>NC_091126.1:111335840-111659340 GCF_040183065.1 Periplaneta americana | reverse complement strand
TCGTATCGAACCCGGGACATTCCGTTAAACGTTCCAACGTTATTCCCAACTGAGCTAAAAGGGAACTCTACCGGACACCAATCCAAATTTTCCCTCTATAATCACAGGCCTCAAAGTGAGCTGACAACCGTCAAGCAAACAACATTGAGTGCACACTAACTCTCTGTGACTTAAATTGAGGTTTTCTGTTCGAATAGTGACGTGTATTATGTAAGTCAAGATTTCAGGTATAACTCCCTGTAAAGTTGATTTGAAAAATTTCGAGGAAAAAATTGTTCCGTGGCCTCGTATCGAACCCGGGACATTCCGTTAAACGTTCCAACGTTATTCCCAACTGAGCTAAAAGGGAACTCTACCGGACACCCATCCAAATTTTCCCTCTATATCCATAGACCTCAAAGTGAATTGCCAACCGTCAAGCAAACAACATTGATTGCAAATTAAATCTGTATCACTTACATTGTACTTTTCTGTTAACGAGCAGTGATGTGTATTATGCAAATCAAGATTTCAAGAATAAATCCCAGTAAAGTTGATTTGAATAGTTTCGAGGGAAAAATTATTTCGGGGCCTGCTATCGAACCCGGGACCTTTTTTTAAACGTACCAACGCTCTCCCAACTGAGCTACCCCGGAACTCTACCAGACACCGATCCAAATTTTCCCTCTATATTCACCGGCCTCAAAGTGAGCTGACAACCGTCAAGCAAACAAAATAGAGTGCACCCTGGCTCTCTGTGACATAATCTGTGATTTTCTTTTAACGAATTGTGACATGTATTATGCCTCTGGCACGACCACAGCAAAGATAATTCGATTGAGAAGCTCTTATCATCCAGCCTGCTTTCCAAAAATGTGAAAGTTAAAATTTATAAAACAGTTATATTACCGGTTCTTCTGTATGGTTGTGAAACTTGGACTCTCACTCTGAGAGAGGAACATAGGCTCAGGGTGTTTGAGAATAAGGTGCTTAGGAAAATACTTGGGGCTAAGCGGGATGAAGTTACAGGAGAATGGAGAAAGTTACACAACACAGAACTGCACGCAATGTATTCTTCACCTCACATAATTAGGAACATTAAATCCAGACGTTTGAGATGGGCAGGGCATGTAGCACGTATGAGCGAATCCAGAAATGCATATGTATTTATTTATTTACACTGCAAGTGGGCAAGCACCCGGTGGCAGTGGTATATACAATATTAACAATACACAATAAAATGATAAGCAACACGCAATAAAATTTACAATACATAATACAATTTACAACACATATACAATTTTATACACAATACAATAAGAATACACAATACAATTTAACACAATAATAATAAAACATAAAATAAAACACCTAATTTTACAACACAACCTACATATTTATGTATAGGTCCTACATAAGTTTCAATAGTCTTTCACTTTACTCCCATCTCATTCCCTGTAGTGGCACTATGACGCATTTCACTGACACTTTAGCACACATTTCACTGACACTCTGTAACACATTTCACTGACACTATAGAACACATTTCATTGACGCTATAAATTATCACTGATCGGAACTGTTCACTGCACTGTAAAACCATAACTTCACTGGCTCACCTCGCTTCACTGATACAACAGTTCAAATAAGTCAAATAATTGCATCCTTATGCATACTTATAAACAGAACTACATTTAAACTAAACATTTCTAGTCTAAGGCCCTCTTACACGCTATTTTTAAATAATTTACAATTCAAACCAAGGAAGTAAACTCGTCAGGCTAGATAAATACATGTCACCTTAAAAAATTAAATGTTGAATGTCACCTTAATTTTAATTTGCTCTTTATACACTTTTTAAATTATTCTTGAATCTCCTTAAGGAAGGACAGCCCTCAAAGACCGCTGCAGGTAGGTCATTCCAATCATTTATAGTTCTATTTAAAAATGAGAATTTACCTACATCCGTTTTCTGTTTCCTACATTTGATTTTAAAATCATGATCGATCCTACCATAGTACGTTGGCTTTTCTAACCGAGCCGTTATGTCTAACCCATGCTTTCTGACCTAGATGTTCTCTATACAATGATGTTATTCTAGTTTTCCTACGTCTGTTTTCCAAAGTTTCCCATTTAAGTTCTTTTATCGTATCGTTCCCATCTTCTCTTTTACCTTTAACAAATTTAGCTACCCTATACTGGATTCTTTCTAAGGAATTTATCTGATATATTCTATAGGGATCCCAACACGTAGTTCCGTATTCCATTAACGGTCGCACTAACGTTAGATATGCTATTTCCCTCGATTTGGGGCTAGCCTTTCTCAAGATTCTCATAATAAAGTGAAGTGCCCTCCATGCTGTCCCTGTAACATTATCAACATGCTCTCCCCAAGAAAGTTTGGAGTTTAAATACACTCCTAGGTATTTACAACATTGTTGTTGCGGAATTACAACACCACTGAATTCGTAATTAAGATTAGTTTCCTCTCGGGTTTTACAAAATGTTATAGATTTACTTTTAGAACCATTTATTTTCATCCTACGCTTTAACGCCCAGTTATAAATGTTATTCAAGTCTGTTTGAATAGCATCTACATCTGAATTATTTCTAATCTTTCTATAGATAATGCAGTCGTCTGCAAATGGCCTCACATTTGATGTAATATCCTGGCATAGGTCATTTACGTATATTATAAAGAGAGTCAGTTGGGAGACCGGAGGGAAAAACACCTTTAGGGAGGCCGAGACGTAGATGGGAGGATAATATTGAAATGGATTTTATTGAGGTGGGTTATGATGATAGAGACTCGATTAATCTTGCACAGGATAGGGACAGCTGGCGTGCTTATGTGAGGGCGGCAATGAACTTTCGGGTTCCTTAAAAGCCATTTGTAAGTAATTAAGAAAGTATTATGCAAATCAAGAATTCAGGTATAACTCCCTGTAAAGTTGATTTGAATAATTTCGTGGGCAAAATTGTTCAGGGGCCAGGTATCGAACACGAGACCTTTGGTTAAACGTACCACCGCTCTCGAAACTGAGCTAGCTGGGAACTCTACGAGACACCGACCCAATTTTTTTATTTATATCCACAGACATCAAAGTGAGGTAACATCCGTCAAGCAACCAACATTGTGTGCACACTAACTCTCTGTGACTAAAATTGTGGCTTTCTGTTAACGAACAGTAACGTGATTATGCAAACCAAGATTTCACCTATAACTCCCTGTAAAGTTGCTTTGAGTAATTTCGAGGGAAAAATTGTTCCATGTCCGGGTATACCAACCGGGACTTTTTGTTAAACGTACCAACGCTCTCCCAACTGAGTTACCTCGGGAGCTCTAGCAGACACCTATCCAATTTCTCCCTCTATAACCACAGACCTCAAAGTGAGTTGACATCAGTCAAGCAACCAAAATTGAGAGCACACTAAATCTGTGTCATTTTCACTGTGGTTTTCTGTTAACGAACTGTGACGTGATTTATGCAAATCATGTTTTCAGTTATAACTCCCCGTAACGATGATTTGAATAATTTTTTGGGAAAAATTGTTAGGGGGCCTTGTATCGAACACGGGACCATTGGTTAAACGTACCAACGCTCTCCCATCTGGGCTCCGTGAAATCTACCAGACACCGATCCAATTTTTCCGTCTATATCCACAGAACTCAAAGTGAGCTGCCAAACCTCAAGCAAACATCATTGACTGCACACTAACTGTCTGTGACTTAAATTGTGGTTTTCTGTTAACGAACAGTGACGTGTATTATGCAAATCTAGATTTCATTTGTAACGCCCTGTAATGTTCAATTGAATAATTTCGAGGGAAAAAAAATTCCTGTGCCTGGTGTCGAACACGGGACCTTTGGCTAAACGAATCAACGTTCTCCCAACTGAGCTACACGGGAAGTCTACCACACACCGATCCAACTTTTCCCTATATAACCACAGACCTCAAAATGAGCTGACAAGAGTCAAGCAATAATCATTGAGTGCACACTAACTCTGTGTCACTTAAATTGCGGCTTTCTGTTAACGAACAGTGACGTGTATTATGCCAGTCAACATTTCAGGGTTAGCTCCCTGTAAAGTTGACTTGAATAATTTCGAGGGAAAAAAAATTCAGGTGCGTGGTGTCCAACCCAAGACATTTTGTTAAACGTACCAAATCCCTCCCTATTGAACTTACCCGGGAACTCTACCAGACACCGATCCAATTTTTCCCTCTATATCCACAGAACTCAAAGTAAGCTGACAAAAGTCAATCAACCAACATTCTGTGCACACTAACTCTGTGTGACTTAAAATGTGGTTTTCTGTTAACGAATAGTGACGTGTATTAAGCAAATCAGGATTTCATGTATAACTCCCTGTAAAGTTGATTTGAATAATTTCGAGGGAAAAAATTGTGTCGGGGTGTGGTATCGAACCCGGGACCTTTGGTTAAACGTACTAAAGTTCTCCCAACTGAGCTACCTGGGAACTCTACCATATGCAGATTCAATTTTTCCCACTATATCCACAGACCTCAAAGTGAGCTGACAACCCTCAAGCAACCAACAATGATTGCAAATTAATTTCCTGTGACTTAAATTGTGGTTTTCAGTTAACGACCAGTGACGTGCATTATGCAAATCTAGATTTCAGGTGTAACTCCCTGTAAAGTTGACTTGAATAATTTCGAGGGAAAAAACATTCAGGTGCCTGGTGTCGAACCCAGGACATTTTGTTAAACGTACCAACTCTCTCCCTACTGAACTTACCCGGGAACTCTATCAGTCACCGACTCAATTTTTCCCTCTATATCCACAGAACTCAAAGTGAGCTGACAACCGTCAATCAAACAATACTGAGTGCAAATTAGCTCTGTGTGACTTAAATTGTTCTTTTCTGTTAACGAACGGTGACGTGTATTATGCAAATCATGATTACAGGTATAATTCCAAGTAAAGTTGATTTTAATAACTTCGAGGAAAAAAATGTTCCGTTGCCGGGTATGGAACCCGGGACCTTTGGTTAAAAGTACAAACGCTCTCCCAACTGAGCTACCCGAGATCTTTACCAGACACCGATCCAATTTTTCCCACTATATCCACAGAGCACGAAGTGAGCTGACAACTCTCAAGCAACCAACATTGATTGAAATCTAACACAATGTGACTTACATTATTGTTTTCTGTTAACGAACAGTGACGTGTATTATGCAAATCAAGTTTTCAGGTATACTCCCCTTAAATATGATTTGAATAATTTCGTGGGAAAAATTATTAGGGGTCCTTGTATCGAAATTGGTACCTTTCTTTAAACGTACCAACGCTCTCCCAACTGAGCTACTCAGGAAATCTAACACACACCGATCGAATTATTCCCTCTATATCCAAAGAACTCAAAGTGAGCTGACAACCATCAAGCAAACAACACTGAGTGCACACTAATACACTGTGACTTAAATTGTGGTTTTCTGTTAACGAACCGTGACGTGTATTATGCAAATCAAGATTTCAGGTATAAATCCGTGTAAAAATGATTTGAATAATTTCGAGAGAAAAATGTTCCGAGTCCGGGTATCAAATCCGTTACCACTGGCTTAACGTACTAAGGCTCTCCCAACTGAGCTACCCGGGATCTCTATAAGACACCGAACCAATATCTCCTTGTATATCCACAGACCTCAATGTGAGCTGACAAATTTCTAGCAACCAACATTGTTTGCACACTAAAGCTGTGTCACTTAAGTTGTGGTTTTCTCTTATCGAACAGTGACGTGTATTATGCAAATCAAGATTTCAGGTATAACTCTCTAAAGATGTTTTGATTAAATTCGAGGGAAATTTGTTCCGTGTCCTGGTATATATTCCGGTAACTACAGTTAAAATTACCAAATCTCTCAAAACTGAGCTTAAACTGTATTATGAAAATCAAGATTTCAGGTATAACTCCCTGTAAAGATGTTTTGATTAAATTCGAGGGAAATTTGTTCCGTTTTCGTGTATCGAATCCGGGACCTTTGGTCAAACGTACCAACTATCTCACAACTGAGCTACCCGGGATCTCTACCAGACACGATCCATTTTTCCCTCCATATACACAGAGTTCAAAGTGAGCTGACAAATTCAAGCAACCAACATTGAGTGCACACTAACTCTGTGTGACATAAATTGAGCTTTTCTGTTAAGGAAGTGACGTGTATTATGCAAATCAAGATTTCACGTATAAGTCCGTGTAAATTTCATTTGAATAATTTCGAGTTAAAAATTGTCACGGGGCCGGGAGTTGGTTAAACGTACCAACCATCTCCCAACTGAGCTACCCGGGAACTCTACCAGACAGAGATCAAATTTTTCCCTCTATATAAATAGTACTGAAAGTGAGCTGACAGCCTTCAAACAAAAATTATTGAGGGCACATTAACTCTGTACGACTTAAAATGTGGTTCTCTGTTAACGAACAGTGACGTGCAATGTGCAAATCAAGATTTCAGGTGTAACACCCTGTAAAGTTGATTTGAATAATTTCGAGGGAAAAAAATGTTAAGGGGCCTGGTATCGAACCCGGGACATTTGGTTAAACATTCCAACGCTCTTCCAACTGAGCTAAATGGGAACGCTACCAGACACAGATCCAAATTTTCCCTCTATATTCACAGACTTCTCAGTGAGCTCACATACGTCAAGCAAACAACATTGAGTGCAAACAAACTCTCTGTGACTTAAATTGTGGTTTTATGTTAACGAATAGTGACGAGTATTATGCAAATCAAGCATTCAGGTATAACACCCTGTAAAGTTGATTTGAATAATTTCGAAGAAAAAGGTTGTTCCGTGGTCGGGTATCGAACCCGGGACAATTGGTTAAACGTGCCAACGCTGTCCCATCTGAGGTACCTGGGAACTCTACCGGATACCAATCCAATTTTTCCGTCATTATCCACAGAACTCAAAGTGAGCTGACAACCTTCAAGCAATCAACATTGAGTGCAAATTAACTCTGTGTGACTTAAATTGTGGCTTTCTGTTATCGAGCAGTTACGTGTTTTATGCAAATCAATATTTCATGTATAAATGCCTGTAAAGTTGATTTGAATAATTTCCATGGTAAATAGTTTCGGGGCCAGGTATCGAACCCGGAACCTTTGGTTAAACGTAACAACGCTCTCACAACTGAGCTACCCGGGAGCACTACCAGACACCGATCCATTTTTTCACTATATATCCACAAACCTCATAGTGAGCTGGTAACCGTCAAGCAACCAACTTTAAGTGCTCACCGACTCTGTGTGACTTAAAGTGTGGTTTTCTGTTAACGAGCAGTGACTTGTATTATAGAAATCAAGATTTCACATATAAATCCCTGTAAATTTGGTTCGAATAATTTCGAGGGAAAAATTGTTTTGTGTCCGAGTATCGAACACGGGTACTTTGGTTAAACGTACCATATTTCCCAACTGAGCTACACGGGATCTCTACCAGACACCGATCCAATTTAACTTTCTACATCCACCGAGATCAAAGTGAGCTGACAACCGTCAAGCAATTAACATTGTGTACAATAAATCTCCGTGACAAATTGTGGTTATCTGTCAACGTACAGTGACGTGTTTTACGCAAATCAAGATTTCAGGTATAACTTCCTGCAAAGTTGATTAGAATAATTTCGAGGAAAAAAATGTTCCGGTGCCTGGTGTCGAACCCGAGAACTTTGGTTAAACGCGTCAACGCTCTCGCAACTGAGCTACCCGGGAATACTACCAGATACAGATCCAAATTTTCCCTCTATATCCATAGACCTCAAAGTGACCAGACAACCGTCAAGCAACCTACATTGAGTGCTCACTAAATCTGTGTGACTTAAATAGTGGTTATCTGTTAAAGAACACTGACGTATATTATACAAAATCAGGATTTCAGGTATAACTCCCTGTAAAGTTGATTAGCATAATTTCGAGTGAGAAATAGTTGCGAGCCCGGGTATCAAATACGGGACCTTTGGTTAAATGTAGCAACTTTCTCCAAACTGAATTTACCCGGGTGCTCTACCAGATACCGATCCAATTTTTCCCTCTATATCAACAGGTGTCAAAGTGAGTTGACAACCGTCAAGCAATCGACATTGTGTGCACACTAACTCTTTGTGACTTAAATTGTGGTTTTGTGTTATCGTACATTGACATGTATTATGCACAACAAGATTTAAGGTTTAACTCCCTGCAAAGTTGATTTGAATAATTTCGAGGGAAAAAATTTCCTCGGGTCCGGGTATCGATCCCGGGACATTTCGTTAAAGTACCAACGCTGTCCCAATTGAGCTACCCGGGAACTCTACCAGACACCGATAAAATTTTTCCCTCTATATCCACAGCCATCAAAGTGAGCTGGCAACCGCCAAGCAAACAATCTTCAGAGCACACTAAATCTGTGTGACTTAAATTGTGGTATTCTGTTAACGAACCGTGACGTGTATTATGCAAGTCAAGATTTCAGGTATAACTCCATGTCAAGTTGAATAGAGTAATTAGGAGGGAAAAAATTTTCCGTGGCCGGGTATCGAATCCGGTACCTTTGGTTATACGTACCAACGCTCTCCCATCCGACCTACCCGGGAGCTCTAACGGACACGATCCTATTTTTCCCTCTATATCCACACACCTCAAAATGTGTTGACAAACATCAAGCAACCAACATTGTGTGAACACTAATTCTGTGTGACTTAAATTTTGGTTTTCCGTTAACGAACCGTGACGTGTATTATGCAAATTAAGATTTCAGGTATAACTCCCTGTAAAGTTGATTTGAATAATTTCGATTGAAAAATTTTCCGTTTCTGGGTATCGAATCTCATACCTCTGATTTAACGTAACAACGCTCTCATAACTGAGCTACACGGGCGCTCTACCAGACAATTTTTCCCTCTATATCCACAGACTTCAATGTGAGCTGACAACCGTGAAGCAAACAACACTGAGTGCACACTAAAACTGTGTCGCTTATATTGTGGTTTTCTGTTTACGAACAGTGACGTGTATTATGCAAATTAAGTTTTCAGTTGTAAATCCCCATAAAGATGATTTCAATATTTCCGTGGGAAAAATTTTTTGGGGGCTTGTATTAAACCTGGGACCCATTGTTGAAACGTACCATCGCTCTCCCAACTGTGCTACCCGGGAACTCTAACAGACACCGATCCAATTATTCCCTATATATCCACTGAACTCAAAGGGAGCTGACAACATTCAAGGAACCAGCATTGAGTGCACACTCACACACTGTGACTTAAATAGTGGTTTTCTATTAACGAACAAGGACGTCTATTATGCAAATCAAGATTTGATGTATAACATCCTGTAAAGTTGTATGAATAATTATGATGGAAAAAATGTTCCGGGGCCTAGTATCGCACCCGGACATTTGGTTAAACGTTCCAACGCTCTCCCAACTGACCTAAATTGGAACGCTACCAGACAGAGATCCAAATTTTCCCTCTATATTCACAGTCCTCACAGTGAGCCCACAACCTTTAAGCAAACAATATTGTGTGCACACTAACTCTCTGTGTCTTAAATTGTGGTTTTCTGTTAACGAATAGTGACGTGTATTATGCAAAACAAGAATTCAGGTGTAATTCCCTTTAAAGTTGATTTGAATAATTTCGAGGAAAAAAGTTGTTCCGGGGCCGTTTATCGAACCCGGGACCGTTGGTTAAACATACCAATTCTCTCCCAACTGATGTACCTGGGAACTCTACCGGACAACAATCCAATTTTTCCGTCTATTTCCACAGAACTCAAAGTTAGCTGACAACCGTCAAGCAACCAACATTGAGTGCAAATAAAATCTGTGTGACCTATTTGTGGCTTTCTGTTAACCAACCAACATTTCATGCAAATGAAGATTTCAAGTAAAACTCCTTGTAAAGTTGATTGGAATAATTTCGAGGGAAAAAATGCTCCGTGACCGGGTATGCTATCACGGAATTTGGTTAAACGTACCAAATTTCTTCCAACTGAGTTTACCCGGCAGCTCTATCAGTCACGATCTAATTTTTCCCTCTATATCTACAAACCTCAAAGTGACCTGGAAACAGTCAAGCAAACAACATTGAGTGCACACTAAATCTGTGTGACTTAAATATTGGTTATCTGTTAACGAACAGTGAAGTCTATTATGCAAATCAATATTTCAGGTGTAACTCCCTGTAAAGTTGATTTGAATAATTATGATTTGAAAAATTTTCCGTGTCCCGGTATCGAATCTGATACCTGTGGTTTAACGTAACAACGCTCTCCCAACTGAGCTACCCGGGAACTCTAGCAGACAGCGATCTTATTTTTCCCCTATATCCACAGACCTCAATGTGAGCTGACAACCGTGAAGCAAACAACATTGAGTGCACACTAAATCTGTGTGACTTAAATTGTGGTTTTCTGTTAACGAATAGTGGCGTATATTATGCAAAACAAGAATTCAGGTATAATTTCCTCTAAAGATGACTTGCATAATTTCGAGGAAAAATGTTGTTCCGGGGCCGGGTATCGAACACGGGACTTTTGGTTAACCGTACCAACACTCTCCCAACTGAAGTACTTGGGAACTCTACTAGACACCAATCCAATATTTTCGTCTATATCCACAGACCTCAAAGTGAGCTGACAACCGTAAAGCAACAAACATTGAGTACAAACTAAATCTGTGTGACTTAAATTGTGGCTTTCTGTTAACCAAAAGTGATGTATTTTATGCATATCAAGATTTCAAGTATAACTCCCTGTAAAGTTGATTTGAATATTTTCGAGGGAAAAAATTTTCCGTGTCCGGGTATGGAATCCGGGACCTTTGGTTAAACGTACCAAATCTCTTGCAACTAAGCTTACCCGGCAGCTCTACCAACACGATCAAATTTTTCCCTCTATATCCACAGATCTCAAAGTGAGCTGGCAACTGTTAAGCAAACAACTTTGTGCGTACACTGACTCTGTATGACTTAAATTGTGGTTTTCTGGTAACGAACAGTGACGTGTATTATGCAAAACAAGATTTCAGGTATAACACCCTGTAAAGTTGATTTGAATAATTTCGAGGGAAAAAATGTTTCGTGTCAGGGTATCGAACCCGGGACCTTTCGTTAAACGTACCATCTCTCTCCCAGCTGAGCTACCTGGCAACTTTACCAGACACGATCTAATTTTTCCCTCTATATCCGCAGACCTAAAAGTGAGGTGATAACCGTCAATCTACTATCATTGTGTGCACAGTAACTCTGTGCGACTTAAAATGTGGTTTTCTGTTAACGAACAGTGAAGTGTATTATGCAAATCATGATTTCAGGTATAACATCCTGTAAAGTTGAATTGAATAATTTCTAAGGAGAAATTGTTCTGGGGCCAAGGTATGGAACCCGGGACAATTGGCTAAAAGTACCAGCGATCTCCCAACTGAGGTACCCGCAACCCTACGAGACACTGATCCAATTTTTCCCTCTACGACTATCCACACCTCACAGAGAACTGACAACGGTAAAGCAAACAACATTGAGTGAACACTAACTCTGTGTGACTTAAATTTTGCTTTTTCGTTAACGATCCGTGACGTGTATTATGCAAATCAAGATTTCAGGTATAACTACTTGTAAAGTAGATTTCAATAATTTCGATTGAAAAATTCTTCGTGTCCGGGTATCGAATCTGATACCTCTGGTATAACCTAACAACGCTCTCCCAACTGAGCTGCCTGGGAACTCTACCAGACACCGATCAAATCATTCCCTCTATATCCATTGAACTCAAAGTGAGCTGAAACCGTCAAGCAAACAACATTGTGTGCACACTAACACACTGTGACTTAAATTGTGTTTTTCTATTAACGAACAGTGACGTGAATTATGCAAATTCAGATTTCAGATATAACTCCCTGTAAATTTGTGTGGATTAATTACGAGTGAAAAATTGTTCCGAGTCCGGGTATCGAACCCGGGAACTATGGCTAAACTACCAACGCTCTCCCAACTGAGCTACCCGGGTACTCTACTAGAGAAAGATGAAATTTTTCCCTCTACATCCACAGACTTCAAAGTGAGCTGACAACCGTCAACCAACCAACATTGAATGCAGACAAACACTGTGTGACTTAAATTGTGGTTTTCTGTTAACCAAAAGTGACGTTTATTATGCAAATCAAGATTTCAGGTATAAGTCCCTGCAAAGTTGATTAGAATATATTCGAGGGAAAAAATGTTCCGGTGCCGTGTCGATCACGGGACATTTGGTTAAAAGTATCAAAGCTCTCCCAACTGAGCGACCCGGGAAGTCTAACAGACACCGATCAAACTTTTCCCTCTATATCCATAGTTCTCAAAATGAGCTGACAACAGTCAAGCAACCAACACTGATTGCATACTATTTCTGTGTGACTTAAATTGTGGTTTTCTGTTAACGAATAGTGACGTGTATTATGCAAATCAAGAATTCATGTATAATTACCTTTAAAGATGATTTGTATAATTTCGAGGAAAAAATGTTGTTCCGGGGCCAGGTATCGAACCCGGGACCTTTGGTTAACCGTACCAACGCTCTCCCAACTAAAGTATCTGGCAATTCTACTAGACACCAATCCAATTTTTTCGTCTATATCCACAGACCTCAAAGTGACCTGACAACCGTCAAGCAACAAACATTGAGTACAAACTAAATCTGTGTGACTTAAATTGTGGCTTTCTGTTAACCAAAAGTGATATATTTTATGCATATCATGATTTCAAGTATAACTCCCTGTAAAGTTGATTTGAATATTTTCGAGGGAAATAATGTTCCGTGTCCGGGTATGGAATCCGAGACCTTTGGTTAAACGTAACAAACCTCTTCCAACAAAGCTTACCCGGCAGCTCTACCAAACACGATCAAAGTTTTCCCTCTATATCCACAGATTTCAAAGTGAGCAGGCAACAGTTAAACAAACAACTTTGTGCGTACACTGGCTCCGTATGACTTGAATTGTGGTTTTCTGTTAACGAACAGTGACGTGTATTATGCAAAACAAGATTTCAGGTATAAATCCCTGTAAAGTTGATTTGAATAATTTCGAGGGAAAAATTTTTTCGTGTCAGGGTATCGAACCCGGGACCTTTCGTTAAACGTACCATCGCTCTCCCAGCTGAGCTATCCGGGAACTTTACCAGACACGATCTAATTTTTCCCTCTATATCCACAGACCTAAAAGTGAGTTGATATCCGTCAATCTATTATCATTGAGTGCACAGTAACTCTGTGCGACTTAAAATGTGGGTTTCTGTTAACGAACAGTGAAGTGTATTATGCAAATCATGATTTCAGGTATAACTTCCAGTAAAGTTGAATTGAATAATTTCTAAGGAAAAATTGTTCAAGGCCAGGGTATGGGACCCGGGACATTTGGCTAAAAGTACCAGCGCTCTCCCAACTGATCTACCCGCAGCCCTACAAGACACTGATCCAATTTTTCCCTCTACGAATATCCACACCTCACAGTGCACTGAAAACGGTAAAGCAAACAACATTGAGTGAACACTAACTCTGTGTGACTTAAATTTTGCTTTTTCGTTAACGATCCGTGACGTGTATTATGCAAATCAAGATTTCAGGTATAACTACCTGTAAAGTAGATTTGAATAATTTCGATTGAAAAATTTTTCGTGTCCGGGTATCGAATCTGATACCTCTGGTTTAACCTAACAACGCTCTCCCAACTGAGCTACCCGGGAACTCTACAAGACACCGATCAAATTATTCCCTCTATATCCACTGAACTCAAAGTGAGCTGAAACCGTCAAGCAAACAACATTGTGTGCACACTAACACACTGTGACTTAAATTGTGGTTTTCTATTAACGAACAGTGACGTGTATTATGCAAATCAAGATTTCTAGTATAAATCCCTGTAAAGTTGTTTTGAATAATTTCGAGGGAAAAATTGTTTCGTGTCCGGGTATCAAACCCCGGACCTTTGGTTAAACGTACCAACGCTCTCACAACTGAGCTAACCGGGAGCTCTACCAGACATAGATCCAATTTTTCCCTCTATATCCACAGACCTCAAAGTGAGCTGACAAAATTCAAGCAACCTAATTTGAGTGCATACCGACTCTGTGTGACTTAAATTGTGCTTTTCTGTTAACGAATATTGACGTGTTTTGTGCAAATCAAGATTTCAGATATAACTCCCTGTAAATGTGTGTGGAATAATTTCGAAGGAAAGAATGTTCCGAGTCGGAGTATCGAACCCGGGAACTTTGGTTAAACGTACCAACGCTCTCCCAACTGAGCTACCCGGGTACTCTACTAGAGACAGATGAAATTATTCCCTCTACATCCACACACTTCAAAGTGAGCTGACAACCGTCATGCAACCAAATTGAGTGCAGACAGACACTATGTGACTTAAATTGTGGTTTTCTGTCAACCAAAAGTGACGTTTATTATGCAAATCGAGATTTCAGGTATAACTCCCTGCAAAGTTGATTAGAATAAATTCGAGGGAAAAAATGTTCCGGTGACGTGTCGAACACGGGAAACTTGGTTAGACGTATCAACGCTCTCCCAACTGAGCTACCCGGGAAGTCTACCAGGCACCGATCAAACGTTTCCCTCTATGTCCACAGACATCAAAATGAGCTGACAACCGTCAAGCAACCAACATTGAGTTCATACCATTTCTGTGTGTCTTCAATTGTGGTTTTCTGTTAATGAACAGTGACGTGTATTTAATGCTAATCAAGATTTCAGGTACAAATCCGTGCAAATTTCTTTAGAATAATTTCGAGAGAAAAATTGTTCAGAGGCCTGGTATTGAACACGGGACCTTTGGATATACGGATCAACACTCTCCCAAATGATCTACCCGGCAACTCTACCAGACACCGATCCAATTATTCCCTCTATGTCCACCTAAATTAATGTGAGCTGACAACCTTCAAGCAACCAATATTGAGTGCACACTAAATCTGTGTCACTTACATTGTGGTTTTCTGTTAACGAACAGTGACGTGTATTATGAAAATCAAGTTTTCAGGTATACTCCCCTTAAAGATGATTTGAATAATTTCTTGGGAAAATTATTTGGGGGGCCTTGTATCGAACCTGGGACCTTTGGTTAAACGTACCAACGCTCTCCCAACTGGGCTACCCGGGAAATCTAACAGATACCGATCCAAATTTTCCCTCTATATCCACAGAACTCACAGTGAGCTGACAACCGTCAAGCAACCAACATTGAGTGCATACTATCTCTGTTTGACTTCAATTGTGGTTTTCTGTTAACGAACAGTGACGTGTATTATGCAAATCAAGATTTCAGGTACAAATCCCTGAAAAGTTGATTAGAATAATTTCGAGGGAAAAATTGTACCGGGGCCGGGTATCGAACACGTGATGTTAGGTAAAACGTTTCAACGCTCTCCCAACTGCGGTACCCCGGAAGTCCAGCAAACACCGACCCAATTTTGCCCTCTATATCCACAGGCCTCAAAGTGAGCTGACAACCGTCAAGCAACCAACATTGAGTGCACACTAACACTCTGTGACATAAATTGTGGATTTCTGTTAGCGAACAGTGACGTGTACTATGCAAATCAAGAGTTCAGGTATAACTCCCTGTAAAGTTGATTTCAGTAATTTCGAAGGAAAAATTGTTCCGGGGCCGGGTATTGAACCCGGGACGTTTGGTTTAAGCAAAGACGTTGTAGTTATATATCTAGACACACAATTGGCGCTGGTGTCGTGTACAAATTTGAATCCTCTCGCGCAGGTTTGCGCGACGCCATGTTTGGGGAGCACGATTGATATTTTCTATAAATTATTCACAGTTTAGAAAATACCATTGAGTATATAGGCGTTTTCTTAGTGGATTTCCTCCTTCACTGTAATATAACTAAACTTATTTAAGTATTTTCTAACGTCTAATATAAAATAACAGGAGTAAATCTTGATATTGTAACTAAGCTTTGTTTTAAATATAAACGCCTTATATTGGTCATAAATAGGCTTATTAGTTTATTTCTATTTCCTATGACCGAATACATGGAATATTTTACTTATGTTATTTTATATATGTTAGAAAATACGTAAATAATTGATTTAAATTGTATTACAATTAGAGGGATGTCTGCTAAAAATATCTGTATACCCAATGGTTATTTCCAGACTTCATTCTCAATGACACAATATTGTCAAAATGTGATTGTATTCATTGCTGGCTTAGTTGTTAAAACGTTAAGAGAAATATGGTGTAATAAATCTAAAGACTCAATTTATGGTACGTAGTCTACCAGCAGTAAACAAAATCTCTTTAATTTTTTTTAACGAAAGAATAATGGGAGTCTTCTCATACCATCATCTGAGATTATAGAAAAATGCCGCTTAAGTGAAAGAGCAATTATACAGATGTTGACAGTTCAATGTTATATTACCACCCACCCTTACAGCGTGTGAAAACAATGTGCTCTAGAAGTAGAACACTTGTACAATCTTTCTACACTTATAGGAACATATTTTAGAAAATGGATTCCAGATTCCTCCCGAGAATCATATTTTAAACTTATTAAACTGACCTTAAAAGTACATAAAGATCTACTGACGTAGCGTCGGTCCGGAGTCGCGATCGGTCGCGGGTTCGATTCCCACTGATTTCCTGGTTGGGTTTTTTCTTATAATCCCAACCGTAAGGTGAATGTCAGGTAATCTATGGCGGATCCTTGGCCTCGTCTCGCCAAATATCATCTCGCTATCATCAATATCATCGATGCTAAATAATCTAGTAGTTGATACAGCGCCATTATATAACCAAACAAAAGAAAGTACTACATAAAGAGCAGATGTTAGCACACAGCTTAAGGTTACCAGTACAACACGACTTTACATAAAAATGTTGTAAGACAATATTTAACGGAGTCAATAATAATAATAATAATAATAATAATAATAATAAATCAATACACAAGATGTTCTGTACACTAGGCCTGATTTCTATTACATGACTAATTGACTAATTTATGCATGTGACGTTTATTTCATACTACAGCTGTGATAATTAGCTATTGCACGGTAGGCCTACATATATTTCTAAATAAAACATTAGGTATGCGTTTCTATTTTACAGGTGTAGGCCTATATTATGTTATATGGAAGCGAATAAATAATAATTGTTCATTTCTAGTCCATATCAAAGCAAACGTGTTTACAATATAGGCCTAATGTAACGTCTTACACAGGCAGTGTTTTGTTGATAATAGTTAATACTAATAATTTTCTTTTCATCTGAACTATTACTACAATATGCATTTGTATTTCTGTTCGCTCTATATGTTGTCATATAACTATACAACATCTTTAGTTACGGTATCAAATTGTTAGTTTTCATTCGTTTCATGTCAAACTAACGGTAACTAAGCTTGATTATGTCCTTAACGTGGTCGCTTTAAATGTTAATAAGATTTTTTTCATTTATCCATTCAGATTGATTTATACGAGACACCAAACATATACATTAAACATTCAGCATTCCATAATACAGCCGTCTGCTAGCCGGTGCTTCTCCCAAAGCATGGGGACGGACGCAAGCTTCAATTTGTCCCTACTCTAAACATCTGCGCAGCCTCGGCTGTAGGGGCTCGGGTTTCAGTTACCAACGCTCTCCCAACCGAGCTCCCTGGCAACTCAAACAAAAACCGATCAAATTTTTCCCTCTATATCCACAGAACAAAAAATGATCTGACAACAGTCAAGCGCACTTCATTGAGTGCACACTCACACTCTGTGACTTAAATAGTGGTTTTCTGTTAACGAAGAGTGACGTGTATTATGCAGATCAAGATATCAGATATAACTCCCTGCAAAGTTGATTAGAAAAATTTCGAGGGAAAAATGGTTCCGGGGCCGGGTATCGGACCCGGGACCTTTGGTTAATCGTACAAACGCTCTCCCAACTGGGCTACCCGGGAAGTCTACCAGACACCAACCCAATTTTTCCCTCTATATCCACAGACCTCAAAGTGAGCTGACAACCGTGAAGCAAACAACATTGAGTGCACACTAACTCTGTGTGACTTAAATTGTGGCTTTCTGTTAACGAAGAGTGACGTGTATTATGCAAATCCAGATATCAGGTACAACTCCCTGTAAAGTTGATTTGAATAATTTCGAGGAAAAATTTTTCCGGGGCCATGTATCGAACAAGGGACTTTTGCTTAAACGTACCAACGCTCTCCCAACTGAGCTCCCCGGGAACTATACCAGACACCGATCCAACACTTCAATCTATATCCACAGTCCTCAAAGTGAGCTGACAACCGTCAAGCAAAGTACATTGAGTGCACACTAACTCTGTGTGAATTAAATAGTGGATTTCTGTAAACGAACAGTGATGTGTATTATGCAAATCAAGATTTCAATATAACTCCCTGCAAAGTTGATTTGAATAAGTTACAGAGAAAAATTTTTCCGTGTCCGGGTATCGAATCCGGCACCTTTGGTTAAACGTACCAAATCTCTCCCAACTGAGCTTGCCCGGGAGCTCTACCAGACATGATCCAAATTTTCCCTCTATATCCACAGACTTCAATGTGAGCTGACATCGCCAAGCAATAATCATTAATTGCAAATTAAATATGTGAGACTTAAATTGTGGCTTTCTGTTAACGGACAGTGACGTGATTTGTGATAATCAAGATTTCAAGTATAATTCCCTGTAAAGTTGATTTAAAATTTTCCAGGGAAAAATAGATCAGGTGCGGGTATCGAACCAGTGACTTTTGGATATACGTATCAACGCTCTCAAAACTGGGCTACCCGGAATGTCTACCAGACACCGACTCAATTTTTCCCTCTATATCCACAGACCTCAAATTGAGCTGACAACCGTCAACCAACCAACATTCAGTGCACACTAAATCTCTGCGACAAAAATTGTGGCTTTCTGTTAACGAACAGTGACGTGTATTATGCAAATCAAGATTTCAGGTATAACTCCCTGTAAAGTTGATTTAAATAATATTCAGGGAAAAATTGTTCCGTGTCCGGGTATCGAATCCGGGACCTTTTGTTAAACGTACCAACGCTCTCCCAACTGAGCTACCAAGGAGGTCTACCAGACACGATAAATTTTTTCCCTCTATATCCACAAACCTCAATGTCAGCTGCCAACCGTCAAGCATCTAATATTGAGAGCTCACTATATCTGTGTCACTTAAATAGTGGTTTTCTGAATACGAACAGTGACGTGTATTATGCAAATCAAGATTTCAGGTATAACTAACCGTTAAGATGATTTTAATAATGTCGTGGGAAAAATTGTTATGGGGCCTTGAATCGAAACCGGGACCTTTGGTTAAACGTACCAACGCTCTCTCAACTGAGCTACCCGCGGAACTCTACCAGACACAGATCCAAATTTTTCCTCTATATCCACAGACCTGACAGTGAGCTGCAACCGTCAAGCGAACAACATTGAGTGCACACTGAAAATCTGTGACTTAAAATGTGGTTTTCTGTTAACGAATAGTGACGTGTATTATGCAAATCAAGATTTCATATATAACTCCCAGTTAAGTTGATTTGAATAACTTGGTGGGAAAAATGTTCCGGGGCCGTTATCGAAACCGGGAGCATTGGTTAAACGTACCAACGCTCTCCCAACTGAGCTACCCGGGAACTCTACCAGACACTGATCCAATTTTTTCCTCTATATCCACAGATATCAAAGTGAGGTAACAACCTTCAAGCAAACAACATTGAGTGCAAATTAAATCCGTGTGACTTCAATTGTGGTTTCCTGTTAACGAACAGTAAAGAGTATATGCAAATAAATATTTCAGGTATAACTCCCTGTAAAGTTGATTTGAATAATTTCTAGCGAAAATGTGTTCCGTCTCCTTGTATCGAATCCTGGACCTTTGGTTAAACGTACCAACGTTCTCTCAACTGAGCTACCAGGGAGCTCTACCAGACACCGATCCAATTTTTCCCTCTATATTCACACACCTCAAGGTGAGGTGACAACCTTCAAGCAAAAAACATTGAGTGCACACAAACTCTGTGTGACTTCAATTGTGAATTTCTGTTAACGAACAGTGACGTGTATTATGCAAATCAAGTTTTCACGTATAACTCCCTGTAAAGTTGAGTTGAATATTTTCGATGGAAAAATTGTTACGGGAATTGGTATCGAACCCGGGCCCTTTGGTTGAACGTACCAACGCTCTCACAACTGAGCTACCAGGGAACTCTTCCAGACACCGATCCAATTTTTCCCTCTATATTCACAGAAATGAAAGTGAGCTGACAACCGTCAAGCAATCAACATTGTGTGCACACTATCCCTGTGTGACTTCAATTGTGGCTTTCTGTTAACGAAGAGTGACGTGTATTATGCAAATCTACATTTCAGGTTCAAATCCCTGCAAAGTTAATTAGAATAATTTTGAGGAAAAAATTTTTTCGGGGCCGGGTTCGAACCCGGGTCCTTTGGTTAAAAGTACCAACGCTCTCCCAACTGAGCTAAACGGGAACTCTACCAGATACTAATCCAATTTTACCCGCTATACTCACAAACCTCAAAGTGAGCTCACAACCATCAAGCAAGCATCACTGATTGCACACTAACTCTGTGTGACCTAAATTGTGGTTTTCTGTTAAAGAGCAACGACGTGTATTATGCAAATCAAGATTTCAAGTATATATCAATGTAAAGCTGTATTGGGTAAATTCGAGGGAAAAATTGTTCCCTGTCCGACTATCGAATCCGGGACCTTTGATTAATGGGAGGAACGCTCTCCAAACTGAGCTACCCGGGATCTCTACCAGACTCCGATCCAAGTTTTCCCTCTATATCCACAGATCTCGAAGTGAGCTCACAACCGTCAAGCAACCATCATTGGGTGCAGACTAAGTCTCTGTGACTTAAATTGTGCTTTTCTGTTAACGAAGAGTGACGTGTATTGTGCAAATCAAGACTTCATGTATAAATCCCTGTAATGTTCATTTGAATAATTTCGAGTGAGAAATAGTTCCCTGTCCGGGTAGCGAACCCGGGACATATGGTTAAAAGTACCATCTCTCTCCCAAATGAGTTCACCCGGGATCTCTACCAGACACGATAAAATGTTTCCCTCTATATCCACAGACCTCAAAGTCAGCTGACAACCTTCAAGTAACCAACATTGAGTGCATAATATCTCTGTGTGAATTCAAGAGTGGTTTTCTGTTGACGAGCAGTGACGTGTATTATGCAAAGCAAGATTTCAGGTATAACTCCCTATATAGTTGATTTGAATAAGTTAGAGGGAAAAAATAGTTCCGTGTCCGAGTATCGAATCCGGCACCTTTGGTTAAACGTACCACATCTCTCCCAACTGAACTTACCCGGGAACTCTACCAGACACGATCCAATTTTACCTCTATATTCACAGTCTTCAAAGTCAGCTGACATCGTCAAGCAACAAATATTATGTGTAAATTAATTTGTGAGACATAAATGGTGGCTTTCTGTTAACGAACAGTGACGTGTTTTATGAAAATCAAGATTTCAGGTATAACTCCCTGTGAAGTTGATTTGAATAATTTTCAGGGATTAACGTTCCATGGCCGGGTTTCGAACCAGGTACCTTTGGTTAAGCGTACCAAAGCTCTACCAACTGAGCTACCAGAGAGCTCTACCAGATACGATAAAATATTTAAATCTATATTCAAAAACATCAAAGTGAGCTGACAAACGTCAAGCATCCAACATTGAGTGCACACTAAGTCTGTGTTACTTAAATTGTAGTTTTCTGTTAACGAACAGTGACGTGTATTATGCAAATCAAGATTGCACGTAGAACTCCCTGTAAAGTTGATTTGAATAATTTCGATTGAAAAATTGTACAGGGGCAGGGTATCGAACACTGGACATGTGGTTATACGTATCAACGCTCTCCTAACTGAGCTTCCCGGCAACTCTACCAGAAACCGTTCCAATTTTTCCCTCTATATCCATAGACCACAATGTGAGCTGCCAACCGTCAAGCAACCAATATTGAGTGCACACTATATCTGTGTCACTTACATTGTGGTTTTCTGAAAAAGAATAGTGACGTGTAATATGCAAATCAAGATTTCAAATATAACTCCACGTTAAGATGATTTGAATAATTTCGTGGGATAAATTGTTAGGGGACCTTGAATCGAACCTGAGACCTTTGGTTAAACGTACCAACGCTCTCCCAAATGAGCTACCCGGGAACTCTAGTAGACCCCGATCCAATTTTTCCCTTTATTCACACACCTCAAAGTGAGCTAACATCTGTCAAGCAACCAACATTGAGTGCACATTAACACTGCGACATAAATTGTGGTTTTCTGTTAACAAACAGTGACGTGTATTATGCAAATCAAAAGTTCAAGTATAACTCCCTGTAAAGTTGATTTGTGTAATTTCGAGGGAAAAAATTTTCCGTGGCCGGGTATCGAACCCGGGACCTTTGGTTAAACTTACCAACGCTCTCCCAACTGACCTATCCGGGAACTCTACCAGGCACCGATTAAATTTTCCCTCTATATCCACAGAACTCTAAGTGAGCTGACTACCTTCAAGCAAACATCATTGGGTGCAGACTAAGTCTCTGTGACTTAAATTGTGCTTTTCTGTTAACGAACAGTGACGTGTATTATGCAAATCAAGATTTGAGGTATAACTCCCTGTAAAGTTGATTTGAATAATTTCGAGGAAAAATTTTACCGTCGCCGGATATCGAACACGGGAATTTTGGTTAAACATACCAACGCTCTCCCTACTGTGCTACCCGGGAACTCTACCAGACACATCCAATTTTGCCCGCTATATCCACAGACTTCAAAGTGAACTGACAACCATCAAGCAACCAACATTGAGTGCACACTAACTCAGTGTGACTTAAATTGTGGTTTTGTGTTAACGAACAGTGACGTGTATTATACAAATCAAGATTTCAAGTATAAATCCCTGTAAAGTTGATTTGAATAAGTTCGAGGGAAGAAATGTTCCGTGTCCTGGTATCGATTCCTAGAACTTTGGTTAAACGTACCAAATCTCTCCCAAATGAGCTTACCCGGGAGCTCTAACAGACATGATCCAATTTTTCCCTCTATATCCACAGTCCTCAAAGTGAGCTGACATCTTCAAGCGACCACCATTGTGAGCAAAATATTTCTGTCAAACATAATTGTGGTTTTCTGTTAACGAACTATGACGTGTATTATGCAAAACAAGATTTCACGTATAACTCCCTGTAAAGATGATTTGAATAATTTCGAGGAAAATGTATTTCTGTGTCCTTGTATGTAACCCGGGACATTTGGTTAAAGGTACCAACGCTCTCCCATCTGATCTACCCGGGAACTCTACCAGACACCGATCCAATTTTTCCCTTTATATCCACAGACCTCAAATTGAGATGTCAACCATCAATCAACCAACATTGAGTGCACAATAAATCTCTGTGATTAAATTGTGGTGTTCTGTTAACGAAGAGTGACGTGTATTATGCATATCAAAATTTCAGGTATAAATCCCTGCTAAGTTGATTTGAATAATTTCGAGGGGAAAATTGTTTTGGGGCCTGGTTTCGAACCCTGGTCCTTTGTTCAAAGGTACCAACGCTTTCCCAACTGAGCTACCCGGGAACTCTACCAGACACCGATCCAAATTTTCCCTCTATATCCATAGACCTGAAAGTGAGCTGACAACCGTCAAGCAAAAAACATTGAGTGCACACTGACTCTCTGTCAATTAAAATGTGGTTTTCTATTAACGAATAGTGACGTGTATTATGCAAATCAAGAGATCAGGTATAACTCCCTGTAAATATGATTTGAATAACTTCGTGGGAAAAATTGTTCCGGGGCTGGGTATCGAAACCAGGAGCTTTGGTTAAACGTAACAACGCTCTCCCAGCTGAGCTGCCTGGGAAATCTACCAGACAATGATTCAATTTTTCCCTCTATATCCACAGACTTCAAAGTGAGCTGACATCCGTCAAGCAAACAACATTCAGTACAAATTAGTTCTGTGTGACTGAAATTGGGGCTTCCTGTTAACGAACAGTGACGTGTTTTAAGCAAATCAAAATTTGTGGTATAAATCCCTGTAAAGTTCATTTGAAAAATTTCCATGGAAAAATTTTTCCGGTGCCGGGTATCGAACCGGGTTCCTTTGGTTAAACACGCCCACGCACTCACAACTGAGCTACCCGGGAGCTCTAACAGACACGGATCCAATTTTTCCCTATATATCCACAGTCCTCAATGTGAGCTGACAACCGTCAAGCAAAGAACAATGAGTGCACACTAACTTTGTTTGACTTAAATTGTGGTTTTCTTTTAACGAACAGTGACGTGTATTATGCAAATCAAGGTTTCAATTATAAATCCCCGTAAAGTTGATTTGAATAATTTCGTGGGAAAAAGTGTTCCGGGGCCTCGTATCGAACCCGGGACATTTGATTAAACTTACCAACGCTTTCCCAACTGAACTACCCTGGAGCTCTACCAGACACCGATTAAATTTTTCCCTCTATACCCACAGAACTCAAAGTGAGCTGACAACCGTCAAGCAACCAACATTGCTAGCACACTAACTCTCTGTCTTAATTTTTGGTTCTCTGTTACGAACAGTGTCGTGTTTAATGCAAAACAAGAATTCAAGTATAATTCCTGGTTATGTTGATTTGACTAATTTCGAGGGAAAATTGTTCCGTATCCGGATTTCGAACCAGAGAGCTTTGGTTAATGGTACCAACGCTTTCCCAACTGAGCTGCCCGCGAACTCCACCAGATGCTAATCCAATTTTTCCCGCTATACTCACAGACCTCAAAGTGAGCTGACATCCGTCAAGCAACCATATTTGAGTGCAAATTAGCTCTGTGTGACTTAAATTGTGGCTTTCTGTTAAAGAACAGTGACGTGTATTATGCAAATGAAGATTTCACGTATAACTCCCTGTAAAGTTGATTTGAATAATTTCCAGGGAAAATTTGTTCCGTGACCTAGTTTCGAATCCAGGACCTTTGGTTAAACGTACCAACGCTCTCCCAACTGAGCTAACCGGGGGATCTACCAGACACGATCCAATTATTCCCTCTATATCCACAGACCTCAAAGTGAGCGGACAACCAACATGCAACCAACATAAAACACTCTGTGTGACTTCAATTGTGGTTTTCTGTTAACGAACTGTGACGGGTATTATGCAAATCAAGATTTCATGTACAAATCCCCGTACAGTTGATTTGAATAATATCGTGGGAAAAATTTTTCCGGTGCCACGTATCGAACCCGGGACCTTTCTTTAAACGTACCAACGCTCTCCCAAATGAGCTGCTCGGGAACTCTACCTGACAACCATCCTATTTTTCCCTCTATATTCACAGACCTCAAAGTGAGGTGACAACCTTCAAGGAAACAACATTGAGTGTAAATTATATTTGTGTGACTTCAATTGTGATTTTCTGTTAACGAACAGTGAGGTGTATTATGCAAATCAAGATTTCAGGTACAAATCCCTGCAAAGTTGTTTTGAATAATTTCGAGGGAAAAAATGCTCCGGGACAGGGTATCGAACCCGGGAGATGTGGCTAAACTACCAACGCTCTCCCAACTGAGCTACCAGGTAACTTTACCTGATACCGATCAAATTTTTCCCTCCATATCCACAGAACTCAAATTGATCTGACAAGCGTCAAGCAAACAACATTGGGTGCACACTAACTCTCTGTGACTTAAATTGTGGTTTTCTGTTAACGAACAGTGAGGTGTATTATGAAAATCACGATTTCAGGTGTAAATCCCTGTAAAGTTGATTTGAAAAATATCGAGGAAAAAAATTGTTACAGGGCCGGGTACCGAACCCGGGACCTTTGGTTAAACGTACCAATGCCTTCCCAACTTAGCTAACCTGGAACTCTACAGGACACCGATCCAATTTTTCCCTTGATATCCACAGAACTCAAAGTGAGATGACAACCGTCAAGCAAACAATATTGAGTGAAAATTAAATCTGTGTGACTTAAATTGTGGCTTTCTTGTAACGAACAGTAACGAGTTGATGCAAATAAAGATTTCAGGTATAACTCCCTGTAAACTTGATTTGAATAATTTCCAGCGAAAATTTGTTCCGTGTCCGTGTATCGAATCCGGGACCTTTGGTTAAGCGTACCATTTTCATATTCGAAACTCAGCACATAATCACAAATAGTGAGAATGTGAATAGAGATTTTCTTAACCACAGTACGGCCGAAATCATTAACAAGCATATGAACGACCCCAAAACCGCAATAGAATTTAAAAAAGCCAAACAGAATATGAAAAACATGTCTGATTTACGTAAAAAACTGCAACAAGAAGGGATTGTCCATACAAAAGCCGATAAGAATGATGCTGTACTCCTCATGTCTAAAGATCAATACATTGAGAAAACAAAAGAATTCTTTGCCAATAATCACATATCTGAGATCAACACTGATCCTACTGATGTTTATCAGAAACAATTAAAAACAGCTCTAAAGAATTCTCCAAACCTCATTTCAAAGGACTCTATCAATAAATTAATTCAAATTAATCCCCAGGCCCCTCTTGAAAGCATTACCTAAAACGCATAAAGTAGAGCTATCTATGAGACGAATTGTAAACAGTCAAAATGCACCCAATAGAAAAATCAACAAATTCTTACATAGCTTTTTGAAACGTAATCCGATTTTAGATAACAAATACAACATTACAAACAAAAAACACCTCATCAAAAAACTCGTTAAATTGAAACCAACAAATAAAACTAAATTACTTTCTTTAGACGTTTCTAACCTGTATACAAACATCCCCATTGACGAGACCCTAGATATCATTAAATCCAAACTTGCCGAAGTTCAATTGGAATCAGTTATAATAGACCAAGTAATACATCTTCTTAAGACTTCTTTGAAACAAAATTATTTTAAGTTTAACAATGCCATATATACACAGAACAAAGGCCTAGCGATGGGCGACCCACTTTCTGGCTTATTAGCTGAAATTTTTTTTGCAAAATTTGGAGAACAATAATATCCCTCCTCTTTCAAGTAAGTTTAATATTATAGCTTATGTTAGATATGTAGACGATACGTTACTCGTATACGAGAACGATACAAATATTAGCGACAGCATTACCAACGCTTTCAATCACCTACACTCAAACATAAGCTTCACTTCCGAACAAGCCATAAATCGATCTATAAACTTTTTAGATTTGCACATATTTGTAATGAACTCCAAGATAAGTTTTGATATTTTTAGAAAACCTACCTCCACAAATCATACCATAAATAAAGAATCTAATCACCCCGAGACACACAAACTCAGCAAATTCAGATACCTCATTGATAGACTATTAATGGTGCCTTTAAGTAAAAAACGATTCAACAAAGAGCTCACTTATATCACAGAATTAGCAAGATCTAATGGCTTTAATAAACAAGAAATAAATAAGCTGTTTCAAAAACGGAAAAATAAGTTGCTACACAACCAACACACTACACTTTCAGCCATTGAACCCCCTACACCTAAAAAACGAGTCCCTATGACATACTTTGGTAAAGTTTCCAACCAACTTAATAACCTTTTCAAAAAACATGGCATTGAACTAGCGTTCCGAACAAGTAATAAACTCAATAATATTTTACCCAATAAAATTAACGTAATCGACAAGCATCAGAACAGGGGGATATATATGTTACAGTGCAAAAATTGCCCTCACAAATACATAGGACAAACTCGTAGGAATTTTAAAACCAGATTTAATGAACATGTCGCAGATTTCAAATACAACAGGAGAAAATCTAAATTCGCGACCCACCTTATTGAGAATGGCCACGAATTAACCAACATCAATGAAACATTACGTGTAATTCTCCCTTTAAATAATTGCACGCATATCACTGCAGCAGAAGATTTTCATATAGCCCGGGCATTAAAATTAGGTATTCCTCTCTTAAATGAGCACATTCCAAATTTATATAATCCGTTATTCAATCTGAACGCACACAGTACACGTGATGGGTTATCAACCTACCACTATTCTCCCCTCCCCTTCCACCATCAGCTGTGACATAGTTTACGTAATTTTTGTACACGGAGCGCATCGACCAGTTGCTTTCTGTCTTCAGTGAACTCAAGAACACATCCTCACTCATCATAGTAAGTTGCAGTTCATACAGTTCTCAATCTAAGACACAGTCATTTACGTTTCTCTTATTAATTTTGTAAAAATTTGCCCTTTTAACAATTAATAGTTCAAACTTTTAACTAATAAACAACTGTTCCGTGCGCTTACGTACATATAATCTCTACACGAGATGTTCTGTAACAGATTCATGTGAATTATTAAGATCTTGGCATTAATAGCATTGAGATATGTATATACTTTGTTCTGGAAACGAGCATCATTGAAAAATTTTTGAGTATAGATATTACATTTGATACTTTCTTCCCCACAGCAGTCGCCCCAGCTCCCACCAAATATGGAAAGCTACATAACCATCAAACTGGACGACTATTAATTCTGATCTTAACAATTTTAAAGTATTTTAGTTAATTTTATCATCAGCAATTGTAACATTTTATCACGGCCCATAGAGCCGCCTTGTATTTATATTGTAATTTCTGCCTTACAATTATTGTTTTAAATAGAAACATGACTTTTAATTTTAACATTAATTGAGTTTACTTGTACGGCAACAAATAGTGTACTCACACCATACATATGGGCTTACTTGTTTCTGATGATGGCTCCAAAGAGCCGAAAACGTTCAAATAATTATATATTATGTAACAAAATATTGTATAACCAATATATGTGTTAAATAAGGATAAGCATAGACGGCACATGTAATAAATTGTCATTTATAGTAATTAGCTTATCGGCCCCATCATGCCTCTTAAATTCTCCCAACTGAGCTTACCCGGCAGCTCTACTTGACGCGATTCAATTATTCCCTTTAGATCCGCGGATTTCAAAGTTAGCTGACATCGTCAAGCAACCAACATTGAGTGCATATTAAATCTGTGAGACTTACATTGTGCATTTCTGTTAACGAACAGTGACGTGTATTATGCAAATCAAGATTTCACGTATAAATCCCTGTAAAGTTGATTTGAATAATTTCGAGGGAAAGTATATCCCGGGGCCGCGTATTGAAGCCGGGACTTTTGGTTAACGTACGAACTATCTCCCAACTGAGCTACCCGGGAACTCTACCAGACAACGATCCAATTTTTCCCTCTATATCCACAGAACTCAAAGTGAGCTGACAAATGTCAAGCAACCAACATTGAGTGCACACTAACTCTGTGTAACTTAAATTGTGGTTTTCTGTTAGCAAACAGTGGCCTGTATTATGCAAATCAAGATTTCAAGTATAACTCGCAGTAAAGCTGATTTGAATAATTTCGAGGGAAAAATAGTTCCGGGGTCTAGTATCGAACCCGGGACATTTGGTTAAACGTTCCAACGCTTTCCCAACTGAGATAAATGGGAACCCTACCAGACACCGATTCTATTTTCCCTCTATATTCACAGATCTCAAATGGGCTGACAACCGTCAAGCAAACAGCATTGAGTGCACACTAACCGTCTGTGACTTAAATTGTGGTTTTCTGTTATCGAATAGTGACGAGTATTATGCAAATCAAGATTTCAGGTATAACTCCCTGTAAAGTTGATTTGAATATTTTCGAGGAAAAAAATTGTTCCGTGACCAGATATCGAACCCGGGACCTTTGGTTAAAGGTACCAACGCTCTCCCTACTGAGCTACCTGGGAACTCTACCGGACACCGATCCAATTTTTCCTTGTATATCCACAGACCTCAAAGGGAGGTGACAACCGTCAAGCAACCAACAATGTGTTCAAATTAAATCTGTATCACTTAAATTGTGGTTTTCTGTTAACGAGAAGCGACGTTATTATGCAAATCAAGATTTCAGATGTAACACAATGTAAAGCTGATTTGAATAGTTTCGAGGGAAAAATTTTCCGTGTCCGCGTATCGAACCCGGGACCTTTGTTTAGACATACCAAGGCTCTCCCAACTGAGCTACCCGGGAGCTCTAGCAGACACGATCCAATTGTTCCCTCTATATCCACAGACCTCAAAGTGAGCTGACAAACGTCAAGCAACCAACATTGTGTGCACACCAACTCTTTGTGACTTAAATTGTGGTTTAGTGTTTACGAACAGTGACGTGTATTATGAAGAACAAGATTTCAGGTAATACTCCCTGTTTAGTTGATTTGAATAATTTCGAGGGATAAATTGTCCCGGGTCCGGGTATCGAACCCGGGAGTTTTGGTTAAACGTACCAACACTCTCCCAACTGAGCTACCCGGGAACTCTACCAGACACCGATCCAATTTTTCCCTCTATATCCACAGACCTCATTGTGAGCTGACAACCGTCAAGCAACCAAAATTGTGTGCACACTAAATCTATGTTACTTAAATTGTGGTTTTCTGTTAACAAACAGTGACGTGTATTTGCAAATCAAGATTTCAGGTATAATCCCTGTAAAGTTAATTTGAATAATTTCGTGGGAAAAATTGTCCCGGTGCCGGGTATCGATCCCGGGACCTTTGGTTAAAGTACCAACGCTCTCCCAACTGAGCTACCCAGGAACTCCACTAGACACCGAGACCAATTTTTCCCTCTACATCCACAGACCTCAATGTGAGCTAACAATCATCAAGCAACCAACATTGTGTGCACACTAACTCTGTGTGACTTAAATTGTGGTTTTCTGTTAAAGAACACTGACGTGTGTTGTGAAAATCAAGATTTCATGTATAACTCCCTGTAAAGTGGAGATGAATAATTTCCAGGGAAAAATTGTTCCGGGGCCTGGTATCGAATCCGGGACCTTTGTTTAAACGTACAACAGAGCTACCCGGGAACTCTACAAGACACCGATCCAAATTTTCCCTCTATATTCACAGACCTCAAAGTGAGCTGACAACCGTCAAGCAACCAACATTGAGTGCACACTAACTCTGTGGGACTTAAGTTGTCGTTTTCTGTTGACGAACAGTGACGTGTATTAAGCAAATCAAGATTTCATGTATAACTCCCTGTAAAGTTGATTTGAATAATTTCCAGAGAAAAATTGTTCCGTGTCCGTGTATCGAATCCGGGACCTTTGGTTAAACGTACCAACTCTCTCCCAATTGATCTTACCCGGAGCTCTACCAGACACTATCCAATTTTTCCCTCTATATCCACAGACCTCAAAGTTAGCTGACAACCGTCAAGCAACCAACATTGTGTGCACACTAACTCTGTGTGACTTAAATTGTGGTTTTCTTTTAACGAACTGTAACGTGTATTATGCAAATGCAAATCAAGATTTCAGGTATAACTCCCTGTAAAGTTGATTTCAATAATTTCGAGGGAAAATTTGTCCTGGGGCCGGGTTTCGAACCCGGGACCTTTATTTAATCGCACCAACGCTCTCCCAACTGAGCTACTCGGGAACTCTACTAGACACCGATCCAGTTTTTCCCTCTTTGGGTAATTCCACGAAAACCATGACATCAGTTGTCACGTACGAATTTGTAGTTTTAATGTCTTTATTATTTTTACTACTGACAGTGATGAATGGACAAGACCAAGGCACAGAAGAGAACTTGTTTTTGTATATAGTTTTTGCTGAAAGTGAGCAGGAATTTAGAGCATACTATTCCTACAAGCGAAGCAACTGCAATGAACTTCGGTCTCCCTTATTTCATCAGTCTGTGAATGATCTTAGCATTGAGTGGTTAGGTTGAACGTACACCTTCGCGCAAGAGGACGAAGCAGGTATAACACATTGCCTTATTCGATAGTTTCAACTTTTGTTATGAGATCATCTAAATCAGCTTAAGTTTATGTCCGGTCCGTTACCAAATGTTTGAATGTATATAGTTTCAAGCCATATTATTGCAAACTATCCAATGGAAAAATATTCTCTTCCAATATTCCATGATGAACCCCATGACCCTGCAATACCTAATTAAATTCAAAACAATATTTTTAATCGTGGTAACAGACGGGACATGATCTCGTAGCAGACGGGACAAGAATAACTGACCCGCTTATTACTTGTCCGTATTCATGAAGCCCATACCATGAATTCATTATTATTGTTATTATTACTATTATCAGCATTATTATTATTATTATTATTATTATTATTATTATCATCATCATCATCATCATCATCGTCGTTGTCATCCATGTAGTTAGTTAAAATGTATATTGCAAGTTAATAGTACTTTTACGTCGCAAAGATGTATCCAGCCGAGAAAATGAAGCGGCATATAGAATGCCTGAAGCAGTTGGAGAATTATGAAGATGCTAAAATTAAGGACTCAATAATGAAGAAACATGCACAGGCTCTGAAGAAGAAAACTATGACACCGAAGGATATGAGAAGACAAAGAAAATATGATCGTGAAGGGAAACATGTCTACAGGCAAAAATTGAATAGCCTGAGTTATTCAGTAAGTAAAACTTCGTGTTCAAGTGAACAACTAACTTTTTCGAGGTAGGCCTATTCTGTTCCTAACATTAGGGTAAAAGCTGTCCATCGTGCTCTCCGTAATCTGCTTCAAAGTCCAAGAAGGAATTGTGAGGTTGTGGGTTTATTAGCGAGAATCTGTGAATTACGGATGAACAAAAGCAACATATGTGTAATAGGAAACCCTGTCAAAGCTGTCGAAGATGATGCAATTAATTTCTATTGCAGGGAAGATATCAGCACACAGGCTTCCGAAAGGACAGACTTTAACAATTTACACAGATACTGGGAAAGTAAAAGTGCAGAAACGACATCTTGTAATGATCATTAAAGAAGCTTATAACCTATCCGTTGCAGGAAAAGGGACAAACATAATAGGACTTTCAAATTTGCATCCCCTCGTCTCAAATACGTTCTTCCTATACACTTAACTCCACACAATATATCGTCACCTGAATGCAAGAACTAGGTAACTCAATTTTTCCTATTTTTAAGTATTGTCTATTTACTTATTTATTGCAGTAAGGAATATGTCTCGTTTTCTTTTACCTATTTGTTACATTGGAAAATAGATGTCGCTGGTATCGTTAGATTAATTACCTAGTTCTTGCATTACATTCTGTGCTAGTTTTGCTATGCTATAACAGAGATACGGTAACTAAAAAACGCAAATTTCAGTTACCTAGTTCTTGCATTCACATGGCGATATGTTTGTGTATGTATCACTGTAATGCCGAATATCTTAATCAGAAACTTTGTCTTCCTACAATGAATACTGTTCGAGGTTACATGGAATCAGTAGCTTGTGATGTAGCAAACAAATAGTGTATGTATATTGAAATATTACTAACAATTGTGGAGACTACGACAACTTGGATCCTCCTGACACATTGCTTCATTACGAGGAAAAAAATTTGCATTTTTTAATTAAGTAAGGCGAGCTTCATCTGAAGAATGTGGTGTGCTACCAAAGGACTTTTCGGAGAACTATTTCGCTATGTTTCAAAATGAAATACTGTACAGGCTACCCATTGGAATAAGAAGCAAATTACAATTTTCACTGCAGTGGCATGGTTTGACAATGAACCTTGTAATTATGCCTTGATTTCAAACAATTGAGGCGTTTCACAAACCTCTTCTTCTGTAACCTCCTCTTAAATAACGGGGCGATACCGGGATGTTACTTGCCAGATGGCCTTGGTGCATCGGATAATTGGGATGTGCGCAGTGGAAGACTTACAAAAGAAACAGTGCGAATTTATAATAACAAATATAATTAACAAATAATAAATAAGAAATACATAAATGATTTGATGAAACAAATATGAATGTATGAGATTAAATGAAGAAAAATAATACGCTAAATAGATGTCAAATACAACAATCAATAATGTCCAGAACCTTCGATCCATTAAACATTAACAGCCACTATTCCTCTGAAATCATTATTCAATCCAATTGGCAAATTCCAAAAATATTAAGTTCATAACCTTTAAAACATTCCCCGCTGGAACACTTTCACAACGTCTCAACCCACATGTAAAACTTAACATGAATGTCCAGCGGTTCCGACAAACTCTCACTAAGTGCCAATTAGATTCTAAAAATGGCAGTCAAAATCCAACTAGTAGGCTCAAGATCTTAACTCAATAATTTACAAAGAGACGATGCAAAGTAAACAGTCACACACTTGATCAATATGAACATAACTTAATTAAGTAAGAATTGATTCTTAATTACAATTTCTGAATGTTATAAATCTCTGTACTATTACAATAAACATAATACCCGAGCAAGAGAGAGAGAGAGAGGGAAAAGAGATGTATATATAGAACAAAATACCCCCAAATTCATGTACGCACGTAAGTAACAAACTAAGATTCAGCACACTCAGATCTATATGTCGAATCATCCAGAAGGTAGTAATCAATTTGGAATAGAAAGTAGAAGCACTAAGAAAACACTTTAACATACAAGTTCGTTACAAAGTTTACCACGATATAACCCATAACTGTCATTCACAATTCTGCCGGACTATCTTGGAACTTGGATACGACGTATAATATATCTGCATATCCTAATACTCATGCAAAAATGAATCCGCGACACCACATCGCTTACACTGTAACATAACATGCAGCAATACGACGTAATTCGGAGCGTGTACAAACCTCACAAAATCTGGTACATGACCCCAGACATTACCACTAGCAAATATACTCATAAACCATTCAGCAAATATATCGTATGCAAATATAACAGATACCAGACAACTTCGTAATTTTGACTAGCTATTCCATAATGCATTCAATACAACCATATATGTGTCGACTGAATCCGTAAAATGAAATTGACTGCAGAACATTGAATCCCTAAATGAAGTTAACAAGTCGATGTCGGATTCCGGAGAGAAGTTAACTGATCGAGGTCGCACTCATAAGTGTAGTTTACTACGCAACGTCGGATTCCTGAATGTAATCAACTGATCGAAGTCGGATTCCTGAGTGAAATTGCTCTTTGTACTGAGGGTAAAAGGAAAACTCGGTTCTCTCTCTCATTTGTTTCAAAATTCTAACCGGCCAATAGGAATTTAGATAAAAATATGGAAGGGAAAAGAAGGCGCTGTGGACGATATGCGAGTGATGCGGGCTCTGTAGGCGAGGCGGTGAACGAGATGATCCGCTGATGCGTCGAGCTCGGCTCACAATGTATATATATTATAAATAAGCTGTCTGCTTTCTTAGACGAAATTATTAGAGACATAAAAATAATCGTCCAAATGTGAAATACTTAAATACCTACACGTATTTTCTAATGGGGCTGCCTCTTAATTCAAACATTTAATTTCATGAACATATCATTTGTAAAAGAATTTTATGGGATACAATTTTCCTGGCATTTTTTCTCCACGAACCATGGGAAAGGAATTGTAGGTGGTGTAGGAGCAACTATTAAGAAGGCTTATTTGGACTCGGGTGGAAATAGGAAAATACACAGTTCAAGATGCATAATCATTTGTCGAATGTGCTGCAACTTCTTCCATCAAGGTAATTTTGATTACAGACGAAACAGTAAAAACATAATGAGGGTATGTTGAAAGCGCGTTGAAACAACACAGCGTCCCTTCCAAAGACACAAAGAATGCATTCCATAATTGGAGTATCTCTACACAAAACCAAATGGAAATATTGCTCTTACACCTCTGATCACCATGAATTTACTTTCAAAAAAACTAAATCTTCACGTACAAAACAAAAATAGACCTATTAAATACACTTATGGTATTTTCAATCTGATTTGTTTACACTTTCTTTTATTTGTACTTGCATCCATCAACAGTTTTGGTATTACAACGTTAAATGATTACGTTGTACAATATGCGACATTATAGAAATACGTAATTGTATTATTTTGTTGTTATAAGAGATATGCTAAAATAATATGTGCAGATATAATATGTTAGTTGTTTATAACGCTTTTATAACAGTTCACTGTTTATTCAGTATTTCTTTCCAATCATTACAAGACATTCAGAATACGTCCCGTCCGTTAAGTGTATGTCCCGTCTGTTACCCATAGTTAGACAGTTCTTCTCAATACACAATTCATATTGCGCAAAGTTTCAATGCACCCATGAATAGCTGTGTACATTCGCAATATTTGGTAATATTGTGGTACTTTTGTATTTCATATAGGACAGAGATTGTATGCAGTTTGTGTTCATTGTATATACTGTGTCATTTTTATGTCACGTCCGTTAACCTCTTTTTAAACAGTTCTAAGAGTTGTCAAATATTTTATAATTTGTTTTTTCAGAGAAAAAATATTAGCTTATTACGTGATGCAGGCATTCTGATTATTATTTTGTGTATTAAATAATTTCCGTTCGATATATATATATATATATATATATATATATATATATATATATATATATACTCAACAATTTGTATGATTGTCCTATCCGTTACCATTGAATTACCCCTATATCCACAGATCTCAAAGTGAGCTGACAACAGTCAAGCAACCAAAATTGAGTGCACACTAACTCTGTGTCACTTAAATTGTGGTTTTCTGTTAACGAAAAGTGACGTGTATTATGCAAAACAAGATTTCAGGTATAAATCCCTGTAAAGTTGATTTGAATAATTTCCAGGGAAAAATTGTTCCGGGGCCGGGTATCGAAACCGGGACCTTTGGTTAAACGTAACAACGCTCTCCCAACTGAGCTACCCAGGAACTCTACCAGACACCGATCCAATTTTTCCCTCTATATCCATAGACCTCAAAGTGAGCTGACAACCGTCAAGCAACCAACATTGACTGACAACTAACTCTGTGTGACTTAAAATGTGGTTTTCTGTTAACGAACAGTGACGTGTTTTATGCGAATCAAGACTTCAGGTATAATTCCCTGTAAAGTCGATTTGAATAATTTCGAGGGAAAAATTGTTCCGGGGCCGGGAATCGAAAGTCAGACCTTTGGTTAAACGTACCAACGCTCTCCCAACTGAGCTACCCGGGAACTCTACCATACACCGATCCAATTTTTCCCTCTATATCCACAGACCTCAATGTGAGCTGACAACCGTCAAGCAACCAACATTGAGTGCACACTAACTCTGTGTGACTTAAATTGTGATTTTCTGTTAACGAACAGTGACGTGTATTATGCAAATCAAGATTTCAGGTATAATTCCCTGTGAAGTCAATTTAAATTATTTCGAGGGAAAAATTGTTCTGGGGCCGGGTATCGAACCCGGGACCTTCGGTTAAACGTACCAACGCTCTCCCAACTGACCTACCCGGGAACTCTACCAGACAGCGATCCAAATTTTCCCTCTATATCCACAGACCTGAAAGTGAGCTGACAACCGTCAAGCAACCAACATTGTGTGCACACTAACTCTGTGTGACTTAAATTGTGGTTTTCTGTTATCGAACAACGACGTGTATTATGCAAATAAAGGCTTCAGGTATAACTCCCTGTAAAGTTCATGTGAATAATTTGGAGGGAAAAATTGTTCCGTGGCCGGGTATCGAAACCGGGATCTTTGGTTAAACGTATCAACACTCTCGCAACTGAGCTACCCGGGAATTCTACCAGGCACCGATCCAATTTTTCCCTCTATATCCACAGACCTCAATGTGGGCTGACAACCGTCAAGCAACCAACATTGAGTGCACCCTGACTCTGTGTGACTTAAATTGTGGTTTTCTGTTAATGAATAGTGACGTCTATTATGCAAGTCATAATTTCAGGTATAGCTCCCTGTAAAGGTGATTTGAATAATTTCGAGGGAAAAATTGTTAGGGGGCCGGGTATCGAACCTGGGACCTTTGGTTAAACGTACCGACGCTCTCCCAACTGAGCTACCCGGGAACTCTAGCAGACACCGATCCAATTTTTCCCTCTATATTCACAGACCTCAAAGTGAGCTGACAACCGTCAAGCAACCAACATTGAGTGCACACTAATTCTGTGTGACTTAAATTGTGGATTTCTGTTAACGAACAGTAACGTGTATTATGCAAATCAAGATTTCAAGTATAACTTCCTGTAAAGTTGATTTGAATAATTTCGAGGGAAAAATTGTTCTGGGGCCGGGTAGCTCAGTTGGGAGAGCGTTGGTACATTTAACCAAAGGTCCCGAGTTCGATACCCTGCCCCGGAACGATTTTTCCCTCGAAATTATTCAAATCAACTTCACAGGAAATCAACTTTACAGGGCGTTATACCTGAAATCTTGATTTGCATACTTCAAGCTCGTTGGAAGCGACAAATACTAAAGTAAATGGACGGAACAGCACCATCATCGACTTAGATTAAAATTTTATGGAGTGGTGAATTTGGCTTGTAGAGCGATCTTGGCAGTGTCGGAGCGAAATACGACAGTAATAATATAAGCACCCTCCATTGTATAATTTCATCTGCTTACATTGTTGCGCATACAGAGAAAAATAAATATGCCTCCTCTGTGTGCTGCATAAAACTGCAATAGCAGAAGACAAAAGACAAAGGATATTTCATGTTTCAGGGAAATTTCATTAAGGGGGTCCGGATAGGTCCTATCTTAGCAGTGTTAAATATGCATACATATAATTTTCATTTTCTGAAAGACTGTTAGGATTATAATTTTGAAAAAAATATGGGTTGTATAATGTACGTTTCTGATTGCTTTAACACAGGGATTTTTAAAAATATTAATTATTTTCAAAATTAAAAAATTTTTTCAAAAAGTAGACATTTTTACAACATTTTTCAATGCTTGTAAGACCCTAACTTCTTTGAAATGCAAAAAATAAAAAAAATCCCGTGTTAAAATATGCTCAGGGCCTCAATAATACTATCCTCTAAGTTTGAACCAATTCAGACAAGTAGATCCTGAGAAAAAGAAAATTTTATATAAAAAATGTACAACTTACGGGAAACCGGCTTCAAAGTTTGTCAATGCATTCCAGCACCAAATGATGGGTTGTCAGCATCCTCCTCATCTTCATCTTGCAGTTTTCTTTTTGCTGCTCTTCTAAGTTGTCTTGCCCTTGACTCAATGTCTTTTACAGCTGTTTCTGAAGCCCTCAGTCTCTCCTTGTCCAAAATAAGTAGAGATTTTATTGTGAAAAATCCAACATTTGTCAACAACCTTTTCAGAACCTCACACCTAGCAATATTTCCATCATTAAATTTTGCCACAGCATCATATACTCCAAAATGCAATGTATTAATGGAAACAAACACTGTCTTTGGTATCCTTGTCCAGATGACACTGTTGATGGACTCGCTGGGATTTTGGGTCCGGCCGTGAAGACATTTCTTCAGTAGTTGAATATCTGATAGATCCCTGAATACATCTTTTATTACTTCTACAATTGCATGAGGTAAGGGTCGTTCGTGTGTAAACTGTTCACCAGTGGCTTTAGCCTTGTTATATTTACACCATGAGTTTCTTCCTTCAGGACATAGTCCATGGTTAGGCTTATCGTCTGAAGAGGAGATGTGAAACAAAACTGCTCATACTGCTTTCCTCATGTTTTCTGCACTGTTCACATTTTGTCTAATTGCCATGCCATAATAATTTTGAATTTGATCAATAACAGCCTCAGTAAGTCTGTTCTTGCCATCTAGACTCTTGCCATCTTGTAGTTTTTTGCCTTTATAAGATGTTTTCAGTCGCCGCAGTCTTGTGCCCATACGTTTTTGCACATGGCCTATACATTCCAGTTTAGTTATGGGTACATTTTCTCCATATGGCTTCAGTTCATTGATTGCTTTGTAAGCCTTCGAGTCACCATCTCCTAAATAATTTATGTATCTCACCTTGTCACAAGGTTCAGACTGTTGAAATATTTTGACGACTCCTGCCACTTCCATGCCACCACTATTTCCACTGTAGTTTGCTGTACAATTTTCAGAATGTTCTTTTTTATTTGGACATCTACAATATTTAGACATGACAGCAACACCTATAACCTTGCCAGTATCTACACTTGTGGCAGTGACTACACCATTCATAGAAGTATGGCCTCTCTTTTGCCAGCTACCATCGAGGGCAACTGAAAGATCTCTTATGTTGTTATATTCAACTACAGCCTCTTCAATAGCATTCTTCATGGACTCTATGGCTACATCCTCAGCAATGTTTCCAATAAATTCATTATATTTTCCAAACTTCTGAGGTGGAGGTGGTAGATTCATTATACCACAAAGTGCAGAAGCAGCTGCTGCACCTTTACCTATTGCCCTCAGTGCATACACCAGGCGCACATTGATATCATAAAAATTTAGATTTTGGACTAGGCCTATCTTCATTGTGACGTTCATATGAACTGCAAAATATCTTACTAAATTCACAGTTATCACAATACAGTCTGAAGAGTGTTGCTAATCCAACTGTTCGGTCAGCTTCCAGTTTTAGACCATTTTTACCACATTCTTTACATTGGGTGTAATTTAAAAACACATCACACAATATATTCAAATTAAAAATATGATTTACATCAGTTTCACTACATTCTTCCTCATAGACACTGTATCCTTCTAAACCTTTCAACTTCTTCTGACTACTGCTAGGTGGAGGTGCAAATTGATTGTTATTTATGCTGGAACACTCTCCATGTGAGCCTACCACTTGTCCTTGTATAGGTATCCCCACATTTTTTCGCTTTTTGAACACTTTCAGTTTACTATAAACCATGATAAAATAACCACAAATTATAACTTCACTATAAAATACACTGGAAACAAGAGCGCAGAAGTTCAGACAGATTTCTTCTCGAAACAACTTTCTTACACGTAAATACGATTTCAAACCGAAACTAACAATCAAATGAAGAACAGACAGCGATAAGCGACATCTATACAGGTTAACCAATGCATAAATATCTCTCTTTAAGAAATAAATTACCTCCAAGGCGCGAAATACGAACATACAAAATTTTATTGTGTGAACTGTCAAACCATTATGGCCACGCCCCACCATGTATTTTATAAACAATGATATAAACAATTTATGAGCACAATAATATATGTGTATCATATATCATTGGAAAGGGGAAATTTTGTAGATTATGAATAAATAAAAAACAAAAAATTGAAAATTTGAAGATTTCCACCTTTCCGGACCCCCTTGGTAAGTTAATCGTTTTGTTAATTAGAAGCCTTTTTTACATGGGTAAATGTGTAACAAAACCCAGCATAACCTATAGTGTGTACAGTATATTTATTTTCTTGTAGGTTCCCTTTGAAAAATAAGAAACTGGAGAAAAAGTGGGTAATAAATATGAAACGAGACAAATGGTGTCCCACCGAGCATAGCTTTTTGTGTTCACGACACTTCGGAGATAAATATATAATGAATAACTGCAATAGAAGGCGCATACCGCCCACCCCAATATCTACAATTTTTTTTATTTCCTGTTCATCTTCAGAAAAAACAACACAATAAACATTCGCCAGAGGAACGGCAAAATAAGGTAGCTTTCACTGTTAGGACTACAACACTAGTATTAGAGTCTGTGCCCACAAATATGGAATTGAACTAATTTGTTCAGGTAAATATGATATGGAAATTCACCAGAAAATTCTACAGCTTTTTTTTTTTTTTGCTGGCTTCTGTGATATAGTATATAGTGATTCACATGTGGTTTTAAGTTACTTTTTACAATTAAATTACCACGTTATGGAACAAATGTATTTACTTACTTGGCTTCTCTCGGGTCGTATGTACCGCAAACAAAAGAAAAATTGAGTGCCGACAACAATTTGGCACAGATACAAGGATTGAAATTTCCTGTGAATGTGGCGTCCGACAAGGAGGTGCGGGCAGGCGGTATTACTCAGTTGAGGTGGAATGAGTAGGTGGCGGGAGAGGATAGCATATCCCATTTCCGTGCTTTCATACTCATCACAGAAAAGGCAAGTTTTCGTAAGGTCGAATCAGTGATAGGTTAGTTTAAACTTTCGGTATGCCTTGCATATAATTACTCACAGTTTTATAGGAGTGTCACTAACACACACAAAACCCTCTGTTTCACGCTATTCCGTAGTGTTTTCGTGGGACTCCTTCCTATTCGCCTCGCTTAGGAGGCTATTGTAAACATTTATCGTGTATTAGAATATGCAGCTAAATATAAAATGATTTTTATATTCAAAGTGTTTGTTGCTGCAAACTAAACCACGTGTTAATCACTATATACATACCAAGTGTTTATCACTATACACATTTCACAGAAGTCAGTAAAACAAAAGAATGTGCGCCTTCTGGAGAAACAACTATTATATTTTACAGAATTAAAAGTGGTCAAATCTATTGGACTTGCAGTACATTGATTTTCACTAAAGGAAAATGAAACCGCGTTGTATCATGCTTTACTCAAGTTACAAGCTTAGAGGTAAAGATTGTTTACCACAATTAGGGCCTACTTTCATTCCATAATATCTTATGGAATAACCAATTGTTTTCCAACGTTTAGAAATTGGGAAAACAATTTAATAAAATCGTATGAATCATTCTCGTTAATTTTATGTGCAGCCTTGCACGTCACATTAAAAAAAACCTAAGAATATTAATATTTCCTTCAGTATATTTGCCGGAACTCTTGTCGTACGTACTTGACAATTTTGCTCCATTAAGTTATTCTTTTAAGCCTTCCTTCTAGGAATAGCTCAAGTGTTTCAAATTTAGTGTACATAAGTTCTGTATTTTAGATTACGTTACTAGCACGTAAGTCAAATTTTTGACGAAACAATAGGTTTTTCTACTTTATGCGAACGAAATTTTGACAACTGCTCAGCTCGAGTCTTAATTATCGTCACGCCCATTTTGTTTGGGTACTTATTTTTATGGCGGACAAACTTTCAATTTTCTTCAAAAATGGCAGCGCAATGGCTACTCTATAATCTCTCCTCTAACTTGTTGGGCAGCATCAATGAGTTAGAAAGAGTTTATAGATTGGCTGTTGCACCGCCATATTTGAAGCAAATTATTGAAAGTGCGTGTACCATTTATTGAGCGTCCAAAAGAAGTGGGCGTATTGATAAGTAACGGTCGAGTCCAAAAGTTTATCAACTTTCGTTTACATAAATCAGTTCGAGTAAAGTGTAAAAACCTGCAGCTTCGTAAAAATTTGACTTACATACGTGCTATTAACGTAAAATAGAACACATAGTTGTATATACGAAATTTGATGTAAGGTATAGATTTATAACACTTGAGTTATTCTTAGACGAATAGCTTAATAATTATATAAATAACTGAGTAAAATTGTCATGTGCGTACATCTTAAGTTCCAGCAAATATACTGACGGAAGTGTTAATATTCTGGAATTTTTTAATGTGACATGCAAGGCATGTATAAAATGAACGAGTGTCATTCGTATGATTTTTTTAGCTATTTCCCAATCTCCACAAGTTCAAATCTATATATTATACCATAAGATATTATAGAATGGAAGTTAGCGTGGCAAAATTGTGGCGTCATAGTGGGCGTGACTAATGTGTGACGTCATAGTGGGTATGGTTAAAGTATGACGTTTATAAGAGGTGTGCTGAATGGTAATGTCATACACTTGGTGGATTGATGGCGGGGGTTTCAGTTTACAATGTGGTGTCATATGTGAAGTGTGTGTGGTCCAATCAGTGATAGGTTAATGTATATGTGTTGTTGTGATGTTTAATAGGTTACTGATGGATTGGTTTTTGGTTTTTTGGATTGGTTGGAAAAAGGAAAGTGATACAGATATTGTTACAATAATTATCACATGTTTTAACACTGAATAATTGAAACTGTTTTAAATAGAGATTTCCTCAGGTTCATTAGGGTCAATATCTGAATCCTCAGTGTTCAGTAGCAATGAAGAAGTACCTGCAGTGGCGGCAATATCATTGCTAATAGATGTATGTGAAGTACTAGGTGAGTCGTCACTTGATCCCTTCTTGTATGCAGCCAGGGTCCCTAATTTACGTTTCACATCTATTGGCAATATGTAATCTTTATAATTTCTGAACTTCCTTGATGAAGAAACTGCACTGGATTATGTAATGTGTTTTAGATTTCCAACGTTTCCATAATATATGGATCACTTGAGTCACGTCATTTCAGCAAGAAAGGGAAAGAGTTGAAAGGGAAGGATTATAAGCAGATCATATATATTTTTGCATGATGAAACATGCTTAACCGTTTCTGCTTTACAACATATTACTATGTGCTTACTAAGAATAGTTTGAGATTAATATTAATTAGGGTTGCCATAATTCTGGGTTTTCCCGGACATGTTCTATTTTTAGGGTTAAATTTTTCGACCGGGCGGGTTTTTAGATTCTGGCTAATTGTCCGTGTTTTTAGGTTAAATTTAAAATACGACGTTACTAGTGAAGGACAATGGCTTAAACGTTTGGAATAGTCACTTTGTTGTAATTTGGAATATTCTAATCGTTACAGTTAAGTAACGCTTTAGTCCACCCCACTTTAAGTGCTCTTGTGAACTTCCCTTTCTGTAACTTACTCTTTGACCGAGATATATTATCGATGTTTTACTTTTGTAATGTCCGGAAGCTTGCGTCTTGAGTTTAAGACTATTGCCAATAGGTGGCAATGCTATATGTCGTCTTCCGGTTACTATTGCTTGCCAGCTGCGTACCAAATGTCTTGAGGTTGCAAAATTGATAAAATCTCTTCACATCATCTATAGAGACATCGCTATTCAGAAAAAAATTATGGAAGATTGTACCTTGTCCCAATCAAGTAATTCCACCAACTAACGGTTTTTTGGGGTGCTGTGCATGCTTGTAGTTTGTACGAGAAGAAATTCTAAAAAGAAAGTGTAAATTTTCTGCCGAGTTACAGAAGAAATACCCGTGTTTCCGAAGAGGTAGAGGTGATTTTGAAGGTGAATGCATGGTATGTAAACCGGTACAGTTGTGTTAATGTCGAAGAAAGGAGAACTCGATTTGCAAGAGCATCTGAATTGTGAAAACACAAAGATGAGTTCGCTAATCTTCAGGCACATCAGAAGTGGACCAAGTATTTTGAGTCCTGTAATAATGTGTGCCACTCAGAGCTTTTGAAGATTGTACAGTTTGTTTTTGCTATTGCATCACATAATGCAAAGGTGGAACGCATTTTCTCTTTCACGCAATATCAGTGGAGCAAAGAAAGACAAAACTTATGTATGGAATCAGTGCGAAGTATAATGCTAGTTCAGTATAATTATAAGCTTGTTACTTGCAAAGAATTTGAGAACTATCTTTTAAGTAATAAGCAATTATTGAACAAAATCAGCTCTACAGATATATATGCTTGGGCCAGTCAGCGTCAGAAAGATGGATCGATACCCGGTCCCGGAACAATTTTTCCTTGAAATTATTCAAATCTGCTTTACAGGAAGCTTTACCTGAAAGACTAGATTTGCATAATATATACGTCACTGTGTACGTTAACAGAAAACCACAATTCCAAGTCACACAGAGTTTGTGTGCACTCGATGTGGGTCTCTGGCGTTTCGTCAGCCCACGCGAGTTGTGTGGATAAAAGGGAAAAGTTGAGACGGTGTCGGGTGGAGTTCCCGGGTAGCTCAGTTGGCAGAGCGCTGGTACGTTCAAACAGAGGTCCCGGGATCGATACCCGGCCCCGGAACAATTTTTCCTTGAAATTATTCAAATCTGCTTTACAGGAAGCTTTACCTGAAAGACTAGATTTGCATAATATAAATAGGATACCAAAGTATTGAAATTGTGTGTTATTTTTATTGCTTTTTGTGATTAATAATCAGATTCATGGTTATAAAGATTAAATTATAATCAACTCACTTACTTGTATTATTATTTTGTTATTTAAGGTTAAGAAAATTACTACTAGCAATTTTGCTCAGCTTCAATAGTCTACATACTATACATATATCAGTATCGTACATGATCTTTTTTTATGTTTAATATTGGTCGACCAGCAAACTTGCTATAAAGACCACTGTTAAATTATGGAATATCACATGCAGAATATCATGCTGAGGTTGGCTCTAAAGGATCCTCTAATTAATTTAAATTAATTAATTAAACATTTATGTGAATAAAAATATGATGATTTTCTATGTTAAATTATGAAGAGTCGTCAGTATCACTAAGAAGGATGTCTTGAGGGAGTTTCCTTTTAAGTCGAGATGGCTGACAAGATCTTGCTCCAATGTTATATGTCAGCTCCAGGAACACAAGGAAGTTTGTTGAAGAAAGATTTTGACATTGAATGGATGTACTGTTCTAGTGGAAGAATTCCCAATTCTTGATGCAGTTGTTGATTTCTTACAAACCAGGAGGCATTTGTTGCAGTACGCAGGAACTTGTTCTGGAGAACTTGTAGGCGATGCATGTGTGTCTTATTTGCAGTCCCCCACACTGGCGCTGCATAAGTTAAAAGATGTCGTACAAGCGAGGTGTAGAGTAGCATTGAACAGTCCAATCCAATTTGTGAACGTCTATTAACCAAAGCGTATAATTTTCGAATTCTAGAAGAGGTTAGTGTAACAATGCGAGTGATATGGGCATTCCATGTAAGTTTCGTGTCTAATAATATTCCCAAATATTTGACAGCTTCTTGACTAGAGAGCCATGTAACTTGTTCATTTAGAAGAACCAAAGGAGGTGAATTATGAATAGGCCTTAAAGAGAAGATTTTAGCTTCTGTCTTGGTAATGTTGAGTAGTAATCTCCAGTCAGAGAACCATTTAGACAGCTCCTGTAAGGATGTCTGAAGAGTGCTGATTGCAGTATTTAGGTTACTATGAGAATAAAAGAGAACTGCATCGTCAGTAAACGTAGCTAAGTGTGACGGTTGTAAACATGGAATGTCATATGTGAAGATATTGAAGAGAAGTGGTGACAGTTTAGATCCTTGTGTACGTGATCTATGACAGCTATCTATTCGTAAGTAGGTGTCGATAAAGTGTCCTCTCTTTACTTATCAAAATATGGCAAACCTAAATTAATACAATATTAAATGAATTTATCTAAAATTGGATTAAACTAACGAAGCTTTCCGCCTGCTAAACGAAGGAAAGAAGCTAGATTCCCCGCTAAGCGAAATGGAAGTTATTTGCCGCTAAGCTCAACATCGAAAAAGCTAGATTTAGCTTCAAAAAAGCTAATTGGCTATACTGCTGCCGTATTTCGTCGAGGCACCACCCAGAGCGCTGTACAAGACACGCTGGACATACTAGTCCCTTTCAAGCTCGTTATTGTTTATTCTCAGTTAGTAGCTACGTCTTGTTGCGTACAGTGCTCACATTGTGTTTCACTTTCACTAGTGTTCAGATTATTTAAAATTTGTGCTGAAAGCAAGTTCTTAATTTTTGTGTGTTAATTACAATTATTAAATTTATTTGAGTTACATTCTCTTCGTTTTTGGGCCGTCTGTAGGCGGACCCATTGTGTTGTTTATTCAATATGACTTCTAATGAAAATTCGAGTGATTTCAGTGAAATTATAACTACTGCTCAGGTTCATTCAGACATCTATGATGCTGTTATAAATCCACAACTGGAAAAGAATGCCCTTTCTTCGCATATTGATGAAGTTCATAACTCTTCTGGAACACGGCGTAAAGTCGGAAAAATGTCCTCAGCTAGAGAAGCCGACATACATGAATTTAAATTCAAGTCAGTACATAGTAAAATGAAGGGAGTTCTTCCCCGAACTTCAGCTACTCGTTTGTATAAGAAAATGGGAACTACAGTTCCGGTGAAAACTAACAATGTTTTCCAACCACTATTAGAAGATCCAGAAATTGAAATAGATAATTCTATAAGTCAACAACCTACATCACAAATGGATTTTTCCACCACAGAAGAAAGATCTGCAAATACCCAAAATGGAAGTCGGAAACATAAGCCACCACCCCCTATTGTGGTAACAAGTAAAGTTGATTACTTTAAGTTGCAACAAACTTTGAAGAACTCGCTTCAAATATTAGCAGAAGGGAAGTTTAGTCCTGTCGGTCTGAAACTATATGTTTCAACAAAAGATGATTTTGAGAAATTACAAGATTATTTGATTCTGCAAAAATATAATTTCTATACCTTTTCCTTATAACATTTCTAAAGTATTGAAAGTTGTTCTAAAAGGACTTCCAAATGAATCCTCGTCTGAAGAAATCCTAACTGAACTTCGGAGTTTAAATTATCCTATTGAGTCAGTTCGACAATTAAGAAAAAAAGTCCAAGATGAAAACACAGGCTTAATGACATGGTTGCCTATGCCAATTTGGGTCCTGACAGTAAATCAATTACAAGACAAACCCGATATTCGTCAGTTACGCAGTCTTTGCCATCTTAGAGTGGAAATTGAAGATTACATCTCCCGGCAAGGGGCGATTCAATGTTACAAGTGTCAAGGGTTTGGCCACAAGGCTCATTCATGCCACATCCAACCACGATGTGTTAAATGTCGTGAGAACCATGAATCATATTCTTGTCAAAAACCTACTTCTATTCCTGCAAAATGTGCAAATTGCCAAGGGGATCATCCTGCTAATTTTAGATAGTGTCCAAAATACCAAGCTTACGTAAATGGAGTGAAAACCAGGAATCCTACCCATAAGAAGCAGCCAGAGCTTTCTGCCCAGTCTTTTCCTCCACTTCCTGTCACTCAACAGGTTATTAAAGGATTCCGAAAGGTAAATATCGATAATAATACTCGACAGGCACCAGATCAATTTACTGACAGTTCATCTTTTAGTCAATTTTTTCATGAATTGAGAGAATGGTGGAACTTTTTTAAAAACATTCAATATCAGTTATTATTTAAGATGTTTACATCAAACCTTCTTGCAAGTGAAGCAACAAAATGATATTTTTAATAAAATATCAGTGTTCATTGATGGTGTTTCTAGTCTGTTTGGAAATGGAGCAAAATAAACCCAGACAAAAGTTACACAAGCCACTAAAAATAGTGACCTGGAATGCCAATGGAGTGACTAGGGATAAAAATGTACTTGACGACTTTTTACAGCAGCATGATATAGATGTGTTTTAATCACAGAAACTCAATTAACACCTAATAAGAGACTCAGCGTTAAAAATTATACAGTGTATCGCTCTGATGGAAGTAATGGCCCTTTTGGTGGAACAGCTATCTTAATTAAAAATTCTATTAGACACTACAGAATACAATCACCCCAACTTACACACATATATATAACTTTAATTGAAATTCAGCACAATAACGAAACCATTTTAATTGGATCGATGTATTGCTCTCCAAATAAGCCTTTCTTAGTTTCAGAACTTGATGCAATATCCTGTATATCAAATAATTTTATAATTGGCGGTGACTTCAACGCTAAGAACATTGAGTGGAATTCACGCGTAACAACAACAACCAGAGGTCGCATACTCTCAAAACATGCTGACAAGCACGGCTATCAAATCTTAGCTCCTAACAAACCTACTTTCTACCCTCGAAATGCAAATCATAAACCAGATGTACTTGATGGATTTCTTTTCAGATGTAATACTGTACCCCTGTTTATAGACACTTTACAAGAACTGTCCTCTGATCATAACCCTGTTGTTTTAATCATTGAAAGAGCAACTACTGAGAGGCTATTTTCTCAAGCTTTCTTAAGCAGCATGGATTAGTCGTCCTATCGGGGATATATTTCACAATCAATTTCTGCTAATCCATTGATTACAACAAAAGAAGACATTGATGAAGGAATTAAAATCTTTGAAAATACTTTGAAAGCAGCAAAATATGCTTCACTAGAGAAAGAACCAATACAAAGTTATCTCCATCAAAACTCGAATTTACGTCTACTAAGAATGGATAAACAGAGAGCTCGTAAGCGCTGACAAAAAACTAGATCACAAATTGACAAAAACGTATATATCATTATGAAAAATAGAGTGCACAAAATGGCACTAGAAATCAAAGTTTCGAAATTTGAAAAAGATGTTGCTGATGCAGAACAGTCAAATAAAATTTGGACAATCTCCAAACGGTTAACCAAACATGATTCCTACTCTAAAAATCAACCTTTACATGACAAAGATGGCCCAGTTTATAAGTCTTGTGAACTGATAGCCGATTGTTTTGAGAACCAATTTAAACCTGCTAATGAATGTGACAGCTTAGTTGAACATTATCGCCATGTCGAGGAAACTGTAAGCACATTCCTACTATGTCGCGTATCCCAGTACATTTGTTTAACGAGCCCGTCAGAAGTCAAAACCATTATTAAACGCCTTAAACCTAAAAAGGCACCAGGTCCTGATAAAATTAACGACATGGATCTTAAAAACTTACCTAGAAAGGCACTTATGTATATTACCAAGTTTTTCAATCAGTGTATAGCTCATCGATATTTTCCAGATGCTTGGAAACTTGCATATATTACTGCCATTCCCAAACAAAAGAAAAATCCAAAGGTTCCAGCAAATCGCAGACCAATAAGTTTGATTAATGCCCTTGACAATGTATTTGAACGAATTCTTATGACCAGACTTCTACAAAGTGCACCAAACCTTATTCCACCCTATCAGGCTGCATATCAACAAGGTCTCTCTACAACACACCAACTGCTGCGTCTTGTTGAACAAACAACTATCGGTTTCAACAACAGAGCTACTACCGTAGCAATATTTCTCGATGTCAGAAGTGTATTTGACTCTATGTGGCATACTGGTATAATTTATAAATTAATCCAATCAGAGGTTCCTGATGCACTGATTCATATTATTGCTGATTTTCTTCGGAACAGACGTTTCTGTGTTAAGGAAGATGGCTGTTTATCAAGACAAAAGAAAATTCAAGGAGGAGTTCCGCAAGGCTCAGTACTGGGCCCTTACTCATATTGTGCATATACTTCAGATCTTCCAGAAACTGACGTCACCAGGTTAGCCTTATATGCAGATGATAAACTAGCATACACTACACATCGTAATGCCGATCTAGCCATTGGTCGACTTCAACGGCATGTCCACCTTATAGAAGAATGGTTCCAACGTTGGCGCTTAACTGTAAATACAATGAAGAGTCAAGTCATGGCCTTCAGTAGAACTCGAAGTGTACCACAAACTAAACTCACACTGTGTGGTACTGCCCTTGAATTTCAGGATTCTGTTAAGTATCTTGGAATCCATTTGGATAGTCGTCTGTTATGGCATAACAACATTGCAAATATACGAGCAAAAACAATAGCAAGAATGGTACAACTGTATCCCCTTTTAAAAACTCGTGCATTGTCAACATCTAAAAAAGTAACAATTTATAAATTGCTGATTAGATCAGTGCTTTTGTATGGTTCTACAGTATGGGGATACGCACCTAAGACAACATTAGATCCCATTCGAGTTGTACAAAATAAAGTATTACGTGTAATTCATAACAGCGGGTGGTACACAAGAAACGAAGAGATACATCAAGATCTTAAAGTGGAAAGTATCCCAGTTATCACTAGGAGATTCGCTGAAACATTTTATAAACAGGCACATTCCCACCAAAATGTGTATGTATCAAAACTAGGAAATTATAACCCTCAGTACTACACAAGACATCTTACACCTTTGTTCCTCTTCTCATAGTTATCTGTCAAATTTGTTTTCACGCTGTTCATCCTGGTTATGACGGGAGTGCAGCATCATAAATGAACTACCTCTCAGCAATAAGTAAAAGTAATTAGGAACAGTCGGGAGATCACCCAAGATTTCGATACTGTATCCAAAAGTTGACGAATTAAAAAAAAAATGTTGTTTATTGAGATTCCTGGCTTTGAGCCAGAGGGCGTTTTATGACTGTATCCCACTTTACACGCGCAGGACGCCCTCTCCAGCTATCTTGCTCGTACATAAACGGGACAAGAGTTTGGTGCAGAAGATGTCAGATGAGAGACAAGATTAAGGTATATGGATTATATGAGCCGTTCAGAGCATAAGTGATGTAAGTCAAAATTGGATAATGAGGTTTAAAGTAAAAATTCTGTAAAATACAGCGTAAAGTAGCAATTAATATGTTTTTCTTGCTATCCACTGACTTCTAATATTTTAAATAAATTAAATATTAATTGCTACTTTGCGCTATATTTTACAGAATGTTTACTTTAACTCTCATTACCCACTTTTTACTTACACCACTTCTGCTCTGAACGGCTCATCTGGGGAAATTGAGAGGAAAGGAGAAAATAGGAAAGAATAGAGAATGCTGGGTTAGCAAATTAATATACATTAATATATATTAAGTTTCCGCTAGCTGAAGTGTCTGAATGTTTATGGAGACTTTCATGGAGTAAAGTTGTTCTATTGATCTGCCTCTCTGTTCCTGTCGTGTGTCCTCTCAGACAATATTCAAATTTGCAACACGTGTTTGGGATTTTGTTTGTGTGTTTTAGTTTGGTGGTTGGGGATGATGGTAGTTGCAGAAGAGTTTCTCCAATGTTGTTCTGTTCTTTGTGTTCGGCGGATTTGCGAAGATGTGTTGTGTATATACGCGATTGATTGCCGATTTTGAGTGTTTCCTATTTATGTTGTTTAGATGTGTGAAGAATGGCTTCGTTTTTGTCGTAGTGTAAACTGTGTTGTTTCTGCTGCGTCTGTGCAGGTGGAATATTTGGCGGAGAATTCCTCTTTCGCGGACTATGAATATTGATTGGGTCGTTGGAGGGGCTTGTGTGAGGAAAATGGAGCGATGTATGCATAGGGATCGAACCAATGCTTTGTACATATAAATAGAGGAGTGTTTCGGTTATACAGCCAGGTCGATAGATGCCCCTTAGGTAGCTTATTGCTCTGGTGGCTCCGTTATAGTTCCTTCATGGTTATTTAGCTACGTTTGATTCAGAGGAATTTGCAGGTGAGTGATATTCCTAGATATGTGAGATTTCACTGGAGTGGAGGTTGAGTGTTTGCTATTGTGATTGGGTTGTTGTGGAGGACCCGAGTTCGGAGTTTTGGGCGGAAGACGCATATCTGTTTTCAATCTGTGTTGACTGTGATCCGCCATGTATTGGTCCAATTGAGATACTGCTTGAGTGTTGTGTTTAGCAACTTCCTAATGGAGGGGCGTCGGGGGTGTATGGTCGAATATGCGACATGTTCTTCATATTGTTCCAGTCCTACTGGAGGATTATTAGGGAGAGGACTATTTGCCACATAGATGCTATACAGGGAGAAGAATATGACACACCCTTGGGTGACTCCAGCTTCTATTCGGAAGGTCCGAGAAAGTTCGTTCCTTCCGAGTCTCACCTGTCCTGTTCGGTTGGATATGAAGCTGGACAGCCAGCGTGTGATTTCATGTGGCAGGTTTAAGGATATGAATTTATACTTTAGAACGTCTATCCAAACGGTGTCAAAGTCTCTCTTGACGTCTAAGGCAATGAGGATGCCGTAATGTCTACATGTATAAGCCTCTTCAATGGAAGTGAGCACTGGTATCAGCTGGTCACGTAGCTGCGCTCCCGGTCGGAATCCGGTTTGAGAGATTGGGATTAGATTGCGGTTGCGCATATAGACGTACAATCGTGACACGAGAATTTTCTCAATTAATTTGGCTAAAGTTGTCGAACTGATCAGTCGGAAATTTTGTGAGTCATACGCATGTGGGCAGCATATAATGATCCAGACGCAGGTTGGCATGCGTACGATTATTTTGATTAATTGTACGAAGTACGACCGAACTCTGTGTTGTACGCAAATTTGTACGACTATTTTGCTGAAGGGTCAATGTTACTTTTTTGAAGGTATAATGTAGGGTCATAATTGAAATAAAATCAACGATTAATTCGTCCCTTTCAAACAAGCTTTCTTCATTCAGTATGTCGTTGACTAATATGAAAGAAACATGCTTTTAAGAGGAAAAGATTCTTTAAAAGCCGATATGGTGGCTACGCTTGCCATGCAACTCATAATTTTTCATTTTGAGCTTTAGATTTCATTCACGGCGCGGTTATATCAAAATAATATGAATTCAGAGATCTATTAACTTTCTTGTATGTTAGGCAATGGAAATATTTTATCAATGAAACAAAATAGTTCCCCACTAGAATTAAGACGTCTAAACGGGCCAATATTATAGCGGTGTGAGGTTTTAGTTGAAGGCAGGTGGATTAATTAACAGGTAGTTCAACAGGTAGATTAATTAACAGACTGCTTCAGTTGCGGCATCAATTGATATTAAATATCTGCCGCTGTGCCGACCAAGACTTCAAATATACCGTGACATTAACATGTCTGACTAAGCGGCGATATTCCTCTGAAACATTAAAAACCGAAGAAATTAGAGTTGTTGTGAGCCATACTCGTATTTCTCGTATGGATCAAACACATTAATCTAATAATTAATATTAATTCGGCATGTATTTACTGCAAAAAAGATGTCAGTATTTCTTGACTACCGGTTTGCCAGTTTGCGCGGCAGTTATGATATGAAGAGTTCGCGGGAAATACGATGAATGTCACATTTCTGTTAAGGATTAGATAATGATCTAATTGAGTCTATAACTACAAGATGTAGTGCTGTTTCTATAGAAAATAAAGGAAAGGATTACTGTATTCGTGGTGATAATTCTCCTTTTTACCATTTTTCATAAGAACAACATTAAATTTCGTAGTGATCCATGAATTAGATGACATCAATCTTAACAAAACTGTGATATTCATCGTTTTTCCCGCGAACTCTTCATATATCATTTATGCGAAAATGAAAGAAACTCATAAGAGGGGAAGTTAGTGTTAGTGCTCGGGCCAAACATAGGACCCAGAAGTTTAAAAAAGGAATAGCTTTCCGACAAAAATTTCAGACTGGTTGCAACCAGTTCATGGGGATGAATTTAAAGGGAAATGTAAATACTGTGATGTGACTTTTGTAGGGGAGGAAGGAAATATCAGGTATCATGGGAATGTTGCTAAGCATAATAGTTTAGTGTCCATTGCTACAGTTTGTCAGTCATCAATGTCAACTTTCCTAACCTCAAAAACAATTAATATAGATAAAGAAGTTGCTTCAGCGAAAATAAAACGTTCTTCATTTCTAACAGAACACAAAACTGCATTTAACGTTGCGGATCACTTAACAGATGTTATCAAAGTCATTTTCTAAGATCATAGAATTGTCTAAAACTATCTCTTAAGCGCACCAAACGTAAGAAAATCGTCACCAACATCATTGCTCCAGCACACTAAAAAGATTTGGATAAGAAATTACAAGAAACAAAATTCAGCATTCTAACAGATGAAAAAAAACTGACGTGGGAACTCTAGAGACATCATATGTATTGTTGTTCAATACTTTGACCAAACTCTAGAAAAATAGAAAGTACAATTTGGGATCTTCGAGAAGTCTTTGATTCATCAAATGTAGAAAAGGTTTGTACAGCTGAACATTTGTTTAATAGTTTAATGAAATCACTCAAAGATTTTGATATTCCATTAGAAAATATCACTGGATTTGCTGCAGGTGGTTGTAATGTTATGATGGGAGCGTAATTCTGTGACCTCTCGCTTGAAATACGCATGCCCTGATCTTATTGTCCTTAAATGTAATTGCCATTCCGCGCATTTATGAGCAAGTGAACCATGCAAAACCCTCCCTAGAACTTGTGAGGACATACGTAGCACGCGACATTTACAATTTCTTGAAGTGAAGTGCAAAACGTCAGAGCCAATTGACGGAGTTTCAAGAATTTCTAGACATGGAATTCATAAAAATGCTCCATCTTTTCCAAACCAGGTGGTTATCGTTAGACTTATTCTCTGTCAGAGGGACATATTGAAATTGTATTTCACTGATTCGTGGCTGTCATAAAGACTCGTGAGTGCCGAAAATATATACCATGGACTTAATGATCCATTCTTGAAAATTTATTTTATGTTCCTTTCATGGATTCTTCCTAAATTAACAAAATTGAATCAGTTTCCCCAAACTAAAAATATGGCCTTTACGACACTGCACCAGAAGGTAAGAGAACTATATTTAAATATCCTTCTGTGCTTCATGGAGAGGGTATTGAATACTATAGATTCATAGATTCAAAATCCCCTATTCTACTTTCACAAATTAAATGATTTTGACAGTAATTGGCGACAAATAGACGGAATTTTCAACCTAAGAGTGACTTTTAAAAAACCTCTTGCTTTAATTTCATTATGTAAGAAGTTTCCAATAAGCAAGTTATAATCTTAAGTATACTTAAACAGTCTGTGCTTATCTAGTAATACTAGATAAGCACAGACTGTTTAATTTATTCAATATACTTAAGATAAGCACAGACTGTTTAATTTATTCAATATACTTAAGATTATAACTTGCTTATCCGAAACTTCTTACATAATGAAATTAGTAAACGCTAGTCAAGCCAAAATACTCAAGTCTTTTGTGAACACAGAAGTAAAAATAGTCAAAACCAAGGCTAACATCTGGTTCAACACACAATGCCTGACAAATAGAGACACACCGAAATATGCTAGAATAAATAACAAACACTATTCATTCCCCTCATGGAAATCCAATATCCAATACCAACAATTACATGTGCGTAATGAAATAAAATTTCTGCACCAAAAGAAAGAATAATTAAACAGAAAATTATACAACATTCACTTACAATTGGCAAATTATTTTGATCAGACATGGAATCAAATCTATAAGAGTAAATCAGAGAAAATCAACAACATATTGAACCTCAAATATGAAACGTTAAAGAAAAAACTAAACGCCCTAATATGCAGCCAAACACAACAACAAACCGACAATAACAATGTAGTAAAGGACAATAAAATAGTGAATTTAACTAACCTACAACTAAATAATCAAGAAATAGACATACTCAAAAATGGCTATAAACATAATTCCCCCCCAGCAACATACACAACATGGTTCTCACATTAGCAATAGAAACTCAGCATATAATATCACATAGCAACCATGAAAACAAAGAATATCTACAATATAGCGCAGCCAAAATAATTGAGAAATATATCACAAATCCCAATACCAAAACAGAACTTAACAAAGCCAAAAAACAATATCATGAAATAAAGAAACTAAAACAGATACTTGAAGATAACAATATTATACACGTAAAAACAGATAAGAATGATGCCGTTGTTTTAATGCATGAAACTGAATACATTAACAAAACTAACAGCTTTTTCAACAATAATCAAATAACAGAACTTAAAATAGATCCAACCGAAACATATCAAAAACAAATTAAAACAGCTATCAAGAATGCACCCGACATAATACCAAAAAATAATAGTCATACATTCCTACAGAAAAACCTTAAAGCGCCCACATTGAAAACGTTACCTAAAACACATAAAGCCGAATTATCCATGAGACCCATAGTTAATTGCAGAGATGCACCCAATCACAAACTAAACAAATTTCTATATAAGTACTTAAAAACAACCATCATTCAAGAAAATCAATATACCATTAAAAACACTAAACAGTTAATAAACAAACTACGGAAACTAAAAACCACAAAATTCACAAAATTACTTTCACTGGATATAACCAATTTATACACCAATATCCCAATAAAGGAAACCTTAGACATAATTTCTTCCCAAATGAGTGATCTCCAAATCAATAACAATGTAATTCAGCAAGTAATCAATCTCTTACATACGTCACTGAAACAAAACTATTTCAAATTTCAAAATAAGTTTTATATTCAACCCGCAGGATTGGCAATGGGAGATCCTTTATCAGGCCTCATGGCCAACATATTCTTACAACAAATCGAGAAAGAACATATTAACACCCTCAGTAACAAATTTCAGTTCGCCGTGTACACCAGATATGTTGACGACACTAATCATATACGAAAATAGAACCAACCAGGATACATTAATTCCTGAAGAATTCAATAAATTACACAATAATTTGAAGTTCACTCTTGAAACAGGCGTAAATAACAGCATAAATTTCCTAGAATTAAATGTCAGTATCAAATCGATCTCGACATATACAGAAAGCCAACCGCTACCACACATTCCATTGACAACAAGTCCACCCACCCCAAAACGCATAAAATCAGCAAATTCAGATATTTAATATCCCGGCTAATCATGACACCATTAAGTAAAGAGACTTATAAAAAAGAATTAAATTATATCCAAAACCTTGCCACAGAAAACGGTTATGACAAACACTTAATTCACAAATTATTGAAAAACAGGAAAGCTAAATTATCCAAGAATAAACAAACCACACTGGAACCAGAAAGAGAAAAACCAAACATAAAATGGAAAACCATGACTTACTATGGAAAAATCTCCAACCAAATTAATATTTTTTTCAAAAAACAAAACATCAACATTGCCTTTACAACTAATAATAAATTACACAATATAATCCCCAACAAAACAAACAATAATGAACCATATTTAAACAGTGGCATATATCAACTACAATGCTATAACTGTCCTAAAATATACATTGGTCAAACTCGCCGCAATTTCAAAATAAGATATAAGGAACATGCCACAGACTTCAAATACAACAGGAACAAATCAAAATTTGCTTATCATCTTATTGAGGAAGGTCATGAGTTACATAATATAAAAGACACACTAAAGATTATAAAAGCCACCAATAGCCCCGCAATAGATACAATAGAACAGTACCACATTGCAAAAAGTTTTAATCAAGGAAACAAATTACTAAATGAACAAATAATCAATCCTAATAACCCGTTATTTAATCTATTCAAATTAATATCAAACAATCGAACCATACCACCTCTGCTTCCGACCGCAGGTTCCCCCACCCCTGTGTCATTTCCGGTTCCGCCGGACACACATCAGGTTAAGAGCTAATGTACACCTTGAGCGCTTCTCAGTCATAACCAAGCCATTGGGAAACAAACATCACACCCAGACCATGCACGTAAGTCATCAACTCTATCTTTGCATTTCAACATCAGTATTTATTACACGTAAATTACAATATCAAATTTAATGTTCGCAGTGCACAATGGCTAGACTGAAAGGCGCACGAGGTCACTAAGAATTCTGTACCTGTTTCAACAACTCTCCCACCAAGCTACAACCAGGTAATACAAAACCTACATTACGTACTACATATCTAAGGGGAAATAGTGCAACATATAGCATATATGAACATAAATGAACATTAATACTACTCAACAAGACTACAGTGTTTTATAGTGATTATCAGTGCAAGTTAATTTTAACATTTACCATTCTATTGGACATGTTATAACATTTAACCACGATGATCCACATTAAGAGAAGACTACTCTAACAACATGTCATCGCAATGATCACGTGAACTATTGTTAACATATGTATTTTATATATGTTATCCTTAAGTTGTGTTTTATGTAGTTTTATTAACAGCATCCATAATGTTCATGAATGTTCCAATCCCACAGTTATGCAGACCTATTTAAATGTAACAGGCATTCGCATTTTAAAATGGTACATATGTACTGAAAACGTCAATGCTATAAATGTAATACTAGATAAGCACAGACTGTTTAATTTATTCAATATACTCTTGCTTTAAATTTAGTGGCTTTTTCAATTCAAACTATATAAATCATTAAAATTCATTCTTAGTAAGCAGTATGTGGGCGTAATTCAGTTCTGAACGAAATGGTCTTTAGGGGGTTTTGAATGTAGAGGATTCCATGTAATGAAAAGCCATTGGAGGACATCGACCAAGCACAAGAGAGCTACTACCTTCCAGGCTGCAGACTCTACTTATAGACTCAAGTGCTACAAGAAATAGACAAAGCAGAGATAGTTGGGAACCCAACGTTTCGAAAAAACTTTTCTGAACGGTGCAGGAGCTTTCTTAAGGTTAGTATTACTATTATTATTATTATTATTATTATTATTAATATTATTATTATTATTATTATTATTATTATTATTATTACATTAACACCTTTAAATAGTAAAAGCTAGGTCCATTGTTATTTTATTTTGTATTTCAGATTTCAACACAAGAAATTAGAAAGAGGTACAATATGAATGATCCGCTACTCTGAAAACTTGGAGCTATACAATCTAAAGCAGCCCTCTCGTTTAATACCAGGATACTTGGCCAACATTTCTTCCACTCACGAAGGAAATTCCTCGTATTTTAACTTCGGAAAGCATTGAGTTCCATACACTACCGTCTGAATCTTTAAACTGCCTACTCTATGCTTAAGTTTTGTATGGACAGCTGCGTGCAGCTGTGTTTCTAAAATCTGAGTACACTAGTCAACACCGCATCAGTACTAATAGCACATGTCTTGCACGTGGTTGTGCATGCATTATTTTAGTGTTATTTTCGGTTTTTGAAAATGGTAAATTGTTGTGTGCCATTATGTAAATCCAATCAACGAAGTTCTCAGTCTAAAGGTATACGATATCATGTGATACCATGGGCTAAGGAACTTCGAGAAAAGTGGCTTTCGGAAATTTCTAGACAAGGCGCGTATAAGGGTAGTAGTTGGATTCCCGCCGACCATTCTCGTGTTTGTATTCTCCACTTTCGCTCAGAAGACTATAGAGAAAATTGTGCAGGGAAAATTTTAAAACCTGTTGTCATGCCAAGCAAATTTCCAAATTACCCATGTTACCTACACCCAAGAGAGAAGAAATCGCGAAAGGAACCTGCTGTCCCCAGAGCAAAGAACGAAATTCGCGTTGACATGGACAACGGTATTTAGACCTATTTAATATTTTAAAAAATGTTCATTTTATGTAAAATCCTAAATACCAAAGTATGAATTTCTTAATTTAAGTACGTTATTTGATTATTTCAGAAACTATCTGTCACGACACAAGAATCGATATCCAAGTTGAAGTTACAAATGTGACGTAGCAATTCAAGTAGACATTATTGATACAAGAAATAATGCAAATCTGTATCAAGCGAAAGAAATGAATAGGCTTCGTTCCAAAATTCTGAGGATACAAAAGAAAATTACGGAATTGGAAAATGATGTTCAAAACAAACAAAAACAGTTAGAGGGTCACATTTGGAATTAATAAGGTTATGGCTCTGAAAGATGCTGTGGGCAAAAAGGATATCAAAGCCGTATATCTAATGGACCAATTAAATACTTTAGACGAAAAAAACCGGAATGGTCAGAGTTGAGCATTCGCTATTGTATAGCATTTTTTTTTTTTTTTTGTATATCAGCATGCTCCATCACATTGGAGTAATACTACATGCTTTACATAAAATATTACAATAATTAGTTACATAATTTATGAGAACAAGATATTTACAATTTTGATTGCGATCTTGAAATTCTTATAGATACAAGTGTTGCCTAATTGTACTTCTTATATTTTAGGTTACCATCATTGTTAATATTATTTATAATTTCAATTCTGTTACATTTTGCCAAATTCTATGGATTTTATAAATTTTCTGAAGCTTTTGAGGTATGCTGTTGTGAACTGATCAAAAGGTGGAGGCCAAGTTTTACCTGTGCGTATTATACTAGCTCGTAGGATTCTTCTTTCTTTTATCAGTGTGGCACATCTTAATATTATATGCTTGACTGTCTGCTCTTCTTTTAGTCTGCAAGGGCACGTTGGAGTTGGAATAATCTTGAATCTGTGAAGGTACGATCTTGTGAAGCCGTGACCTGTCACAATAGAAGTAAATTCTGCCCCGACAGGTAAATTTATCTTCAATCTATCTTTAATTGATGGGAAGAATGATTTCGTTATTGCGCCCTTAGTTGAGATAGTCCACTGCTCTTGCCATTTTCTTAAGGTATTTTCTCTCTCTTCTGTTATTATGGTATCTCTCGGTATTTTGTTATAAGCTATTTCCCCTTCATTTTCTATGGCGGCTTGTTTGGCAAGACGGTAAGCTATCTCATTCCCTACTATTCCGACATGGGCCTTCACCCACCTAAAGAGAACTGTCCATTGCGGTCTCTCCAATTTTTTCAATTCTCTCTTTATATTTTCAATTATTGGATTATGTTTATTCTTGTTCTGTAAAGTGTCCAGTGTCACTTTGCTGTCTGTGTTAACTACTACAATTTTCTCTGTTTCTTCTGTTATTTCTACATTCTCAATATGTTGTAGTGCCTTCAAGATTGCTATTTGTTCTGCCTGATTGTTAGAACATTTTTCATGCAGTTTGTATTTGGATCGGTGGATGACCATGTCGTTTTGGATTATGACCGCAGCAGCTCCAACTTTTCCTCCGATTTTACTTCCATCCGTGTATATATCTATTTTGTTTGCCGTATCCTCCATAGGCGCTATTATGAGTGGTTCTTCAGCTGGGTGTGGCCAGTGAATCACTTCCAGAAGTGCATCGTACTCCATGCTTTTGTGGGTGGCTCTATAAATTCTGCCCTTTTCTTCTATGACTAGACGAATTGGAAGAACTCCTGCTATTACACATGAGGCGTCATATGAAAGTGTTCTAAATGCCTTCGCTATTTTTATGTTCATTAGTCTTTGAACACGTTGATATTTCCTTAAGTTGTTTTGTTTTGTTAAGGCCTTCTCCCATATCGGTGCGCCATATGTTAGTACTGGTTCAATTGCACCCATGTATATGGTTTTTAGTGCCCGATGTTCTAGACCCCATTTGAGTTTAGCTACTCTTGCTAGCATGTTTATTATCGGAGTGCATTTCTCTGTAATGTAATCTACAAGTTTGTCAAAATTAAATCTGGTATCGAGATAGATACCCAAGTACTTTAGTTCGGATACTTGCTCCAGACGTTTATTGTTTAAGTAGATGTTTAGTGTTTTGTCGTCTCCTGATCTTTTCCTTGATATTAATAATGTTTTGGACTTCTTTTCATTGAAGTGCATTTTGTTTTCTCTCGCCCATTTTTCAATTTTCTTCAAATCTAGGTTGGCATAATTCTCTGCATCCGTAGTGGTTTTTCCTTGCGTTAGAACCATTAAGTCGTCCGCGAAAGCAATGACCCTCGTACGATGAGTGAAGTCCAAATTGAGCAGCGAATTATACAGTATATTCCAGAACCCAGGACCGCTGCAAGAACCTTGTGGACGTCCCATAGTCACAGGTCTCTCTATTTTAAAAGTATTAGTCCCTAGAGCAGCAATTCTATTGCTGAAATAACTTCTTGCAAGATTAAAGAGATTCTTAGGACATTTCAATTCTCTAAGATTGTAAAGAATGCCTGGCCACCAAGCCGCATCAAATGCTCCTCGGACGTCCAAGCTAACTACTGCAATACAGTTATTTTCACTTAAGTTTTCTTCAATGATCTCCTTAGCCGCCATCAATGCGTCCACTGTTCCTTTTTGGGGCATGAAACCATATTGATTCCTGTTCAAACCAGCAGTATTAGTATGCACATGATGCAGGATTCTGTTAATCATTAATTTGTCTAGGACTTTACCCGCCACGTTTAGCAAGCTGATAGGTCGATATTTTGACACGTCCTTAACCTCTTCTTTGCCAGGTTTAATTATCGCCACTATGTTAGATTTCTTCCATTGTTGTGGGAAACAGTTTTCTTTGAGACATTTATTGTATATCTCAGTCATAAATGCTGGAAAAGCTTTGAAAACTTGAAGGAGTATCTCGCTTGTCAGTCCATCTTCCCCGGGTGCTTTCTTAGGATTGAATTGTTTATCGTATATAAAATTTCTTCACGAGTGAAGAGTTTATCATCTTCAGTACGTATGGCCTCCGTTGTTAGCTCTCTAATTCGCTTATGACTTGCACTATCGTTGATCTCTTCGTCCTTGGGGGCGAAAGCATCTAACATATGACTAATCGTGCTTTCTGCATTATCGGTGAAGGTTCCGTCTGATGTTTGAAGAGTTGAGAGGCAGGTCATGGTTCTTGCTTTTCCAGACGCGATTTTATAAATTGTATCCATGGATTGTTCCCTTCAATTGAGGAGCAGTGCTTTTGCCAGGATTTAAATTTTTCTTCCTCTATTCTGGATTGGTATAACCTTTTTCCTTCCATGTACTGTGTTTTCCGCTCGCTCCTTAGGTCTTCATTGTTCCGAGTTCGTTGGTATCTTCGACGTAGTGCATTTGTTTTTTCCGTAGTATTTGTAGTTCTGTGGACCACCATGGAACAGTTCTACCTGTTATTTGCTTTTTACTTCTTGAGATTATTGTATAGCATGGAGATCAATATCCCCAGAGGGTTATGAACACGCCCGAAATTCCAAACTATTGTCAGCTCCTTCGCGCTCCACTTTAGACAGGTATATAGGAAATACTGATTGCGATGCTGGAATTTCACCACTGATTAAATGGAGACTTAGGGCTGAATGTGAAAGTCTCCAGCCAATTGAAAAATTGTATCTATAATAGCCGATGAAGTGGCAATCAAAGAAAGGTTACTATATGATAGAGCGAGTGATAAGCCTTTCGGAGTTGTCAATGCTGAGGGGGTTTATGATGAATATATTGGCCTTAATCCTAATTTAGCAAACAAATTACTCTGTTTTGTCGTGACTGGACTCTCAACCAAGTACATCATCCCAGCAGCTTATTTTCTTGTGAGGAGTTTACAGGGCCCTGAGCTTTTTCTATTTGCTGAAAAAGTAATCAGAGTTGTAGAAGACTGTGGCTTTCATGTCTTAAGATTAGAGACAGATAACCATAGAACCAACCATTCTATGTTTAAACATTTTGGTAATGGTGATCTCCGAACTTGTGTTCCGCATCCTTGCCATCCGCAGAGAAAACTTTTTCTAAGTTTAGATTATTGTCACATCATAAAAAATGTGAGATCGCAATTTATGGATAGGGAAATGGCTGATGGCAAAGGGATAATAAGTTCAAAATACTTTAAGGAAATTTATCGTCTGCAGAAAGATTTGACTGTTAAGCCAGTTCGATATTTGACAAGAAAACATATACAACCGACCTCTTTCGAGAAGATGAATGTTCTTTCTGCCATTCAGATTTTCTCCCCTGCGGTGACCGCCACAATAGAGTTCATGAAGGATAATCACAGTCGATTTGTCACTAATTTGAATTTTGCAGACGCCACTTCAACAATAAATTTCATGAAACGCATGTATAATTTTTTACAGTACACGATGTAAGTGACAAAACTCAACATCTACGGCAAAACAATCCTGATTCTATGCATTTCTATGCAACAAATGAAGAAAGACTACAATGGTTGAAAGAAGATTTCTGTGACTATACAAAGAAAATTCAAATTGAATCTAAACGAGCCAGTCCGCAAGACTAACAAAGGAAACGGCTGAAGCTCTTTTGTTTAGGCTAATTCCACGGTTCAGTGTGTAGTGCACCTTCTTGACAATTGTTTTTTTTATGTCCTGACCAGAAGATTCTCTAGCGATCCTGTGGAAGTTTTATTTAGTGCTGTCAGAATGGGTGGTGGAAGCGAAGCAATGACATGACTGACGCACGTACGGCAGCATTCGCAATCAAGAGAAATGTCAAATCTGGGTTCACGACACCTTCGAAATCTGCAAATGTCGCCAACAATATACAGTGAAACCTGTCTAAAGCGGCCATCTGAAGTTACCTTGTAAAATGGCCGTTTTATCAGGTGGCCGCTTGATTAAGGTTGCGGTTTTTTATGAATCAGCATGAAAGTACTGAATTTCATTGACTTTTTAGTACTGTGCGCGTACAACAATGGTGCATATTAATGTCACCCTCTTCCATTCTTGCAACTACTAGCCTTTTCAAAACTCAATTTCTTCGCCCTCGCACACTTGAACCATTCGTAAACGAAATCATTCACATTACTAAACACAGATTCTCTCTCCTTTTTTGGCCACCATGCATATTTTCCTCCCATTCTTTTAATATTTCATCTTAATCATACCGTGTATTTGTGTCCTTCCACATTTGAATATTTCTGCAATTTTTCTCGCAGATGTTCCCTTCTCACTTTCTTCAATCATTTTTCGTCTCACCTCTAAACTTAATAGCCTACCACTCTAGGTTTATTGTTAGACATGATTTCTCTCTCAAACTAACTTCACAGTTCCTCTGAATCAACTGAATGAAAGGAAGAAAAATTTCGTAAAAGCTGGTACAAACCCTAGTAATGCCGCACTTCGATTATTGTGACGTTTTGTTAAGTGATCTAAGTTCTGAACTGTCAGTCAAGTTACAGCGAGCTCAGAATATGTGCATCAGATACGTGTGCAACATCCGACGATATGATCACATATCACCGTCCTTCGCAAGTCTCTCGTGGCTCCGACTTAAAGAACGCAGAACTTTACACTCTTTGTCTTTACTCTTTCGAATTCTGCACACCTCAACACCAAATTACCTTTCGTCTCGTTTCTCTTATCTATACTCTAACCACGACGTAAATACCAGATCACTTATCTGTGGCACGCTAAATATACCTCTTCATAGAACATCTTGTTATTCCTCATCTTTTACAATATCCACCTCGCGTCAATGGAATTCCTTGTCACAAAGTATTAGGGGCTGCAAGACAACAAACACCTTTAAGAACAGCTTAAAAGATAACCTTATTAGCATTTCACTCCAATCATACTGATTTAAAATATTACTGACTACACTGTTGCTTTTTTTCTTTAGACATCATCCTGATTGTGCTGCATTTTCAAAATTGTCTCATAATAATCTCTTTCTATTATCTAATATAATTTGAAATATATTAACATTCTATGTATTTTAGTTTAATTCTGCTACCCAGTTTATTTCAGTGTTTAATTAATAGTTCATAGTATTTTGTTGTTTAATTCGTAAATAACTCTTGTATACATGTAACTCTCATCTAAATCAAATTGTTGAATTCTTTGTAAGTTCATGCATATGTATATACACTTTTTGCTGGTTGTGTGGAAGAGAAGGCCTTACGGCCTTAACTCTGCCAGCTAAAATAAATCATTATTATTATTATTATTATTATTATTATTATTATTATTATTATAAATAGAAAAAGATGGAAAGGGGAGAAAAAAATATAAAAAATTCGAATGGTTAACTAAAACATACTGTGACATTTTCGATAGAAAACGTCCGTGTTTCAATCCTTTAAAAACGAGTAAGAATTTATTGCTCTGCAGGGTCGGAGTGGAAAGTGACAAAAGAGTCATAAAACAGTAACTAACCCCAAGATATGGAGGGTGTACTGTTGTACACTTAGCTATTATCCTCGTGATATTGCTCTCTGTCCTCTAACCATCGAAAAAATAGGTCAGACAGTATCCGTGAAAAAATTTTTTGTTGGACAGTGACTGTTATAATCAGGTTCCAATCCAAACAGACCCCGGCCGCTGGCCGGCGCATAAGGTGGCCGCTAAATAAAGAGACAATTTGTATTGATCTTATGGCAAATCAAATTGGTTCCAGAGAAAATGGGCCTTTTGGCCAGGTGGCCGTTTAAATGAAGTGACCGCAAAGGCAGGTTTCACTGTATATGATATTGTGGGAAAGCCATCAACTAAGAAGGCTACAGTTCTGTCAATGGGGACGTAAATCATTGTTCCGACCAAGTTCTTCCTGATCACGTATTGTGTATTCTGGACAAACTTCGACTTCCTGATTGTAGGATAGATATCAATTTACAAACAGTTTCACAAGCTCTGGTATGTGGATATTTAGTGCGCGTGATAGAAGAAAGAGTGAATTACGACATGTTCATCAGCAATATTTCCATGCCTAAGGCATCGACACCATTAATGGACATAATTCGTCACCAGGACGGAGGAGGACTTAAGTATCCTAAACCGTGCTTTGTAGGTTTAATCAAACATCTGCAGGAATTTGTTGAAGCTGCTGTGCCTTATTGTAAAAAGTCCAGCTGCTTAGAGCAAACTATTTCTACTTACGTCACTTTGCCATTAACGCAGTGCATATTGCTGATGTGTGGGGAGCAAAATCACCAACAGATAATCAGTGAGTTACTGGTACTGAAATTTGTTAGACCTTTGCTAACTAATATAGGAAACAGAAGAACGCAAAAGTGTCCCGTTCCGTTTGCCATTCAAAACCTCCGTCCAGAAAGGTTCTGAAGTTATAAACTGGGGTTCTTGGTCTTCAGGAATCTTTATTATATTTACCAGGTAAGATTTTACATCAACGTAAAGTTTACATACTTCAATATGATCTAATTAAGGGCTAAAACGCAAAATACTTATGTGGAACGTATAGACACAGTTTAGTATATACAGTTGCGAAGCTCAATACTTACTAAATATGCAAACAGAGACAGTTGAAATATGCATCCAAACATAAGTTGCTAGCCACCAGGATCGCTACTATCGCCTTATCACAGAGACTTTCCCTAGGAGACGATAAAATGTATTGTACTTTTGATATCGTGTTCTTTTGAAAAATCAACACCTTCCTTCCACTATTGAAATACGAAATACATAAGGTTTATCTATTATTTTCATAAAGTATATATTATATTCTATAAACTCACCTTCCTAGATTTTTCGGAAGAAGGATAACTCTGACCTCTTTCTTAGAATTTATAGTGCTACAAACGTCTCCTTGTCCCATATTATTATTCAAATTCTTGTATTTTAGCAATTTACAGTTATTACAACCGATAACGAACATTTCACAGTTTACACACATTTTCACAATAATGCGAAATACGGCAAAATCAATGCCTTTTCGATCTAGACCAGGCCGTAATATATGTTCGGGTTTTCTATATCAGTGTATGGAGCTCAGTGAATTATTATATTATAACTTTATTGCATATCATAGGCTAGCTAAGTTTTATTTAGTGTAATGTGTCCATAAGTTCCCTATACTTCTTGTTCCATTGTAGCGTATGTTGCAGAAATAATTACAAACTGTGTTATTTTAATGTGAACAGAATTATACATGTTAACATAATCTTTCGCATCCACATTTTAAGTTTAGAATGGAAGCTATTTTGAGGTTTAATAAAAGAGAATTTATATTGTGATTTAATATAGCACATCTACCTTCCTTGATAAAGACAGAAAATTTATCATACCACTCCTATGAAATTAGTGTACGTACGATTGTTACTTCGTCTCTTAGGTAGTAAGTAAATACAATAATTCAATACTCAATTGTAGTATTAAAATACAGAGAAATTGAATGTGCGGAGTATCATACATGGCATTATACTTAATTATAATGTATAATTGCGAATTTAGGAATGTAAGATATAGTAAACATAACCTATAATATTTCCATATGAATGGCAGGGCATTGGAGACCACTAAAATTAGACAGAAAAGGGCAACTGGGACAGTAAACATAACCTATAATTTCAACATATCTCAATATCTATGCGGTGCAACTGAAAATGATTGAATCGTGCATAAATGAATGTACAAGAATTTCGCAATATTTAATCGAAATAAAGGCAGGTATTACACATAAGAACAACGTAATTTTCACACCAAAAATAATATTTCATCTTAACTCGCAAGTGATTGATGTCTGAAGTGTCTCATAATCATTGTTTTAAATTTTATTAATGCAATTACACTACATTTTAGAGAAATATATGTTAATCTTTATACGTTCCAACTAATTTATATGGTTGAAACGCCGCCCTTCGTGATCAGGTTAAGCGAGTTACATGGTCTGCCTTACGGCCTGTATTAGATCACGATGGCAGAGACACAGTCTATTGTTCCTAGCAACGAGTTAGAAAGATTCTTCTCTTTCTAACTCGTTGGTTCCTAGTACTCAGAGCGCTCCAAGCGGCTAGCAACTATCGCGAGAATTGCAAAAAATCACCCCAAGCTTCGCAACTGTATATACTAAACTGTGGTATAGATATACATAGTTGACATGCGGTGTTCGGTGCTGCCATCTATGATGTGACTGGCTACGCGAAAACGTTAGCATAGAGCAGGCAGTTTAAAGGTACAGACGGTAGTATACAATGATGTATCTCCCAAGTTCGTGTATGCATATTGGAATTATTTATATTGTTGATTATCTTGAAATATTTCTTTCAATTTAATATGAGCTATGAATTTTGTAAACTTGTACGTAAACATCATAAATGAAATTAAGTATATAATGTGCTCTACATTACTTCTAACTTAAAAAAAATATATACCGTATCAATATAAAAATATGAAAACCAAAGACAAAATAATGCAGTATATAAAAGAAATCTCTTGCCTTATCTAGGCCATATTATTTACATGCACTACTCTCGATCAGGATAAATATGGATTAGGAATAATAAAGATTAAATTAAAATAAAAGTTAAATACGATGTCAGAAAAGTACACAATCATATTCATAGAGTTTTAAACAAACTGTACTGTAGTACTGGTAGTAAACCGAAACATATATTTTTAACTGGAAAGATTTATTCGCCATTAAAATTGTATAATTTTTAGTTGTGTCACAAGTTTAATTACCTTATACCCAATATAAAATAATGTAACTAAATTTACCGATTTTTATAGGTACCGGTGTCTATACTTTGATCTCAGAATATAAAAACCTATTATACTTAATTGTATGTGATATAAGAGATGGGTTTCCTTTAAAATTTATTCTCTTGTTAACAGAATGACACTAAAGTAAAAAGCCAAGTATAAGCATAATAAATACTAAATAACTGTACATAAACACTATAAGAAAAATTCATTACATCAATTTATCAAAATAATAATACACACAAAATGTTACATCATAGGGTACCGCACCAAAAGATCAATACTTAAATATGAAATATATCAACATTATAGGCTATAGGAACAGCAGCAAACTTCTGCCTAAGCAAACTAGACAGCCTGCCTATGGCTCTATCTTCGTGGGGGTCCCGGCTAGGAATAATAATAATAATAATAATAATAATAATAATAATAATAGGGGAGAGTCGGGTAGTATCGGACATCGGGTAATATCGGACAGTGGGTTTCTTTCATCTATCACACGATGATAGTACCTGATTGACATGGTTACGTTTCTGTGATGTCGCATAGAGAAACGTAACCATGTCATTCAGGTACTACCATGTGGTGGTAGATGAAAAAACACACTGTCCGATACTACCCGACTCTCCCTTAATAATAACAACAATAACAATAATAATTATGTTAATAATAATCAGTGGCGTAGCGTCAATGTAAGCTAAAAAGCTCAGCTTCCCCAGTTCATAACTTCATAATAAACCTGCAGTTTATGAACAAAATTATGTATTAATTTTAATACAATTCATATTTGCTCAAATATTGTGATGCGGCAGCTTAGGATGATTTGTGATGCAGCAGCAAACATGAAGCCTGCACACACCAGCTTCCAACCCCTTCCACTGTTCTCTAAGCAAACTGTTTTCTTTCACGCATTCTTCTGTGTAACCCACCCCGCAGATTTGCCATTCCTTTGTATAAACTAAACTACCTGGTCGCAAGACTAACAAGAAGCTAGCTTTCACATTGAAAACAGTTTAGTTTCCGAGTTATCCCTTTCGTGAGTTGTGTTCAGTTGAAGTGTTAGTGTGCATTGTGGCTGATATAATAAATAATGAGTGAAATAACAGTTCCTAACACTAATGTACTTGAATTTTTTAGGACAATTCCATTATCAAGACTGACTTACGAACAAAAGTGTGATTTAAAAAACAAACGACCGACTCCTTTGCTGTCAATAAAGGACACAACCAAAAGACAGACGCGTACTTTTCAACCATCATGGTACACGAGATACAAGTGGCTTACAGGGTGTGTGGTGAAGAACAAAATGTATTGTTATGTTTGTATTATGATGGGGAAACATAATTCTGAATGGTGTACTGAGGGGGTTTCTGATTTGAACAATTTCATAAAGAAAGCCGAGAAACATCAATCATCGAAACAACATTTACTACACAGTGAGTCGTTTCATCTCCTAGGATCAATTCGCATAGAGCATGCTCTTTCAGAATCTGCCCGCCTTCAAACAATGAAACACAATGAAGTTTCGTCCAATAGACGTATTTTAGCACGTCTTATTCAGGCAACAATATTTCTGTCAAAACAAGAACTTGCATTCCGGGGTCATAGAGAAAATGAAAGTAGTGGCAACAGAGGGAATTATTTGGAATTATTGGACCTACTTGCTCAAAATAAGTCATTAATTCGAGACCATCTGCAATCAAATTGTCTTTTTAAAGGAACATCTCCAGATACACAGAATGATTTGATTGAAGTGATAACGTCTTTATTAAATGAGAAAATTAAAAATGAAATTGAAGGAAGTTCTTTCGTTTCTGTTCAAGCAGATGAAACCTTGGATGTATCGTGTAAAAGCCAAATGAGCATCATATTTCGCTATTGTATTGAAGACGGCATAGAAGAGCGATTCGTTGGCTTTTATGACGTATCCGGAGACAAGACGGCTTTGGGATTGTCCGAAGTTTTGCGCAAGGTTTTATCAGAAGGGCAGATTGCAGGGAATAAAGTTGTAAGTCAGACATATGATGGCGCAACGGTGATGTCTGGTAGGGAAGGAGGAATGCAGAAACTGGTGAGACAATTCTGTCCATACGCTATTTTTATTCACTGTTATGCGCACCAATTAAATTTAGTGCTTTTGCATGGTTGCAAAACTGTGAAACAAGTTCGTTTATTTATATCTGCTCTAACTGCATTTCACAGCTTTTTCAGTAAGTCTTCCAAGCGAACGGTTTTGTTAAATGAAAAGGGGTTCAAATTGTCACAAGCATGTACAACTCGATGGAACTTCCATTCTAGAGCAGTTTCAACAATTCTAAAAGATTTCAATGACTTGTACAGTGTCTTCACTGCAATAATCGATGATGATTGTCTGTGGGATGGTGATTCCCGGAATTGTGCTGTTGGACTGAAGAGACATATGGATGATCCAATGTTTGTGTACTTGTTGTGTGTATTTGAAGCTTGCTTCGTATACATTGAGCCACTATTCAGACTTTTGCAATCTACCTCTGCTAGTATCACAGTGTGTCATGCTGAAATACATCTTGCTATTCGCAACTTAGTAAATCAAAGAGAAGATATCTTCATTGAAAACTGCGTCGAGAAAAGTAAAAAGCTAAACAACAATTTGTCATATAATGAAAAACACCAAATATCTTTGAAAGCTGTAACTTATGAAATATTAGATTCTCAAATAGTTCAAATGAAATTGAGATTTGAAGACTTTCCCCATCTTGAGTTTGTAGAATTAGTTCAGGAAAAAAATTCATGGACTACAGAACAAAATTTCCCTCTAGTCAAGTGGCTGACTTTTTGAAACAGTATCCATTCTTTGATTCGGAAAAACTTGAAAATGAACTACACAACATTTATGCAGATGAGAAGAAACAGTTACCTCCTCAGGAACTCCTAAAATACTTTGTGACTACTGGACTGGATTCCATATATCAAGAAACGACTAAGTTATTAAGACTAATTGTAACTTTCCCTGCCACGACAGCAAGCAGCGAACAGAGTATGAGCACAACTCAAAAGGATCAAAACATGTCTAAGAAACTCCATGTCCAATAATCGACTGTCGTGTATGAGTGCACTAGCCATTGAAAAAAAAACTACTTAGTGAACTCTCTTCAGAATCCTCATTTCTGGAGTACGTTATTGACGTCTTCGCAGAGAAGAAAGAGCGGAGAATGGAGCTCATCTACAGAAAGTTTTAAGGTAAGGGCATCTGATTTTGTAAAATCATGTAGTCAAAAATAATCTTCTGATAAAGATTTTAACGCTGATTGACGTAATTATACTAATACTGTATCTATTGACGGTTAATATTGTGATTTCTCTAAATATGACAGGGAGTGAGCTGATGTTAAATTATACATACTGTACGTGTTTATTTGTTAGAGATATGTGTAAATCATGAAATCATATTTTACTATGTATCATTTGAAGTGATGCCTTACTGGCGTTACTTATGAGGTTCCAACGAATCTTCAGACTGCTGACTTGACATTGACTACTATTTATTTTAAGACTACATTTTCGCAACATATATGAAAGACAATTTGAGTTAGCTTCCCCTGCTCAAAATTTCACGCTACGCCACTGATAATAATAGCGCTATTTGCTGCGGCAAATTTTCGTGCGGCATAAATCTTGTTATAAATTGTTGTTTAGTCAACTGTCCGAAGACAGGATTGAACCTAATAAGTGACACCAATGAGGCATCACTCATGAAGCAACTAAGCCAGGAGATAATTGGATAGGGTTACCATCTCATTTCCCCTCCATTGCATTCATCAATGACTAGTAACATATTTCACTAATCAGATGCATTGTCCTTCCTCTGACATATAAGTGATGTAAAAAAAGTAAATCCATAGCTCTACAGCCCATGAAGGGCCAAGACCGACCAGCCGGCTGCTGGTATCACGTCTACATGCCAAAGCAGAAGTGGACGAACATCCAAGCAATATGGAAGTATCGTGTGATTAGCACGATGATTCCCCCAGCCGTTATAGCTGGTTTGCGAAACCGGATTTTCGCTACCTATCGTAGCACCCCAAGTGCATCACGATGCTGGGTGGACACCATACACTGGCCGAAATTTCATGAGAAAATTTCTTCTCCTATGAGGACCCGAACCAGCGCGCATTCCGTAACCCGAGTCCTAGGCAGGATGCTTTAGACCAAAGACGTTGTAGTTATATATCTAGACACACAATTGGCGCTGGTGTCGTGTACAAATCGCGGTTATTTAGTAAGTCTATGGTACAAATTTGGAACCTCTCGCGCAGGTTCGCGCGACGCCATGTTTTGGGAGCACGAATGATTGTTTCTATAAAGCATTCGGAGTTTAGAAAATACCATTGAGTATATAGGCGTTTTCTTAGTGGATTTCCTCCTTCACTGTAATAACTAAAATTATTTACGTATTTTCTAACGTATAATATAACAGAAGTAAGCCTAAATATTGTAACTAAGCATTGTTTTAAATATAAACGCCTCATATTGCTCATAAATAGACTCATTAGTTTATTTCTATTTCCTATGACCGAATACATGGAATATTTTTGCTTATGTTACTTCATATACGTTACACAATACGTAAATAATTTATTTAAATTATATTACGAAGAGAGGGATGTCCGCTAAAAATATCTATGTACCCAATGGTATTTTCCAAACATCTAACGCACTGTAATAATAATCCTCAATGTTTTGAGAATCAGAGGTGAAATGACTCTTCTACTGCAGACATTGATTGCAATTCCCTCATTCTTACATCATTCTCAATAACACAATATTGTCAAAATGTGATTGTATTCATTGCTGGCTTAGTTGTTAAATCATTAAGAAAAATATGGTGTAATAAATCTAAAGACTCAATTTATGGTACGTAGCCTACCAGCAGTAAACAAAATCTCTTTTATTTTTTTTAACGAAAGAGTAATGGGAGTTTTATCATACCATCATCTGAGATTATAGAAATATGCCGCTTAAGTGAAAGAGCGATTATACAGATGTTGACAGTTCAATGGCATATTACCACCCACTCTTACATCGTGTGAAAACAATGTGCTCTAGAAGTAGAACACTTCTACAATCTTTCCACACTTATAGGAACATATTTTAGAAAATGGATCCCAGATTCTTCCCGAATATCATATTTTAAACTTGTTAAACTGATCATAAAAGTACATAAAGATGTACTGACGTAGCTCAGTGGCCTAAGGACTGTCGGTCCGCAGTCGCTCTCGGTCGCGGGTTCGATTCCCGCTGATTTCCTGGTTGGGTCTTTTCTTATATCATCAACCGTAAGGTGAATGTCAGGTAATCTATGGCGGATCCTTGGCCTCGTCTCGCCAAATATCATCTCGCTATCATCAATACCATCAATGCTAAATAGTCTAGTAGTTGATACAGCGTCATTAAATAACCAAATAAAAGAAAGTACTACATAAAGAGCAGATGTTATAATAGCACACAGCTTAAGGTGACCAGTACAACAAGACTTTACATAAAAATGTGGTAAGACAATATATAACGGAGTCAATAGTAATAATAATAATAATAATAATAATAATAATAATAATAATAGTAATAATAATAGTAATAATAATAATAGTAGTAATAATAATAATAATAATAATAAATCAATAGGCAAGATATTCTGTACACTAGGCCTCAGTTCTATTATATGAATAATTGACTAATTCATGTATGTGACGTTTATTTCATACTACAGCTGTGATAATTAGCTATTGCACGGTAGGCCTACTTATATTTCTAACTAAAACATTAGGTACGTGTTTCTATTTTACAGGTGTAGGCCTATATTATGTGATATGTAAGGGAATAAATAATAATTGTTCATTTCTCGTCCACATCAAAGCAAACGTGTTTACAATATAGGCCTAATGAAACGTCTTACACAGGCAGTGTCTTGTTAATAATATTCAATACTAATAATTTTCTTTTCATCTGAATTATTACTACAATAAGCATTTGTATTTCTATTCGCTCTATATGTTGCCAAATAACTATACAACATCTTTAGTTACGGTATCAAATTGTTACAGTTTTCTTTCGTTTCATGTCAAACTAACGGTAACTAAGCTTGATTATGTCTTTAACGTGGTCGCTTTAAATGTTCATAAGATTTTTTTTTTTCATTTATCCATTCAGATTGATTTATAAGAGACACCAAACATACATATTAAACATTTAGTATTGTAAAATGTAGCCGTCTGCTAGCCGCTGCTTCTCCCAAAGCATGGCGGCGGACGCAAGCTTCAATTTGTCCCTACTCTAAACTTCTGCGCAGCCTCGGCAGTAGGGGCTCGCTTTAGACCACGACGGCACGACGCGGGATTATAAGTGATGTACTACTGTTTATTAATAGAACATTTAAATTATGGTTTATTTAACAACGCTCGCAACTGCAGAGATTATATCAGCGTCGCAGGAGCAATTTTACTTGCCATTAAATCTACTGACATGAGCCTGTCGCATTTAAACACAATTAGGCTAAATGCCATCGATCTGGGCCGGGATCGATCCCGCAACCTCGAGCATATAAGGCCAGCGCTATACTAACTACGATATATAGTGAGAAGTCTCGACCAATAATAGTTAAATTCGTGAGTTACAGAAAACGAAGTGAGGTCTTTCGCAGTAAGAAGCTACTGAAAAATTCAGGTGTAACGATGCGTCAAGACCTGACTAAATATAGACATGCTTTGTTGAAACAATGCATTTCAAAATATGGACTAAAACAAGTGTGGACAATTGACGGCAACATATTTGTGAAGCAGGGTGACATCAAACGTCGCATCATGCGCGAAGCGGACATTTTTTAAAAGTGTAAGTCAGTGCTTAACATTAAAGGAAACCAATAGAAATACTTGACATTATCTAACTTTCTATACCACATTAATTATTGTTGGTATATTATTATAAATTTTTTTAATTGTTAATTATTCATTTCAATGACTATTCTTATTATTTTCCATTACAAGCTTTATCAGGAAAAATTGTAACATATCACTAGCAAATAAGCGTATAAATTATTAGGTTTAATCAATTAATTATAAAATTGGTATATTAGAATTAAGTCAATAGCTGTAGGTACACTAGTTAATTTCAGTCTTAGTGCTGTATTTTTTGTTGTAGCTATCGTAGTTTAGATTATTTTAGTTCTTCGAATCGTGCAAGTTAGTATATAGAAATTCAAATAGATTAGGTTGCCAGTATTTCAGTAAACAGTTATCGGCAGCACCCGACAGTCTCTGCGGACAATGACAAGCTAAACAACCTTACATCCCCCATCTTGACGCCGCCATAGATACCAACTGACATCCTTAAAGCAGACTGGGTCAATAGTAATCCTTTCGCGCTGTAGGTAGCCCATTTAAATGCCCAAAGCTTAATACACTATCACGAAATACTTTCCATCTTCGCTGCTTTGAACATTCACGCTATCCTCATTTCTGAAACATGGTTAAAACCAAAGACGTTAAAACCTTCACTCTCCTCCTCTCTAGTGGATTTACCTGGCTACGTTCTTTCTCGAAATGACAGAGTTGGAAAAAGAGGAGGTGGTTGTGCTTGACCTGCAACCAAGAGTTTCACGCCAGTCACCCAACCAATATGCAGCTCGTCACGAATTTATGTTTATAGAAATTTGCGCTCCCTATCAGAAATGTTTAATCAGTGTAGTATACAAGCCCCCCCAGACTTAGTATGTCGACGGAGTTTGAAACCGCATTATTGGACTTATCGCCACATTATGAACACGTTCTGATCTTGGGAGATTTCAATATCAACTTGCTAGCCACCGAGTCACCCGCCACTCGAGAAATTCTGACAATGTTCGAATCGTATAATATGACCATTTCACCACTTCTGCCCAACTGCAAAGTCCAAGACGTTACTAGACCTGATTATTGCTAAGAACAGACAGGGCACTGTCATACGGACAATTACCTGCACTAGGAATATCAGCTTATGACATCATTTACCTAACATATTCACTACAATGCCCTAAAATGAAGCCAAATATAATAACATTCCGCGACTTAAAACGCATTGACGACATTAGTTTCTATGAGGATGCTATGCAACTGCCCTGGCACACGATCTGGAGTGCACGCTCAGTGGATGACAAAGTGGACATTCTTAACGGACTTATTTGTGTCACTGTACGACAAACACGCTCCAAGGAAAACTAAAGTATTAGAAGGTGTCCAGCACCATGGATGTCAGCTAAGATAAAAGACCTGATGATCGACAGGGTTGCCGCTTACAGAAAATATAGACGGGATAAAACCGATGACAACCTACGAAATTACAAACGACTAAGAAATATGACGAATCAAGGAATAGGAAATACCAAACTGAAATATATGCACGGACTAATTGAGTCAAATGTAAACACTAGGGACATGTGGAAAAATATTAACCCAATGGGATTTGGAAATACAAAAGGACAGAAACAACAAATCGGCATCTCATTACAACGCCTCAATGAACAGTTCACTACTCCGCCAACTAACAGTACTGACCATGCCACACAACGACAGACAATGGCAGAACCTCAGGTAGTTGACCCACTCAGAGACAGATGTTAATGTTATGTTTTATTTAACGACGCTCGCAACTGCAGAGGTTATATCAGCGTCGCCGGATGTGCCGGAATTTTGTCCCGCAGGAGTTCTTTTACATGCCAGTAAATCTACTGACATGAGCCTGTCGCATTTAAGCACACTTAAATGCCATCGACCTGGCCCGGGATCGAACCCGCAACCTTGGGCATAGAAGGCCAGCGCTATACCAACTTGCCAACCAGGTCGACCTCAGAGACAGATTTTACTTTTCATACGTTACATCTATTGACGTGAAGAAAGCTCTTAAACGCAACAAATCCAAAGCTATAAGTTCTGACGACATTAGTATCGCAATGATAAACAAACTTTTTGACGTAATCTTACCAACACTGACACACATGTTCAACGCTTCGCTGACGACATCCATTTTTCCTAAAGCTTGGAAAAATGCCTTTGTGCGCCCTATACCCAAAGTTAAAACGCCGACTACCCCCAACGACTATCGACCTATTAGTATTCTACCTACCTTATCGAAGGCGTTAGAGAGGATAGTACACAGACAACTCATTGACTACCTGAACAGTTATGAACTTTTGGACACGTATCAGTCAGGTTTTAGGACTCGACACAGTACAGCGACTGCACTGTTGGAAGTAACGGAAGACATTCGAAAAGCTATGGACGAACGTAAAATTACAATACTGACACTACTAGACTTCAGTAAAGCGTTTGACACTGTAAATATCGACTTACTGACGAGAAAATTACGATCACTCCAATTATCAGAAAGCACAGTTTCTTGGTTCTCCTCTAATCTCAGCGAACGTCAGCAGTGTGTTTCCATTGTAAGTCGAACTTCCTCATGGCGTATCGTTGATCCTTGGAATCCCACAGGGATCTGTTCTATCACCACTACTATTCACTATTTACGTAAATGACATCCCTTCAACTCTACAGCACTATAAGCATCACCTTTACGCAGACGATTTACAAATCTATATCCATAAAACCCCTGACTCACTCAATGACGCAAACGCAATCTTAACTAGGACCTTGAATCTATATCTGCATGGACAAGATAGTTTGGTTTGACTCCCAATGCAAGAAAATCACAAGCAATCCTAGTGGGACATCAACATCTATTATGCAACATTACTTTTGCTCTTCCAGTCAAGTTAAACGACACAATAATCCCTTTTGCTTCCTGTGTTGAAAACCTTGGACTTTACTTTGATACGCATTTAAACTGGAATAACCAAGTAACCCGTATTATCAAAAAAGTGCTTTCCATACTACATTCCTTAAACAGCATTCGAAAATTCCTCCCGCTATCACTCAAGAAAATACTAGTGGAAACACTTGTAATGCTCCACTTCGATTATTGTGATTTTCTACTGACTGACCTCAATGTCAACCAGTCGCAAAGATTACAACGTGTTCATAATTCTTGTGTTCGAATCGTCTGCAATGTCCGTCGCGCTGACCACATTACCCCATCCTTCCAAACTCTAAACTGGCTTCGACTTAACGAACGTAGAAATGTTCATTCTCTTGTTTTCCTTTTCTAAGTCCTTCACACCTCTACCCATACCTACCTTGCCTCCCGTTTCAGTTACCTGTCATCATATCATAATCTCTTCATTCGCACGCAAAATAGCCGCATACTAGCCATACCAACACATAAGACATCATCGTAATCATCATCATACAAAATCTCGCTCTCGCGCTTGTGGAATACCCTACCCAGTGACATCAGACTGTCGGAATTTAGTAGCGTTCAAAAGAAACTTATTAAGCATTTTCTTACTGCGTAGAGTAGGTTTACTTTTTACTTATTTTTTTTTTCCTCTCTTCTAATTTTTACAATAAACTGTCTAGCTATTATTAATCAGTTAATCTTTTAGTACTTTGATTTTTATTGTATTTGTATTTTTATTTTATTTTAGTAGGTTATTTTACGACGCTTTATCAACATCTAGGTTATTTAGCGTCTGAATGAGATGACGGTGATAATGCCGGTGAAATGAGTCCGGGATCCAGCACCGAAAGTTACCCAGCATATTGTATTTGTAAATTTAATATTAATTGTAATTGTATTCTTAATATTGCAGTTGTAATCCCTTGCTAGAGGGGAAGAGAAGGCCTGATGGCCTTATCTCTACCAGCTTAAATTATATATGTATATATATATATACCGTATCAGCCAGAACCTCAATCAGTAGTCATCTTGAAGTTATAAATATAAAAAAGCATATTTGGTACTTGTCTACTTCATTTCTAAGTCTGTTTGTCTATTTCCTAAAATCAAATTACGTTAAATAAATCCTAATCTGTTAACTGCCTACAGTCTCACGATTGCAGAAACAATATTTAGACAATATTTAAGGTTAAACAACGCCTAAATATGGCTGCTACGTTGCGAAGACCATGTTTAATAGTAGACGATGTCTAAGATCGATGTTTAGCAGTCTATGTTTAAACACCGTCTAGAACACTGTTTAACCTCAATCTCACGCAAGGAACGAGTGTATCAGTGTAAATTCAATGGAGCACGTTAATTATATTGGTGTCTTGAGACGGTTCCGGAGATATTTATTTCTACTTCGACGGCCTCCTCTGCGTCGCAATCTTTTGCTTGATCGTAGTAATCCTTTTGAGACATACGGAGAAGCAAAATTGAAAGCAAGCTTTCGCTTTTCAAAGGAAACTGCAAGAGACCTGGTGCGCGATATCGGACATTTAATTGAGCATGACACGAGAAGTTGTCCATTATCTGTAACACTGCAGCTTCTTTTGACGTTACGGTTCTTGGCAACTGGTGCATTTTATACTGTGAATGATGATACTGTGAATGTCAATGCATCGACCGTGTGCAGGACAATAGATCGTGTTCTGACTGCTATCAACAGTTTGAGGCTAAGAGTAATAAATTTCCCTGACGATGACGAACTCCCTTTCATTAAGAATGATTTTGCTGTCCTTTCCAGGTAAGCCGTTAATTATTACTATAACGCATTTCATTACTACCCTATATTCGTTGAGAACGTGATTATATTATTTATTTAGTTCTTTCTAGGGATAATTTCCCGGGAATAATAGGTACCATTGACTGCTCTCATATTAGAATAACCTATCTCAATCGTGAGAGAGCTGTTGTGTACATAAACCGGAAGGGATTCCATTCCATTAACTGCCAAGTAAGTAACGACAAGTGTTCCTAAAAAGTAATTTGTCGCCTCACCACTCAACCTAGTGACAACATTGTTACCAAAAATATCAATTTCCGTATATAGACACTAGATGACAATATGATATAGAAGAATTTTCATTTGATGGCAGGTGATATGTGACGCAAAGATGAAAATCAGGAGCATTGTTCCTCGTTGGCCTGGCTCAACGCATGATAGTAGAATATTTCGGAATTCCACTATCAATGACCGCTTGGAAAGAGGAGCTATTAGAGGAGATCTTTTAGGGGATTCTGGTTATGCATGCAAGAAATATTTACTGACGCCGATTCTGAACCCAAGAAATGCAGCGGACAGGCGTTATAATCGAGTTCATGTATCGGCCAGGAACGTAGTGGAAAGAACTTTGTTGTATGGAAAAAGAGATTTCCCTGCCTTGCTTTTGGTTTGCGAACAAAGCTACAGAAAACTCTGAAAATCATGGTTGCGACTGCTGTGCTACATAACCTGGCTGTGCAGCACGGTGAATTTGACCTTGAAGGAGAGATACCAAATGATGACGTACCAGTTGATCCACCAGCAGATGATGACATGATAGGGAACAGATGGCGTCAGCTGATAATTGATAACCATTTCACAGGATAGAATTTCATGGCTACTCACAACTAAAAAAAAACAACACTTTATTCAATATTTATAGTAATATACATATTTATCAGACACTTATTAACTTGTGGTTGACTAATTCTTTGTATGCCATTCAGGTACTTCATAGCCTTTCTTTAAAATTTCTTTTCAATTAAATATATTTCCAATAACCCCTTCCTTTCTTGTAAATCTAACACCCGCAGCTCTTTAGCGTGAATTTCCCTCTTCATTTCATCTGCCTCGTGTACTTCCTGGCTCCTCCTTTTATTGGACTTTACTCTGGAAATTCACAAAACATGGATTAAGTACAGAGATAAAAAAACGAATAATTTTTCCTGTCATGAAATACTGTACTATGCATTCAGTAGACACAACACAATTCACTACTGCTGATTGTTGCTTATAGTGGAGTTTGAGGTGAAGGATTCACGCCTGCGGTGTCGTTCAGTTCGGGAAAACAGAGCACGGGAACATCCAATGTGAGTGTTTCTTCCATAGGAATCTGCTTTCACAGGGAACAAATAAAACGCACGTCATGCCATATATATTTTTTTTTACTCTTATAAGACACCAAGCATATAGGATTGTTTATAGTGTACATTTCACGTACCGGTATCTCCTCAGCATATCCTCCCTCATCGTCGTAGGGGTTTTCTAGTGGTTCGGCTGAATCACCCAATATCGCTATTACGTTTTCTTCTATAGTGGTAATCGGGCTTCCTGGAGGTCCACCTCCTGTTCCTTTGCTGATGTTTCTTTTCTTGTCCAAGCTGCATTTCGCTTGTAGCTCTAATCGACGCCATAGCCTGTGAATATGCCGGACGTAATTTAGCACAAACCTGTTCACTTAACAGTTAATTTTTCGCGTTTAAAGTTTATTTCTCACGTTTCAATATTTCACGTTGAAATGTGTAACTGTTATTTTGTGAATAAAATAGCAAAATTACTTTTAACTTACTCATTAACATATTTGTATCACGTGGCGGGTTCTGAGGAAAACTGCTGTTAAAAACATCTGTTATTTTCCTCCACGCCTCCTTCTTCTTCTCCAAAGTTTCACTGTTGTAGGACTTATTTTCTACAACATCGTAACTTCTTATAATGTCCGAAAACATTGTCTTTTCTTCCTTTGAAAAGTTCGAATTTCGAAACACGTTTCGCCATTATGCCTGTTGTGAATAAGCTGATTTCCATTTGGCGCCCGCGTTAATGAAACGTTTCCATTGGCTCCGCCATTGTTGATAGGCAAAGAATCTAAATGCAAGATACTCCACGCTTCTCCTTCCCAGCTAAAACCGTAACTAAAACGGTATCTTACTAAACACCGGTTGAACATTTTTTAAGCAACGGAAATTCGTACGTAACTTAGACCTTGTTTAGTTAAACAATGTCTAAGACTTAAAATTGGTCATCGTTTCTCCATTCGGCCTCTGGGTCTCTTTGTCCAGGATTGTTTGCAAAAATTAAGTAGGCCTATATGTCACTTCTTTGTTACTCAGTCTTACGAACGGTACGGCCGTATGCTGCCCAATATTTCACCATTATAACGGCAAAATTAAAGAAATATACTAAGTTGTATATATATATATATATATATATATATATATATATATATATATATATATATACTTCTTTCAACAAAACAAGTCCACACCTGTGGAGTAACGGTCAGCGCGTCTGGCCACGAAACCAGGTGGCCCGGGTGTGAATCCCGGTCGGGGCAAGTTAACTGGTTGAGGTATTTTCCGGGTTTTTCCCTCAACCCAATACGAGCAAATGCTGGGTAACTTTCGGTGCTGGACCCCGGACTCATTTCACCGACATTATCACCTTCATTTCATTCAGACGCTAAATAACCTAGATGTTAATACAGCGTCATAAAATAACTCAATAAAATAAAAATAAATCAACAAAACAACCATTTTCCATATGCGTTAGAAAGAAAGATACGCGTAAGGTGTGCCAATAGTACGGAAGTTACACGTCACGTTTTTTTTTTTCAGCATTTCTCTATAGGAGTTGTGTATCCAGTTTGTAATGTTGAGATCACTGGGTATAATGAAGTAACCACAGTTCCAGCTGCGCAGAAGATATGACTGGACCCAAATTGAAGCGATCGCTCGCCGCCATCTTGAAGTCATGACGATAGCGAACGAAAAGCAATGCTGATAGAAAGCAATCGTAAAACACCCCAGGATTTATTACTGTGTATCATAAAAACAACCAAACATAAGCTAAAGAATGACGAGAAAAACAAATAGACCTATAAATAGGTAACTAAACGTAATCACCAGCATTCCTGCAAATAATTATAATTATTAAAGTTGTTACACTGAAACTGTCAGTCAACAATCCTTATGAACTTTGTGAATTAGGCCCATTCATACTGTATTTGCATAATTCTTCATCCGTACAATGGACTTCCTGAAATAACCGAGTGAGAACTTTAACTTAATATTGCATATTGTGTGCATTTTGCGGTCGTGACAATAGCGGACGAAAAGCAATGCTGACAGAACGCAATCGCAAAACACACTAGGATTTATTACTATAAATAGGGTGCGAAATAACGGGGGGGATTTCCACCCTGTTGGAAAGTTATACCCTATCATAAATTCACATGAACATCCCTGCCAGCGATAACTTCTTTCCCCCTCACAAAATATAATTATTACTTTGTTATTCTTACTTCCAATGTTTACATTTCATCACAGTAAGTGTCAACAACAGCAATAATAATAATAATAATAATAATAATAATAATAATAATAATAATAGTAGTAATAATTTTATGTATGGTATTGACTATCTAGCATTCTCCCCCCCCCCCAATCAGAAATCTTAGTTCGCACACGGACTATAAATCATAAAAACGACCAAAGATGAGCTAAAAGATTAACAAGGATAAAAACAAATGCAAATAGTGAAACGTAATCACCTGCATCCTGTAGTATACCGCAAATAATTAAAGATATATGGCCATAATGCTAAAACTGTCAGTCAGTAATCATCGTTATCTTTGCTAATTAGGACTAAGGGAATAGGCCTATAGTACTTATTAACATTGTACAACTGTTATTTTTTGTTTGTTTCATGATTATCTAATTCTAATAATCTCTTTAATACTCTGCGGAGTGGTGGTTCAATTTGAAACAATATTTTTTGCACGATCGTGTAAAAACACAGATGAATTTACAGCTATTGTCGTTAGGCCTTGAAAGTTAGAATTCCCACACAGAAACTTGTTGCTAGGGAAACAATTCTTCATAACGTAGAACTATACTAAAATAAAAATTTTCAATGCAAAATATGTTGTGTTTGTAATTTTAAAAATACGCTCGTGAAAAAAAAAAAAGTTGTACAATACACAATTGTGAAGTGCATTACAAAATCTCTGAAATTGAAAAACTGGCTCTGTTTGCTTTTCATACTATTCCTCGATTTTCTAAAAACCACTTCTCAACCTTGTACCATATTAATATACTATTAGAAGTGGTAAGAATGCTGAATTTGGATATAGATTTCATCACAGGAAAAATTTGTCGTCTTTTTTTATCTCTGTACTTAGTCCATGATTTGTGAATTTCCAGAGTAAAGTCCAATAAAAAGAGGAGCCAGGAAGTGGACGAGGCAGATGAAATGATGAGGGAAATTCACGCTAAACAGCTGCGGGTGTTGGATTTACAAGAAAGGAAGACGTTATTAGGAATTTAGGATAAACTCCAGAACACGGATAGCTCCCTTCCCCTCTACCCCCACCACACCTACCTTGCAACAAGCTACTTTCCCTGCAGACTCCACCCTTTGTCGCGGTTCTCACCCTTCATATCGCTACATACGAGACACGCGCCACCTCGAAACATCATGGCGGGCACTAACGATCTCCGTGAACATTGCGGCGAGAATTCGACATCATGTCAGGGCTGCAAGCCCGGATGAAGATCCGACGTGTGGCACATGACGAAAAAAGCCGGTGTCGGGGCTGCAAGACCTGATGATGATCTGACGTGTAGCACATGATGAAAAAAGCGGAGTGTCGGGACTGCAAGCCCCGATGATGATCCCACGTGTAGCACATGATGAAGAAAACGGGGTGTCGGGGCTGTAAGCCCTGACGCGGGGTACCGGGGCGCATCATTATGCTTTCGAAAAGGCAGTTTTCAGTGCCCGACATCCCGCTTTTTTTCATCATGTGCTACACATGGGATCATCATCGGGGCTTGCAGCCCCGACAGTGTAATGTAGGGTGGGGGGAATAGGCAACGTAAGATGCGAGGGGAAAAAAACTACTTGCTAGAGTGTAATTTCCCTCTTCCTTTCCCTCCTCCCTTTCTCTCTCTCTCTCTCTCTCTCCTGCTTTTCTCTTCTTTCTCTGCCTCTTTTTTTTTGGTGGCCTCCTCATCGCCCCTTATAGCCATCCGATCCACCCACTTAACTGCTCATCAAATATTATTATTAAATTATTATCATTGTCATTATTTTTTTCTTATTATTATAAGGTAAATGTCAACAATATGCAATACATTTTTGTTTTTTTTTTTCCTTTTTCTTTTCTCCCATTCATGGGCCGTTTACCCTCTAATGTCATTGATTTAAAGTCCCCTGTTTTCTTTCCGTCTCATTTTCTTTTCTTCTGTTTCCTAAATGTATAGGTATGTATCCAATCGGCTATGAACACAACGGTGAGGAAGGAATCCCCACTCTGTCCCCACTTCCAGGCAGGCTGCCCCACAAGCAGTACCCTGCCCATTATCACTTGTGAGTTTTTTTTGGGGGGGGGAGACACTATATTTACTTTATATATTGTTATAAAAAAATATGATGTTCTTCTGTCCATGGACTAAGCATTTTGTTCTTTCTTCTTCATAATTACTTTTGCAGCATTTAGCAACAGTTGAAACCCTAATAATGTGGGCTGTTGTGCAGTTGTAACATAGTTCAGATATCCCATACTGAGCCAAATAATGTAACTTCTATTGCGGTGTGGAGGAATATCTAAGAAGAGTACCATTCGTTTTACATCATTCGGGCTGTCTATTTTCGTTGCATCTTGAATGGTACTGTATATCCATGTCCACAAATTTGGTACACAAATAGTCAGTCTATGATGTAAGGTGTCTAATTATGTTTCCACACATTGTACATAGTGGAGAATGAGTAATATTATGAGTAAATTTTTTGGCTTCAGTTGGTATAATGTCATTTATACATTTGTAAGCACTGCTTTTCCATTCCGTTGGTATCGTTGATATTTTAAAAGTTTTCCAAATTCTATGCTAATTGAAATTAGAAAATTTCTTCATTATTGAAACAGGATTATTTTGTAGTGTCGATAAATATCAGTAAATATCCTTGGTTGTGATATGTTTTGCATTCTGTATCATGAAAGTTGGAAGGTTTTCAATTATTGTCCTAATTCGTCTGAATATAACATGTTGTGATAAACTATCGGGTATTGTGACTGATGTCCGGAATATATTTTTATGAGCAGGGCCTGGCATTTTTTTAACACAGTATAGACCCAGTCCCCCTTCTTCTATTGATTTCCATAATTGTGTTTTAGCTATTTTATACAAATGCCCGGACCACAAGTAGTAGTTAATACTCAGTTCAATACGTTGAGATATCTCTACAGGCAAGGGCAACACTTGACTGAGATACCATAACTTAGAAAGAACAAGTAAGTTGATGTGCCAGACTTTCTGAAATAAGTTTAAATTTCGATATTTATGTTAAGCTAGAGTATATCGTATGTACGTCAACAATGGTGTCCAATTAAGTTCCAGCATTTTTTGTATATCTGCGTGGATAATCATCCCAAGTATCTTGACCCGATCGTTTATAGGTATCTCCGCAAAAGATCCGTCGATAGGCCAATTCCCCAGTGGTAATAATGTGGATTTTTTAAGGTAGATTTTAGCTGTCGATGCTAATTCGTAACTCCTAAATATGCGTTGAAGGTCTGCCATTTGATTGGGGTGTCTTAATCGTATCACTATGTCATCAGCATAAGCTATCGTTGAGAATAAATTGTCTTGCGGTATGTAACGATTTAGATGAGCCTGTAGCATCCTAATTAACGGTTCTGAGCAAAGAGAGTACAGTAACATGGACAGTGGGCATTCTTGTCTTACAGCACTCTGAAGTGTAATTGGGTGCGTAAAGTACCCATTTATTTGTACTCTGGAATGTGCCTCCGTGTAAAGAAAATTGATGGCATTTATGATTAAGTTGGGTATTTTCATTCTACGCATGATCTGAAACATATATTGGTGATGCATATTATCAAAAGCTCCTTGGAAATCCAAAGATAATAGAGCTGCTTTCTCCTTGTTTCCACTTGCAAGCTGTATAATGGTGTATCTTATTCCTACAAGATTTTCTATAATCGACCTGCCAGGGACGCCACATTTCTGTTCATTTCCAAGGAGTGCCGGTAGATACGGCCGGATTCTATTGGCTATTATTTTTGAAAATAATTTACAGTCAGCATTCAGAAGCGTAATAGGACGAAAATCCTTCATGATTGTTGGAGTCATCTTCTTGGGTATTAGGATAATAATTCCTTCGTTAAATCCCATGGGAGGATCCGTCGTACACAGCAATTCGTTCATCAGTCGATGCATTTCCTGTTTAATGAAGTCCCAATATTGTTTGTAGAAGCTATAACCGATTCCATCCGGCCCAGGTGCAGAGTGTTTACTGGAAGTTTTTATAGCTTGTGAGATTTCATCAAGACTTATGGGATTTGTTAGTAGGTTTATTTCCTCCTCCGGGATGCAAGTTGTTATATGTTCTAATACTGTAACTTGTTCTTTTTCGTCAGACGGTTTATATCCAAATAACCGAGTGTAGTATAATTCTGCTTCATGTAGTATCTCTTTACATGATGTAATACGACGATTATCTATTGTTGTTAGACTGGAGATATATTTCTTTTGACCTCTGTTCTTTTCTGTCACAATCTGGTATAAGGATGCTCTCTCCTCCTCCTCCGTGGTTGTTATAGTACGTGATCGAGTTTTGACTCCTTCCATAATGTGTTCTTGAAATTGTAAAATGCGATGTTTTGTTTTCTTTATTTCATCTTCGACGTTCTGCCCAGCTCTTTGCTTCATAATTAGTTCCTGAAGTAATGTGTTGTAGAAGTCGCTCATATTTCTTCTTTCCTGGGCCTTCTCCCTTCCAATTGATTTGAAAAAAGAACTAATGGAGGGTTTATAAATTCTAAGCCATTTTTGTAATTCAGTCATATTTGAGTGCAGTGCTCGTCTTTTGGCTGTTTCCCATCTTTCGCGAAACTCATCTCGTAGCCTATGTTGTCGTCATATAACCACACAGCATTCATTTTCCAGTATCCGCGACCACATTTAGGAATAGTATTATCCACTTCCATTTTAACTATGAGGCAGTGATGATCACTGAAGGCCACTGGACTTACACGCGCATGAATCACTTTTTCTTTGTGTTGTTTTGAAACGTAAATTTTATCTATTCGGGATGCCGAGTTACCGCGGTAGAATGTAAACTCTACGTAGTTTCCATGGCAAACTTCCCAAGAATCTAGCAACTGTAAGTCTTCACAAATTCTTTTCAAACCTGGGGACGGGTTATAGGCGCCTAATTGATCTTTAGCATTAAGTACGTTGTTGAAGTCTCCTCCTAGGATGAGCATATTGTATTTGTGTCGAAGATAGAAAGGAAGATCTTGAGAAATCACGCGTTCCTGTTCCGTTCTATTATTTGTTCCTGATGGTAAATAAACATTAACTATCAGTTCATTGGCTTCTGTTAAAATCGATAAAATTCTACCACTGGGATGCAGTTCAGATTCTTTGATGGGTAACCCGCTTCTATATATTATTGCTGTTCCTCTATTTGCTTCTCCCACATTACTTATAACATTGTAATTTGATTGCAGGAAGTTGAAATTATCAGTGTTAACTTCTTGCAATAGTAGGACATCAATATCATTATTGTATATAAATGCATGCAACAACTGTTGTTTAGGGAGGCTTCGTAAACAGTTTATGTTAAGAGTGGCATAGTTGCGAATTAGATACATAATAATAATAATAATAATAATAATAATAATAATAAGAAGAAGAAGAAGAAGAAGAAGAAGAAGAAGAAAGATAGAATTCTTAAGCGAATATGAAAACATAAGGTAATTAATATAGTATTTGTTGTTTCTTAAGAGAACACTAACCTGGTATTTACATTGTGATCCAGAATCTTAACCTGTGTGACGTTTTCAGCATCTCTTGTTCCCTCAGCTTCGTTAGGTTTGGGATGTTTCCAGAGCTTTAATTTCATCTGTATCCATTATTCGCCGGTCTTCTTGGGGAACGGATTTTTCGTCAGTGCTGTCCTTCTTGCTTCCTTCTTTGGTTCGTCCATATATCGCATATGAATGCGGGCGTTGGGTGGCTTTCATTTTATTACTGGTATGAGTCGCGAACATATTTTTTTCCGTGGCGGTAACATTAGGTCCCGATTTACGTCCTCTGAGGCGTGGGTCTCGTGGAAATTCATGTTGTGTTTGTTTCATTTTCTTAACGGGAGTTTCTTCAGACTGTTCCACTTGTTTACTACGATCTTCATTTGATGACAGTTCTTCAAGAGAATGGGGCGGTTGCACTATTGTAGGGACTGAAGTTGTTTCCATGTAATCGTCAGTTGTTGCTTATCTGATGATGGGCTCCTTCTCAATCTCTGTATCTTGTGTCTGGTTTAATTCGCCTAGCGTAAGATGAATAGTTGTAGGTGCCGCTGATTTTGCCATTTCTGTCTCCGAGGACGTGTCGATCTCTTCTTCCGCAATCTCTTCCTTGTTCGTATCCATGTTCTCTTGTTTACTTTCTTTGCTTATGGCTTCTTCTTCCTCAATCATCCGTGTTGACTCCAGTACATTAGATGGCCCACCTCGTACTACATCACTTAGCAGGGGTTTCCTTCCTGTAATGTTTACAGGCAGATTAAACTTTTTATTCGGACATTGTGACCGTAGGTGTGATTCTTCCCCACATATATGACACAGCTGGGGTTGTCCTGGGTAATGCAGTATGGCAGCATAGCCAATTTGATCGGTATATGTTTCTTGATTTCAATACGAACCGCTCGAACACCATTACGTACAGGGTATTTATACTGTGTACTCCAAACCTCTGGACGAACGTGTTTAACAGTTCCATATGATGAGAGAGACTGGATCACTGTATTATCGTCTATTTCTGGGGGTAAGTTAAATAGTCGCACTGTAACCGTGTTGACATCCGCACTCTATAGAGCCACTTTAACTATTGTTCCGTTGTCATATCTAAAGTTAACTGGGTCTGTATATTTATTCATCAATCGATCGTAATGAATCACTGATACCAATTTTATATATATTGACCTTTCCAGCGTATTTAGCTGAATCATATCAATTTGGTCTGCTGTGATATGTAATGTTTCATCAATCCAATTATGAATTTCTAAAGCCGTCGGTCTCTGCGATTCACTTGTAAACACTATTTTCATTGTATTTTTCCTTTGTATCGTAGCCATGGTTTTTGCACAATATAATTGAGAATACAAAAAAATAAATAAATAAATAAATATAATAAGAAGAATATAATATACAAGAAACTAACAGAACTGACAGAATTGTTGTATATTCTATGATTCTGAATTTAACTATGTACTTAAACTCTCACAACAGTACACTTCACTGAACGGCACCAGCGATGTGTTCACTACCAGCTCTATCGAGCAACTGTCTCTTCAATTGGTGTTTTTCTGTTCTTCTATGTCCTTGTTGTGTATGTTGTTATATTTCTTTCCATTTTTCTCATTTTGTTCATCGTCTTTGTTGATTCCTCAGCAGTCTCTCTGGAGAACACGTGTTCTTGGCTGAAGAATTTCGGAACTCGTATATAGTGAGAATCACGTAAGTTCAGTTCCCAAACAGCAAATATTTCTGTCTTGTCAGTGTTGCCAACTGTTACCAGATATCACCACATGTAGTAAAATCACGATCCTATGTACTGAATGACTGCTTTACTTTTATGTTGGAAGGTTAGTCTAAATACTTTCAATAATAATTTGTAATATATTTTCGTAGGCGAACTATATGAGAAATGGAAGAAATGAATCACACGAAAAGTGTATTGCTACGCTCTATTCTTTTATTCCTTTACATTATTATTATTAGCATTAATAGGTTACTAGATGTAAATATACAACAAAGAGTAGTATATAATATAATATTCAAGCATCAAATCTGTTCCAAGACCAATTAAATTATTGTCACTGCACTTCAAAGATTCCAGCGTACATATACTTCCTAAAGGTAAATAAATTAATAATCAATTGACTTTTGGTTGGAATTCGAATGAACTTCTGATTATCTTTTGAAATTAGTAAGGAAGTGGATAATACAAATAGGCTAAAACTGAAATAATAATAAATCAACTTACAAAAATAATTTTGGTCCTTAAAAGCCATAAGTAATTTCACTTCTAGACACCTTTTTAAAGATTTCATTTGTTTGTAAATTGCTTAGTAATGTTACACTTACACTTATTATTTCTGCAACTCCACATCTATCATTGAAAAAATGTATGATACATAACTGTGAAGTCTCTTTTTGGCTCTTGTGTCCTAAATTTAAATAAGAAAAAAACAAATGATTCAAGAAATGTGAGCTGGTGAAAATTAAGTACTCAATTAATAAAATAATTACTACCAAAATAGTACTTTATTAATTCCATACAAAAGATGGATTACACAGAACAGATGGCCAGAAATCATAGATTTATACACAACATAAAGCATGAAACGATCATCCAAAAATGCTTTTTGTACACAATAACATCTTTCAACCGAAGTGAAATAGCCAATAAGTTCAATAAATATCACGCTAATAAGTAATAACTATAATTAATAATTATCTACAAACTGTAAAAGGGAATAAAATAGTATATTGTTGAAATTAGGGGGTTATGGTTTATTACGTGTATTTATAATTTTAATTACTTTTCTACATTTAATTATATTTTAATTTCTATTAGATTAGTTGGTGGTGTGGTTGTTTGTTTTATCTGTGTACGTCAGACTATTAAGGAAAAACTGAAAGAAATATTAAATCTACAATCTACTTTATATAACAATATTTAATCAAGAACTGAATATTGCTATTAATTTAATAACATAAGACCCAAAACATCTCCAAGTCCAGACAATACACATGCTGATTTTCTTAAACATGTTGGCAAACAAGCAAACTCACTACTTTTATCTTGTAATCTCATCTAAAATACAATATCTGTCTGGAGAAAATATATCATAACATCAATTTTGAAAAGCAATTATGCAACTAATATCTTTTCGAGTTATCGACAGATACCACTTACTAGTATGATAGCCAAAATTATGGAAGAGATGATTTCATAGATTGAATTGGTTCCTGGAATGTAGTAACTAACTTTCATCTTATTGAGTTGACTTTAGAGAATTACGTTCAATAAATGGACAGATTTTAAATTTTAGTCAAGATATTAAAGATATTTTAAACAGAAAACAAAACACCTTAGCAATTTTAATTTATTTTCAAGGATCATATGGCTCTGTAGATATAAATCACTTAAGAAATTGCAAACTTAGGGTGTCCAAGATAAAATGTTACACTGGGTCAGTGACTTGATTATTTGATTCATTGTCACAAATATGTAAATAGATCTTATGATCTCATCATTTGCAGATAATATGGTTGTCTAGAATAAAAAATCACAGCCCACAAATATTAATAAACTGAGCCAAAATCCCAACAGACTTTTCGACTCAGCTTGCTCAATTAAGGGAAACTTTACTAATAAAACACAATCCCAAGTTATTTGAAAATTAATAGTACGGTATATAAGTTAACTTTAACAGATGATGTTAAGAAATGTGATACTTCTCCAGACATTTTAAAAATCATTAGAAACGATAAATGATCTGGTCAGTGAGTGACTACATATAGTATTTTTTATAGATGGATCCTGTTTACCAAGCCATAGATGTATTGGTGTTGTAGTACAATACCAGTATATTCCCTTTTACTGGGAATTATATTCAAATACTTGTTTGCCCCATTTTAACCGTGACAACGCTTTTCAGTTCTTTTAAACATTCTGGTTATTGTATTGTTTGTGTTTAGTGAAAGATTTTAGATAAGGGCGCAAATAGCCATAGTAGCTGACGCGCCTTTTTTTAAATGCCACTAACTAACTTCAAACACTGACTAATTTTGATAGTGAAAATTTAGATACACTTTTAAGCTTACAAAATCTCCAGTATCAACTTCATAAATGTGAGAAGGCTGTCATACTATCAGATTCAAAATCAGATATTCTTGCTACAGTATTGGATGTAACAGCAAGAAATCTCAATATTTTACAGTGTTTTAAAATTTTAAGAAAAATGGTCGAATTACATCGACGACTGGTATGTAAGTAGATCCCTGAACTTTATGGAGTGGGAGGTAATGAGGTAGCTGAAAGGTGGCAAAATTACTGTAAGGTTATCTATACCTGCATCTTACCACACTGTTAAAAGAATAACAAGATCAGAACATGACAATGTGATAACAAAAATCAGAATGATTCTGAAGCAAATGAAAAAATTGCAATAGGCCATCAAGCATCCGCTCCACGATGGAGGAAAATCCTCAGAAGAAACCAACTAATCAGACCAAATATGGGATCCAACCTACCCTCGAGTGCAGCTCTGAATTTGCAGGCCAACGAGTCTACCGACTAAGCTACATTGGTGGCTCTACTAAAAATACGAAGTACATGGCACTCAGATTATTAAATTGACCAACCTACACAATTATTCATCAGTTAACCTATAAAATATAATACATAGCAAGCAAGTTAATTCAATTTAAAAGTATAAAGAATTCAATCAGTTGAAATATACAGAAATTGATAATACATATCATGCAAATTACTTCACATTACAAGCATAAACAATTCATCACTTGTGGTATACAGCCTACTATTTAATTAACACCACATACAATTCATCACTTAAGCTATAGGCCTACAGTCTACTATTCAATTTACAGCATATACAATTCATGAATTAAGCGAAAACAAATATATATAATACAATACATAGTAAAAATAATACACCTAATTTAATAACTGAACTTCTATGAAAATCTACAGTGGCAGTACTCATATTATCACAGGCTATGATTGTCTCAAATATTTACAAAGAACTGATATTTCAGAATCTCCCAGTGCCATTTCTGAAATCTCAATGAAGATATGGATCATTGTCTTGACTGTCCAACTTTACACAACTTTCAATCATCCGGTTAAATATTGGAGTGCAAGGTAACGAATGACATCAACTGCTGAACACTGAGTATTAATCAACCAACAACTCCATTACATTAAGGGGGGGAGGGAATGAAAGAATTAATTGTATATAGACACAACACATAAGACAAGGTTGCTTCAGGACAGTAATTGGCAAGGGTCTGTTGTCTTAGGATTCTTATGTAGATTCAATTTAACCTGAAAGAAAATAGTAGCATCTATAAGTATGCCTAATCATGAGAAATAAGAGAAACAGTTGCAATAATAATAGTAATAGTAGTAGTAGTAGTAGTAGCAGTAATAGTAGTAGTAGTAATAATAATAATAATAATAATAATAATAATAATTGTAATAATAATGACTGTAAAGTATGGAAATAAATATTGCAATGTAATATCAAAAAGTGATTTCACACCATCAACTCTTATCATTTAGTACAACAAATTTATTATATTCAGTTGCAATCACCTAGAGCTGTTCTTTCCTCCATTTTGTTGTTGGCTGATTTTCCACAAGTCTGCTATGATATGCAGCGCTATCCATGACAATAACGCATTGCCCTAATGTTATCAGGTCAACAACTGTGTTTGTACCCACTTTTCAACTACAGGGCCATTCATAGCACTATGGTAGTTCTGACTTTCTTTCAATTGCATGAAAAAATTAAATCAGCACCTGCAATAAAAATTATACCTGGGCATATAATTACGTCACATGAATTCACAGCATTTAAATAAAGAAAATAAAACAGATTTAATCTTTTATTGCAATTGCAGCACATAACATAACACGACATGAGATCATCTTTGGTGAAAGGCTTTCCCACGTTTTTATTTAGTCACCAATTTTTATATTTTTGTACCCTGATTTAAAAAATTACTCTTGCCAAATGTATGTAAAATACACCGTGTTCCGCTTATAAGTATAATAAAAGAAATAGTTATAATTTCATAACAATGCATGCAAATGGGTTAAGATTGGTACCATTGTAAAGAGGAAATTGGGAAGTTTTAATCCATTGTTGTTACTTATTTTTAGAAGACTCACGCATGCGCAGATCATTAAATAAGAGAATTCGTATCGTATCTTTAGTCAGTCAGCATGTGGACGCCACAGCAGAAAGCCTTTTGTGTGCTGTCATTAGCAGAACATAGATCCATAATTCGTGTACAGCGCTTGTTTCGCCGTCAGTACAATCTTAGATCGAGGGAAGCTGTACCGACGTACGTCTCAATAATGAAATGGGATAGGCAGCTCAGAGAAACAGGAAGTTTGTTGTCTAATGCAGGTAAACATTCCAAGCGTAAAGTGTCTGACGAAAATGTCGAACGCATTCGCGAGGCATTTCAGAGAAGCCCGCGGAAATCCATTCGACAGGCTAGTGTGCAGTTGAACATCCCACCAACAACAGTGCATACAGTGCTCCATAAAAGATTGCGTTTGCGAGCGTACAAGCTGCAACTTCATCAGATGATTACGCCGAATGATAAACTGGAACGAAAACGCTTTGCAGAAACAATGTTGGATAAAGTGGACGATGACGACACATTTCTAACTCGAGTCTGTTTCTCAGATGAGGCAACCTTCCACGTCAGTGGAAAAGTAAACCGACACAATTGTCGCATCTGGGGGTCGGAAAATCCAAGTGTCGTAATTGAACACCAACGGGATTCCCCTAAATGGAATGTTTGGTGTGGGATCATGCGTGACAGAATCATTGGTCCCTATTTCTTTGCTGAAAAGACAGTCACTACAAACACGTACCTGGATATGTTGCAACTGTATGCTGTGCCACAACTCCCAGATGGAGCAATTTTCCAGCAAGATGGGGCTCCACTACACTTTGCCAACATGGTTCGCACATTCTTAGACGAACAATTCCCTGCAAGATGGATCGGAAGAGGATCACCGTACATCACATGGCCTGCCAGATCACCAGATCTAACACCACCTGATTTTTTCCTGTGGGGGTTTGTTAAGGACCAGGTCTACAGGACGCCAGTACGTGATTTGGCAGACTTACAAGAAAGAATTTATGCTGCTGTCAACAATGTTACACCACAGATGCTTCATAACACTTGGGTCGAGGTTGAATACCGGTTGGATATTTCCCGTGCCACCAATGGAAGCCATGTTGAGGTTTATGGAACATAAGGTAACAAAAATTCCCAGTTTTCATTCTTTGTAGCAGTTGGTTTCAACTATATACTTGTATTAATTCAGAAGTTATAGCTATTTCTTTTGTTATACTTATAAGCGGAACACTCTGTATAAATCAATATAACTTACCGAGTATAAATCCACCTTTCGTTCTGGCATCTAATCTTCCACGAATAACACCATTCACGTCACTGGAAACTTCACCTGGTTTATTCCATGAATAAGTGGGTGATCCTACTTAAAAAAAAAACAGAGAGAGAAAAGCAATTCACATTGAAACTCTAAGAGACACTAAAATTTTAAACGCGGGAAAACCGTTCAAGAATTTATAACTAACCTCTAGTTAAATTTTGAAACTATTAATTGCAAAACATTTTGTTCCCACCTGAATTCATGACTAGTAGCCTATATTAATTGCAATTCCATATTCCACATAAGTGTTAACCTATTTGTTAGTAAAAAATTAAATAATTCAATGTCTCACAATACATTGAAATTTACCGTTCATAAAAATCCAAGTCTCATCCAAGAATACTACGGGTTTAGGGTTCTCACGCTCCACATTTCTTATATACTCTCTCAAAAACGAATAACATCACTTTCTCGTACATGTGTATAAGGATCCCCTTTGCTCCATAGAAATTTCATCTCTTTCAAAAATTTTTTCACTGATAATAAGGATCCTCTAAATAAATATGTTTCATAATTATCATTCATATGTTCCAGAACTTTTGCTGCTGTTAGTATTTCCCCTGTAACAATAAATGAAAATTATGCCATATGTTTATACATATGACTAATATCAGAATTACATTGCATAAATCAACACAATAATTCCTGTAAGTTCCCTACATTTAGGGCCTATGTAACTTGTCATAAATAAATCTCGCAAATGCATCTTTCGTAAAATCATCAGCATCAGTCACTGGACGTTTACGTAGTCTATGTTTTCCTGGTGTCACAAGTGAGGTCCCTTTCTGTGAATTTGTTATCACTTTCCTAGCTGTAGTAGAGCCAAGCTGCAATAACAAATAATAACATAACACTTCTAAAAATTGTTATATCATAAAATTCATGCATGATACCAAACATTTAGAGCTATATGAATAGAAAATGATCAACATGTTAGGTTGGGTCTACGATAGGTTTAAGTACGCTAATATTTAGGTAATTCTCCAGAAAAGCTATATCAAAAAAGGCATAATTTTATTTTGTTTAATTGATTTCTGTGATATTTACATAGCGATGAACACGTGGTTTTAGTTCACAGCCACAAATACTTTCAGCACAAAAATCCTTTGACACTTACCTGTATATTCTATTGCACTGTTGTAGTCCCTCCCTCAAACCTGTTACTAATTAACAATATAACATGCGAGAGGTCCAGGACGAAGAGAAATGGTTACTTTCCCAGTACATAGTGCGTCCTCGTCCTCTCGAGTGTTATATCTTAACAAGTAGATCTACTTTGGATGGGGTAGCTTTTCTGAAGAAACACCATATTTAGTATTACTTAGACCAGTCATGAATAATTTATTCAGCCAGAGTCAACGTTCCTATGCTTTATAGATTATGTTCTATAGTTATTATATAAAACTGAATTTTTTTAAGCACCATAACATGCCAACATTCATGTAATAGTCGACCTGGTTGGCGAGTTGGTATAGCGCTGGCCTTCTATGCCCAAGGTTGCGGGTTCGATCCCGGGCCAGGTCGATGGCATTTAAGTGTGCTTAAATGCGACAACACTTAAATGCGACAGGCTCATGTCAGTAGATATACTGGCATGTAAAGGAACTCCTGCGGGACAAAATTCCGGCACATCCGGCGACGCTTATATAACCTCTGCAGTTGCGAGCGTCGTTAAATAAAACATAACATAACATTTCATGTAATATTTGCTGGAATATCAAGTTAATAATTACAATATGACTTGTATTTTCTTCGGCCGATGTGGCATGTAAATTGTGATCTGAACGGTTAATTTAATACCAAAAGAGAAAACTGGAAATTTACTTTCGTGCTGTTTGATTATTTGTTCGTCTAATTTGTAAATGTATTCAAGCTATCACCTACTGCAGTATTACAGTATCTTAAATGTATTTTCCGGTCGGGGTGGGTTCCTCCAAGTGGTGACCGGGGGGTGCAATGGTGGCTCTCGTGCTCTTCTTTTCGGCCATTTTTCGTCCTATCACCAAACACTCCTTTTCGTTCTCTCTTCTTTTTCATCACTATTTCTCTCCGCCGGCCGCCATTGCATGCGGAACGCCCACCACATCATCACAGCCATTTTCACCTCTCCATCCCCGCTGTTTTTCTTCTTGCCACGTCCGCCACCATGACGGGATTTGTTAACAATGCCTGATGAGGCTTTATTCTTCTTCCCCTTCTAATTCTTATATCTATTATTAGGTTAAGTTTCTTAGGTTTATAACTCCCGTCTCACCAGCGGGGATCTTTCCTATCTCCGTGGTCCTGTCCCACGGTTTCGAGCGCGACTTCCAACTTGTGTGGCCCGACAGGGCGCCCAGCAACGAAGCAATAGTGGACCCTTCATACTGCCCCTACATGCAAGTCTAGGTGCGGAGCCCGGACCAGTAGTCATGTACACTCACGTAGAGCCCCAATGGGGGCCCGGAGCGACTTAAACGTCCCGGTGACCGATTCTGCTCGCCGGGGCGGATATATCGCTCCGACGTGTTACCGCTGACGTATGGGTGTCGCAGTGTAATCAACCACAAGTCCCCTGAAGCTGCGTGCGGTCTCGGATTGCTCCGGCTTTGGGAGGGTAGGTCGGAGTTAGCCGCAGTAGTCTGGCACTTGTATTCGGTGTAGAGTGGGGAGCCACGGGCGGTCATTCCCGTGGTAGGGGCATAAAACTGCGACACGCCTCTGGTGTAAGACTTGCCATTAGGTGTGTAATGACCAGTTTGTAGGGTAACTTGCGTGAAGTGGGTTGCTTGGGGTCGGGCTGTGGGGGGGTCCCCACGGCCGGCACAGACCGCGAAGAATTCTTAGGTGTCTTTTTCTTCTGCCACCCCGGTGGCAGGCTGACGCCGACAGTTCCGTAGGGGGGGGCAGTTCAAAATGGCCTCTTCGCGCTCCTCTTCTCCTCCCTTAGAAAAAAATAATAAAAAACAGAAGACAGGAATTGATACGACTGGTGGTCATATTTTGACGAAAACTTCTATGGACTTGGACCCTGAGAAAGTAACTGTCAAAGTGCCGCCTCCGAAGTTTATCAGTATCACCTTGGACGGAACAGAAAAGACAATGAAAAACATTAGTCCATTTTACGTGAGACGCGCACTCGACGGACTCGTTGGGAAGGTAAAAAATGCAACTCGCCTACGCAACGGTAGTCTCCTCGTCGAAACGGTATCTCCAAAACAGAGTGAGACCCTGTTGAAAGCCAAGTTGCTAGGGTCTTACCCTATTAAAGTCGAACGGCACTCCTCGCTGAACACCACGCGGGGAGTAGTGCATACGGATTCTCTGGACGGTATGTCTGATGAAGAGATCCAACTAGAACTGGCGGAGCAGTCTGTGTCCAAGGCATACCGTTTATTACGTAAGCGGGACGGACAGACTGTTCCGCTGAGCACTGTCTTTTTGACCTTCGAGAAGCCTGTCCTACCAGAATACATCCTTGTCGGGTACGAGCGTGTCCCAGTTCGTGCGTATGTGCCGAACCCAATGCGGTGCTTTAGGTGCCAACGGTTCGGACATACGCAAAAACGTTGCACAAACAACATCGTATGTGCCAAGTGCGACGGTTCTGACCATGGGGAATCCCCATGTGCCTGCGCCGAGCACTGTGTGAATTGTTCTGAGGACCACGCCTCCAATTCTAAAAATTGCCCGAAGTATATGGTAGAGAAGGATATCCAAGAACTGAGAGTCCGAGAAAACATTACGTTTTTCGAGGCCCGTAAGCGTATTTTAGATCAACAGAAAAAGGCGACTGAAAAGTCCTATGCAGCAGTTTTGCAAAAAGCAACACAAGCAATAGATGTATTTACGCAAACGCCACCTCTTGTTAGTATACCTGGGAAGCGTATTCAAAGTGCAACCCAGACGTATGTAGACGTTGCCACTCAGACTGCTGAGTCAGACGACTCGTGTGGCCTTGATATAAGGCCTTACATTCCAAAAAAATTATTACCGTGGCGACAGAGAAAGACTCTACGCCTGGTAGATCGCCGCGACGTCGCGCTCCCTGTTCTGGTGACGGGTGGAGATCACGGTCTCGATCAAGATCGCGATCGGGCGTGCGGCGATCTGCGAGCGAATCCCCACGGTCGAAGGCTAAGCAGTCTCAGTCAACGGCACGAAATCCTAGAAAAGATAAGAAGAGAAAATCACCCGTCAAACCACCATGATAATTTAGATCCACATAATGACTGATATCGTACAATGGAATGTGAACGGTATACGCAGCAGATATGCAGAACTATAGCAATTGATCTATCGTGAGAACCCTGCTTTTTTATGTCTACAGGAGACACACCTCCGACCTGAACATTCCCTGAAAATCTCGGGATACAATGTTTACCGGTATGACCATCTTGCCTGTATTCGTGCTAACGGAGGTTGTGCCCTCCTTCTCCGCCAGAGTATCTTTTCCTCTGTTCTAAACATTAACAGCCCTCATCAATGCATAACTGCCAGAGTAACCTTACCTACCATACAGTTTTCAATAGTCTCCGTTTATATGCCCCCAGATACACCCTTTACAGTACTTGAAATTCAACATATTCTTTCACAGGTACCTCCACCATATCTCTTGGTGGGGGATTTCAATGCATCCCACCACTCATGGGGCTCAAATTCCGATGACGACAGAGGAAATAAAATATCAGATGTATGTACCCGTCTAAATCTTGTTACCCTGAATTCAGGGGAAGCAACACACCTCTTCTTGGCTTATGGTACATAATCCATGATAGATATCTCCATTTGTAGCCCAGTTTTGTCCACGCATTTCGAATGGTCTGTGATTCACGACCTACATGGTAGTGACCACTACCCCATCCGAATGCGTATGTCCGCTTTACGTCCTGCGGAATCTCGATCTCCAAACTGGGTTATTAAAAAGGCGGACTGGGTCGGATTTTCGGAGTCCATATCATTCGATGATAACGGACATGAAAGTGTGGACTCCGTAGTAGACCATTTCTCAAATATGGTTATCAAGTCAGCGGAATTATCTATCCCCCGGTCGTCCTGCAGGCCAAAACGCTTCTCTGTCCCTTGGTGGTCGGATACCTGCAGAGATGCAATTCGAGACCGCCGATGTGCCTTACGCCAATTTGAGCGCCATCGGACCCAAGAAAATTTTGTCCAGTTTAAACGTCTTCGAGCAAAAGCTCGTCGCACTGTATGCGATGCTAAAAAGACGTCCTGGACAAACTACGTCAATTCAATGAAAAGGAATGTCCCATCTAACATCGTATGGGACAAAGTCCGTCGAATAATGGGGAAACGTAGTTCTGTAATTCCGGGAATAATAAGCAATGGATTAACGATCACCAGTCCAATAGAAATTGCAGAAATATTCGCTACCTCGTTCGCACAGATTAGCAGCTCAAATAATTATGACCCGGAATTTCTGAAAATCGAAGATGCTGCGGAAAAACGAAACCTCAATTTTATATCAGATAATACAGAGTATTACAATACACCGTTCACATCCGAGGAGCTGGAGGCGGCACTAGACACATCCCCTGACACCTCCCCTGGTCCTGATAACATCCATAACCGTATGCTTCGCCATCTTCCGCCAGCTGGAAAATCCTTTCTTCTGGCAATGTATAACAGAATCTGGACTGAGGGAGTGTTCCCATCTGCTTGGTGTTCTGCCATTGTAATCCCCGTCCAGAAACCGGGAAAGGATCCTTCTTTGTCTGGAAGCTACAGACCAATTTCTCTCACCAGCTGGGTATGCTAGGTTATGGAAAGAATGATAAGCAAATGCCTGATGTGGGTACTCGAATCGGAAAACCGATTATCTAACATCCAATGTGGTTTTCGTAAGCACAGATCCGCCGCAGACCATCTTGTTCGGCTAGAGACCGCCATTAGAGATGCTTTCCTCGAGAAGGAACATCTTGTGGCGGTCTTCTTTGATCTAGAAAAGGCTTACGATACCACATGGCGGTACGGCATTCTGCAAACTCTGCATGATTGGGGACTTCGTGGTAGTCTACCAACGTTTATTGCGAAGTTCATGGCAGAGCGGTATTTCCGAGTTCGAGTAGGCACCACACTTTCTAACGAACACCTCCAAGAAAACGGCGTTCCGCAGGGTTCTGTATTAAGCGTTCTTCTTTTCTGCATTGCGATCAATGGAATTGCCCACTGTGTGGGTAACCGTGTATCTTCTCTGTTGTACGTTGATGACTTCAGTTTATATTACAGTTCCCGATATCTTCCGTCCATCGGTCGACATTTGCAGCTGGTCATCAACGTACTATCAGAATGGGCTGTTCGCAATGGCTTTAAATTCTCCACTCTGAAGACGCAGTGTGTCCACTTTTACAACCAACGTGGACTACATCCACATCCCGAACTGCGTCTTAATGGAGTGGAATTGCAATATACAGACACTGCGAGATTCTTGGGCCTTATCTTTGATTATAAGTTAACGTGGGAGGCGCATATACGTGATTTGAGAAGGCGTTGCGAGAAATCCTTAAACATTTTACGCCTTTTGACAGGGGTACGATGGGGTGCAGACCGTACAGTGCTTTTACGCTTTTACCGAGCTCTTATTCGATCAAAGCCGGATTATGGGTGTTTGATTTATGGCTCAGCAAATAAATCTAAATTACGTCTTTTAGATACTATACATCACCATGGGATACGACTCGCTACAGGGGCCTTCCGAACCAGTCGGATAGCGAGCCTGTATTGTGAAGCAGGAGAACCATCACTGTATCGGCGACGTAATATCTTGTAGTGCTCATATGCTGTTAAGCTCCACTCGCAGCCTAAGCACAATTCTTACGACTCTTTCCATCATTCGTCTCTTTACGGCCGATACAGTGAAAATCCACGGAGACCTCGTTTAGTAGGTGTGCGGTTTCGTGAACTTCTCTCTGAGCTAGATATACATCTACCGTCAGTTCGCACACTGGAGTATACCACCGCTCCACCGTGGATTATGCGACGTCCCATGTTTGATATAAGTCTGAGCCGCTGTTTTAAGAATTTTACACCAGCTTTTGTTTATAGACTTCGTTTTAGTGAACTTTTATCCCGATATCCAAATTATTCATTAGTTTTTACTGACGGATCCCGGATAAATGATTGTGTTGGTTGCTCCTTCGTTACAAATGGAGAGATATTTAAATACAGACTAAGCCAATATACTAGTGTTTTTACTGCTGAACTGTATGCTTTTTACCGAGTTTTATTGTTTTTAATTAGGCAACCTCGGGGCAGATTCCTTATCTGTTCCGACTCTTTAAGTGCCATCCAGTCCTTACAGTCTTTTAATTGTGATGATCCGCTTGTCTTAAGAACTCAGCAGCTGTTCCATACTCTCCTTTGCACTGATTATGAGATTGGAGTAGTGTGGATTCCTGGTAATGTAGGGATTCCAGGAAATGAGGCCGCGGATGCTGCAGCGAGGGCTGGCGCACTGAATGGCTCTCTGGTATATTGGCGCGAGAGGTGGCAGGACATTCGAAACTACTTGAAATATAAAATATGGTGGCAATGGGAAGGAGAATGGTCTGCACAAGAGGGAAACAAATTACAAAATATAAAGAATACTGTTCGAGTTTGGGATTCTTCTACAAGAGCGTCGCGACACGAGGAGGTTTTACTCACCCGGTTGAGGATTGGCCATTGTCATCTGACACACGGCCATCTCCTACGTGGCGAACCTCAGCCGGAGTGCGATATGTGCCATGTTCCACTTACGGTGGAACACTTTTTATTGCGTTGCAGGAAATATGACCATGCACGGAGGCACTATGGAATTCGGCCGACATTACGTGACGCTCTTGGAAATGATTTTAATTGTACAAATGCAGTTCTGAGATTTTTATCAAATACAGGTTTGGATAAGGTGATTTAGTTTTTATTGATCCGTTTTACTTATCCTCCGGACCCTTTACATCCGGAGGTTACATTTGTTTTATATTTGATTTTACATTGTTGACATTTCGGACTTTATACATCCGAATATTTTATAAAATTTTATGGTTTTAAAATATGATTCACAAGTTATCTCTGGTGGCCTTAGTTTTAGTGTTTTATTTGTTCGTTTTGAATACCACCTAGTGTGGTAGAATTACTCACTTTTATGATTCTGTAGAAATCACCTTATGTATACTGCATTTGTGTGCCTCTTTTTATGGTGACAACGCTGTTTCGTTCTTTTAGTACTCAGATTATTATATTATTTATGTATTTGTTATATTAAGAATTTTAGATAAGGGCGCAAATAGCCATAGTAGCTGACGCGCCCTTCAAAAACCCTACTACTACTTAAATGTATTTTGTTTGGCAATATGAAATTCACTGACTTGATTAAACACCTAGGTCTAACCTAAAAATTTGTTTTGTTTGACCACAATCATGAAATTATTAGTACAAACTCCTAAAACCAGTGGCGGCTCCTGCGTATTTCTTAAGAGGAGGAAAGAAGGTAACAGGACGAAATGGCACTTTCTTGAATGAAACATGCCACAAATTAGCCAACATGCATACATGTAAGACCACGTAGTGTTGGGGGTTGGCCTTCCCTTATGTATAGCAATAATCTGTTCTTGTAAACTGAGTTTCATAAATTTTCCATAAAATATGTTTTCACTTCCATTCATTGTTGAATAATTGCACAAATTAACAATTACAAGGAAATTCGCCTCGCAGCATTTTTCGAGCACACTACAGCATCACACGTGTTGGAAGAGACTATAGCAACTAACACGTAATCGGAACCACGGAAATGAGAATGGGAAATAATCTGAGGAAAGCGAGAACACTACACCCATCCACGTGGTCTGTGTTGCCACATGTACATTTTACAAGTTCAGTATCACATGCTTTTGAAGAATATCAGTTCTTGTAAAGTCATACTACCATTAGACTATTGTTCAAAGTTGCCGGTGGCCAATTAATGTTGTATGTTAAAAATAATGTAGTTTGGAGTACTACTTTCAATTTAAAATATATTTGTACAAAACTGACAACTTGGCTGTTGCCCTGTCTAGTACACAATGAATGGAAGTGAATTTCAGGGGCCAAAAAGATCTGCGATACTAACGTAGAACTACTTCCTCTTTGTTTTATATAAATACGACTTTAACTTTCAAATATCCTTGAAAGTTTCAAACCGTGAATAGCAGTCTATATAAAGTGCAATTAATAAAATTTTTTATTTATAATTTTTTAAAAAAGTTAATATGGTGTCTTTCATAGCGTTGCGTTAAAACTGTTTTATTGTGCCTCCTCCTAGATGTGTTATAGTCTGGTTGAATGCAAGATCGTTAGATGGCAGAGGTAGCGAGCTTGCTGCACGACCAGTCGGTTTCTATTTCCCGCCCATGCGCTGATTCAGAGGAGGATCTCCTCCCTCTCCGTTCATTTACTCGCTTTAAAACTCTGCTTCTTTCTCTGGCCGCTAGTGCGCTGTTGTCTATGTGTGCTAACTGCAGTAAAGGAGGAATGGATTGGCTTTCCTCCACACAAAAAATCTCGCATCTTTATCACAGTTTTCTAGCAGCACATGAGCGCGCATCGTTTAAAACTCGATCAACCGAGGTTTTCTTATAGCTGTGAACTGAAAAATTATCGAATCTTCCTTGAATTTCAAGGCACCTATTTTATTTGATATTTACTTTCAAAAGAAGAAAAATGTGAGGAAGACGTTCCACCCTTCCCTCCCCCGAGGAACCACCACTGCCTAAAACTGAATACCATTTTGAAATGTATGCTTAAAAATACTTACTCCTAATAATTTTGCTATTCTGGTTGTAATTGCTATCTCCGTTAGCATAATTCCTTCTTCATTATCTTCTTTCTTCAACTCATTATACATGTGAACTACAGATTTCTGAAGCGTACTCTGAATGCCACACATTTTCTTTCTTGGAGGAGTCACTGCTACGCTATTTCCTCTTTTTTGACATTGTAATAATAATCTAAACACGAAAGAAAGTCATTAAAATGTGAAATAATATTTCTATCGATTACCCACGTGCATTATCACGCCCAAGTATATTATATTTATTCGTACTTACCTGACTATTCTTGAATTATAACCACAACGCAGCACATAAAATAACTATTATGTATTAATATTAATACTAATATTAATTAATTATTAATAAGTTAGAATTTCACTATCTTTCAGTAACCGACTCTCAAACCTAGTTTTATTTAGTTTTCAAGAATTCCAGTACCGACCGTTATACCAACACAACAGTTACAAAGACACTACCAGTTGTAGTATTTTGTCAGTACCGAAATTCGACACGAAGTTGACAAAAGAAAATTCAACCTTCAAACTAGAAAATCACTATAATCCACTAGCATATGTAGTAATGGGGGAAAAATTATTAGGTTTCACCCTTGGGGTATGAAGTTAGCTGGTCTTCCCTATATATTGCAAATGAGAAAAAAGTATCACATGCAAGATGCAATTGTTCAATCATGAATAAGAAATTACTGTGTAGACGTGATGGTGTTTAACATACATTATTATGAAAGTAATATTTATCCCCATGTAATAACGTTGAAGGATATGTATGTTATAATGAAGCGATTTCATGTTGTGTTTTAAATGCAAAAATTAATGTAAATTCATGTGATTGTATGGAGGGCGGGGGAGGGCGGACAAAAAAGCGTTGTCTTAACGGGACCTGAGTCACGACAGGCCAATCAGAGAAAGAATTGACACTCGCGGGGTTCGTCTAATTATATGTGACACTGGACAGCTTGCCGTACCGACACTTTTTGTGACGACGTGCGTAAGGGGTGTATGTACGACTGTGTTGCTTGAAATATAATCGTTCGCCGACATTTCCGCCGTTCATAACTTCAGCAGAGATAGTGGTAAGTTAATACGGCTTCTACATCAGAAGGGATTACTAGCAAGTACATACAAATATTGGTGATGTTTGAAGGTACTTTTCAGTGCCTACAAATAATCAGAAAGGAGCAGAGTCTGCGTTTGTCAAATGCGCATCATCATGCTTTCGAAAAGGAAGTTTTCAGTACCCGACACCCCGCGTCCCCGGAACCCACGTCGGGGCTTGGAGCCCCGACACCCCGCTTTTTTCACCATGTGCTACACGTCGGATCATCATCGGGGCTTGCAGCCCCGATACCCCGCTTTTTTCAACATGTGCTACACGTCGGATCATCATCGGGGCTTGCAGCCCCGACACCCCGCTTTTTTCATCATGTGCTACACGTCGGATCATCATCGGGGCTTGCAGCCCCGACACCCCGCTTTTTTCACCATGTGCTACACGTCGGATCATTATCCGGGCTTGCTGCCCCGATACCCCGCTTTTTTCATCATGTGCTACACGTCGGATTATCATCGGGGCTTGCAGCCCCGACACCCCGCTTTTTTCGTCATGTGCTACACGTCGGATCATCATCCGGGCTTGCAGCCCCGACATGATATTGAATTCTCGCCGCGATGTTCACGGAGATCGTTAGTGCCCCCCATGATGTTTCGAGATGGCGCGTTTCTCGTATGTAGCGAGATGAAACGTGAGAAGGCGAGAGAGGGAGGAGTCTGCAGGGAATGTAGTTTGTTGCAAAGCAGGTGTGGTGCGGGTAGAGGGGAATGGTGCAATCCGTGTTCTGGAGTTTGTGTATGTATGTATGTATGTATGTATGTATGTGTGTATGTATGTATGTATGCATTTATTAATACTACAATTAAGTATACACCCGGTGGCAATGGTATATAATATACAATATTACCATTACAATAATACAATAATTACAGCAATAAAAAGTAAAATAAACGTAAATTTACTTTTAACTTTAAATAAATAGATGGAATAAACCTAGGACTATAAATAAAATCTATGCTATAATAACGCCTATAATAAGCAAAAGTAAACCTAACCTATTTCACCCAACTATTACCAGTTTAAGTAATTACACATCTCCTTAATTAATTACGTATCAACTTAATTACATATTATCATAATTAATTACATGACACAACTTAGTTAATTACACTGGACCTACAATTTACATTGTCAGTCTGAACTTTTCAACATTTCCTCAAATGAGAGGCCCGCACTGAAGGATTGCCGCAGGTAACTGTTCCAGTCTACTATTGTGAGGTTAACAAAGGAAAATTTTGCCACGTCCGTTCTATGTTTTCTACATTTAAACTTCCTAATATGATCAGCCCTGTCTAAGTATGAAGGTGTTACTAATCTAGCATTGATGTCGGTCCATGCTTTGTGTCCCATTTGTGCCTTAAACAATGTGGTGAGTCTGGTTTTTCGTCGCCTTGATTTCAGAAGTTCCCACCCTAATTTTTTTACTATCTCTTCACCATATCCCTTTCACATTTTGACATACTATTTTGCTGCCTTGCATTGGACCTTTTCTATTGAATCGATTTGGTTTTGTCTGTACGAATCCCATCCTACTGCTCCATATTCCTTAATTGGGCGAACAAGGGTTTGGTACGCTAATTCATTTGACCTTCTGTTAGATTTCTCCAGAATACGCATAGAGAAATGTAGTGCTTTCCAGGCTTTCCTTGTGGAATTAGTGACTTGTTCCTCCCAACCCAGTTTGTTACTTAAGTATATGCCTAGATATTTACAAGTATTCACTTGTGGCACCGATGTACCTTTTAGCTGATATCTGAGACAAATTTCTTTATGCGTTCTACAGAAGGATATTGACTTACATTTACTGACATTGATTTTCATTTTATTTTCCATCGTCCAGGTTTCAATGACGTTAAGATCGTTTTATAAGGCGGCGATATCGGATTCATTATTAATTTGTCTATATATTATACAGTCGTCCGCGAATAACCTTGCCTGAGACGTAGTATTTCTGTTTATATATATATGCCTTCTATGCCCAAGGTTGCGGGTTCGATCCCAGGCCAGGTCGATGGCATTTAAGTATGCTTAAATGCGACAGGCTCATGTCAGTAGATTTACTGGCATGTAAAAGAACTCCTGTGGGACAAAATTCCGGCACATCCGGCGACGCTGATATATCCTCTGCAGTTGCGAGCGTCGTTAAATAAAACATAACATTTTATATATATATATATATATATATATATATATATAAGAAACAATAGAGGTGCCAGAACCGCCCCTTGAGGCACGCCTGATGTTACATATCCTAGTTCCTCTGACCATTTGGGTCCTGGTCTCTAGGAATTTATATAAACCATCTTACCACCCGGTTATCTATTGGAAGCCTGCTTAGTTTCTCTAAAGGTTTTTCGTGAGGCACTACGTCGAAAGCTTTAGCGAAATCGATCACAACTCCATCTATTCTTCCCCCCCCCATCAACTTCATCGGATAAATCTTTTTCCACACACCAAAAGTTCTTTCCACTACGTTCCTGGCCAATACATGAGCTCGATTATATCGCCTGTCAGCTGCATTTCTTGGGTTCAGAATCGGGGTAAGTAAATATTTCTTGCATGCATAACCAGAATCCCCTAAAAGATGTCCTCTAATAACTTCTCTTTCCAAGCGGTCATTGATAGTGGAATTCCGAAATATTCTACTATCATGCGTTGAGCCAGGCCAACGAGGAACAATACTCCTGATTTTCATGTTTGCGTCACATATCACCTGCCATCAAAAGAAAATTCTTCTATATCATATTATCATCTAGTGTCTATATACGGAAATTGATATTTTTGGTAACAATGTTGTCACTAGGTTGAGTGGTGAGGCGACAAATTACTTTTTAGGAACACTTGTCGTTACTTACTTGGCAGTTAATGGAATGGAATCCCTTCCGGTTTATGTACACAACAGCTCTCTCACGATTGGGACAGGTTATTCTAATATGAGTGCAGTCAATGGACCTATTATTCCCGGGAAATTATCCCTAGAAAGAACTAAATAAATAATATAATCAGGTTCTTAACGAATTGGCAGACCAATCTATAGGTTAGTAATGAAATGAGTATTAGTAATAAGTTACGGCTTATCTGGAAAGGACAGCGAAATCATCCTTAATGAAAGGGAGTTCGTCATCGTCAGGGAAATTTATTACTTTTAACCTCAAACTAATGATGGCAGTCAGAACACGATCTAATGTCATGCACACGGTCGATGCATTGACATTCACAGTATCATCATTCACAGCATAAAATTCACCGGTTACCAAGAACCGTAACGTCAAAAGAAGCTGCAGTGTTATAGGTAATGTACAACCTCTCGTGTCGTGCTCAAGTAAATGTCCGATATCGCGCACCAGGTCCGTTGCAGTTTCCTTTGAAAAGCGAAAGCTTGCTTTCAATTTTGCTTCTCCGTATGTCTAAAAAGGATTACTACGATCAAGCAAAAGATTGCGACGCAGAGGAGGCCGTCGAAGTAAAAATAAATATCTCCGGAACCGTCTCAAGACACCAATATAATTAACGTGCTCCATTGAATTTACACTGATACACTCGTTCCTTGTGTGAGATTGATGTTAAACACTGTTCTAGACGGTGTTTAAACATCGACTGCTAAACATCGATTTTAGACATCGTCTACTATTAAACATCGTTTTCGCAACGTGGCAGCCATATTTAGGCGTTGTTTAACCTTAAGCATTGTCTAAATATTGTTTCTGCAATCGACCCACGGTGTTTCCTCCATTATAGTATAGAGCTCAATAATTAGGCCTATACCTTGACCACAGATATATAGCGAGGGTCACATAAGAACAGTTCCTAAACAGCAAATATTGCCGTCTTGTCAATGTTGCCAACTGTTACCAGATATCACACGATCATACGTACTAAATGACTTATTTACTTACCGTACTTTATGTTGGAAGGTTATTCTAAATAGTTCAATAATTTGTAACATATTTTCGTAGGAAAACTATACGAGAAATGGTTCAACATGTCAAGTATTTTGTCTAGCAATACGAAATTCATTGGTTTGACTGAACAATTGACTCACGAGACCTAACCTAAAAAAGTATTTTGTTTGACCACATGAAATTATTAGTACTAACTCCGAAAACTTACCTGACTCTAGTCTTGAATTATAACCACAACGCAAGACATAAAATAACTATTATGTGTTAATATTAATACTGATATTAATTAATTATTAGCATGTTCAAATTTCTCTACTTTCCAGTAACCGGCTCAAATCTAGTACAATTTTAATTTCATGGAACTCCAGTACCGACAGATACTATCGATATTTGTCTCAGCTGCCAACATACCCGTTACAAAATCACTATCATTTTTAGTATTTGTCAGTATCGAAATTCGAAACGAATTTGGCAAAAGAAAATTCAACCTGCAAACTAGAAAATCATCACAATCCATTAGCATATGTAGTAATGGGGGAAAAATGGTTAGGTTTCACCCTTAGGGTATGAAGTAAGCTGACCCGGACTATAGACAACTTAGATTGGCAATGCTCGTAGTTTCCTGTTGGTACGAGTGAAGTTTGCTGCTACGACTCTGCGCCATCTTACCACACTACCAAATTTATGTAGTGCTAATGGTAATACGTGTTTGTTTTGGAATTATATCGTGTTTTATGCATTTTATAAGGATTAAATGTAGTTATTTATATAATGGTGAATACTTGTGTTGTATTTGGATGCAATTTTTCATATTCACGCAGGAAGAAACAAGGAAAAGAAGATGTTTCTATACATGCGTAAGTACAAGTCCAAAATACATTCTCAAAACATAACCTATTATATATTCTATATCATCCAGTATTTACTTCTCTAACAATAACATATTATTTCATTAAATGTAATATTAGAGTATATAGATCATAGACAAATAAATAGATAGATTTTTTTCAAAATTAATTTGCGACGTCTTTAAAATTTGATTGCTGTTTGTTAATGTTTTTAGTGAAAACATTCAATTTTAATGCCGGAATTATAGATTTCCAACAAATGGAGAAAGGTGAGAATTATGGACCAGGGCCGTAAGAAGAGAGAATTGGCAGCCAATTGCCGCACCTGGTGTATGTTATCATCATTTTCGCCTAGAAGATTTTGATCTTACAGGACAAACATGAAGGTTAAGGAAAGGAGCAATTTCAACACTATTTTCTTCCTCCCTTCCTATTTCCAAAAAAAATCACTTTCATCACACAAACCAACTTCTCGAAATAATACAGCAGACCTACCAGTAGACACTGAACTAGAAGCGAAGGAAGTTTCGGAGCCAGCAACCAATGTAAGTTGTGCAGACAATTTAGAAAATTTTGGTGATAGTGGTGGACAACTGACGCCTAGAAAAAGAAAACTTGTTCAAGTGTTACATGAAAAAAATGAACAATTATGTAGTGCAACAGAAAATGCGGCGACAAAATGCAAATATTATTAGTGACAGAGAAATAGCCGTATGAAGGGTACACGGGAATAACGATCAAGGTCCATTTTAGAAAGTTTCGAGAAAAACGAATTTTAAAGTTTAAGCACTTAATACTTTGTTATGTGTGTACTTAATATAAATTGACGTAGTGGAATGTCAAGAACAATTATTTCTTATTACTAGCTAGATCACATGATAGTACTTCCTTTCCACTATAAGATAGCATTATTAACTCAATTTCGATTTTTGATGGACCTTGATCGTTTTTCCCGTGTACCCATCGTATAGATTCTCTGGTGCAAAATAAATTAATTCGTGACAATGCGGGAGAAATGTTGAAGAATTCACTTCTTTCATATGTATGCTATTTAATTGCGAAGTTGTCTGAGAATGCTAATACACATAGAAGTAAGCCTGGTGTATCATAATATGATCCTAACTTACGATCTTTTGCTTTAACATTACACTATTTTTCTCCTAAAACGTACTGTATGGTTTCATTCATTCTAAATTTAATACTGCATTTCCATGTCCGAGAACCATACGTTCTTGGTACATGAAAATTGATTGCGAGCCTGGTTTATGTAAACAGAGCTTCAGTGCTATTGAAACGAAAGTAGCAGAAAGTGAGAGAAATGGTGTAATTCTAATTGTCTGTCCTTCCATTGATGTGTTCCTGAAAGAACAAGTAGAATACGCAGAGAATAAAATTATACGTTATTGTTATGTATATCTGGGTACAGAAATGAACAGTGACAACTTACCCACAGTGACGATGTGCTATTGTGTGTACTGCCATAAATAATAACTGACATTAATGTAACTGTATCTGCTGTAATATTTGATGGAGCAAGTACTAATTTATGCATGGCACAGACTTTAGGTGCAGATCTGTACAAGTATGATTGCTTAAAAATTACTTTCTCTCATCATAAAGAAACTGGAACTTCAATTGCTGTTCGCTAGATGCATGCTATATGATTAAGCTTGTACGCAGTTGTTTAGCAGGAAAAAAAGATTATTTTCACTAAAGGGGGGGATTTGTTACCAATATTTTGTGATGTGCGGTAATTTATGATAGTGTTATTTATACATTATGTTATGTACTTTATATTTAATAAATTTGTTCATTGTCTTATATTACCTTCCTGATTCTACTTTGTATTCCCTTTTGTACATTGTAATTGCAGCTTTAACACATAAATGCAGATAGTTATTAGACTACACATGCTGGGACTTCACGTCAATTTGTTATTGCTATTGATTGATTATACAGTAAAAATACGTGAAATATAGGAAGTTGATTATTATTATTATTATTATTATTATTATTATTATTATTATTATTATTATTATTTTAATACTCAGAGAAATATTCGTGTGTATGTAGGCTTACAAGGACATTTTATTTCGGACCGGAAGTACAGACCTGTTGAAAGTCTAATAGAAAATTTTATCATTTGGTAGCATAGTGGTAACTAATAATAAACAGGGACAATGAAATGTAGAACTGGTGCTTCATTTTGTGTATGATGCAATACGTCAAGTTACTGGGTTGCTATAAAACATTATTATGTTTCACAAGACTTGACAGTGACAATGGCAGATATTAATAAAACTGCTTGAGAGTGAGTGAGATGTATCGGACAACTCAGTGAGTGGTAAAGGGTCGAGTGAGTGATTAGTCTGAATTTCATATTAATAAATATTTTCCCCTCCTGTACACATCTCACTCGTGACTCTGAGTTGTTACTCACATTTTATCGCCTAGACACAGCTCTGCAAGTTATCAATGTTTAGACTCGAGCTCCTTGGAGAGGGAAGTCTTTGTCACATTCGGTTTGTAAATATACCTTTGTTTCGATCATAGAGAAGGAAAGTGTGTAGTTCCAAACTTCATTTGTTAATATTATGAAGCAAAACCTCATATTATTCACAAAATCAGTTACCGGAAATGAGAAGTAGGAAGTCCTTTTCTGTCATTGAAGACTTGAAGACAAATGCAAAGGAATTTGCGACATGATTTTCACTGAAGCAAGAAAACAGAAACCTTATCAATGTGTAACAATATAATGTGATGATAAACTGACCTATTTATGTATGTGTATATTATTAGTCTTTCCTTTCTAATGACTCGTCTGAGTGATACAACCTGTTAGCTAATTCAACTCTATCTTCCCCCATTTCGTCCTACAGTAATGGTATTTCATGATCTTCAAGTAGGTGTTTAGTTAAATTGTGCGATAATAATGCAGCATAATATCACAGTCTATACAGTCACGAAGCTTGGGATGATTTTTTGCAATTCTCGCGATAGTTGCTAGCCTCTTGGAGCGCTGTGAGTACTAGGAACAAGAGACTGTGCCACAGCCATCGTGATCTAATACAGGCCGTAAGGCAGACCATATAACTCGCTTAACCCGATCACGAAGGGCGGCGTTTCAACCATATAAATTAGTTGGAACGCATAAACAGTAACATATGTTTCTCTAAAATGTAGTGTAATTCCATTAATACAATTTAAAACAATGATAATGAGACACTTCAGACATAATTCACTTTCGAGTTAAGATATATTATTTATGGTGTGAAAATTACGTTGTTTGTATGTGTAATATCTGCCTTTATTTCGATTAAATATTGAAAAATTCTTGTACATTCATTTATGCACGATTCAATAATTTTCAATTGCACCGCACGGATATTTAGATATTTTGAAATTATAGGTTATGTTTACTGTACCAGTTGCCCCTTTCTGGCTAAATTTAGTGATCTCTAATGCCTTGCCATTCATATGAAAATTATAAGTTATGTTTACTATATTTCACTTATATTCCTACATTCGCAATCATATATTATAATTAAGTATAATGTCATGTATGATACCCCGGACATTCAAATTGGCTGTATTTTAATACTACAATTGAGTACCGAATTATTGCATTTATCTACTACTTAAGAGACGAAGTAACACAATTGTACGTCCTACACTAATTTCATTGGAGTGGTATGGTAAATGTTTTGTCTAAAATTAAGGAAGGTAGATGTGCTAAATTGAAATCACAATATAAATTATTTTTTATTAAACCTCAAAATAGCTTCCATTCTAAACTTGAAATGCTGACGCCAACATGTAAAATTCTGTTCACATTAAAATAACACAGTTTTGTAATTATTTCTGCAACATATTACGCAACAAGAAGTAAACGGAACTTATGGACACATTACACTAAATAAAGCTTAGCAATGATAAGTAATAAAGTTATGATATAATATTTCACTGAGTCCCATACACTGAAATAGAACACCCGAACAATCACTACGGCCTGGTCTAGATCGAAAAAGCATTGACTGTGCCGTATTTCGCATTTTTGTGAAAAGCTATGTAAACTGTGAAATGTTCGTTATCGGTTGTAAGAACTGTAAATTGCTAAAATACAATAATTTGAATAATAATATGGGACAAGGAGACGTTTGTAGTACTATAAATTGTAAGAAAAATAGGTTAGAGTTATCCTTCTTCTGAAAGATCCAGCAAGATGAGTTTATAGAATATAATATATATTTTATGAAAATAATATACAGTATATACCTTATGTATTTCTTATTTCAATAGTGGAAAGAAGGTGTTAATTTTTTTCAAAAGAACACGATATCGAAAGTACAATACATTTTATGGTCTGTTAGGGAAAGAGTCTGTGATGAGGCGATAGTAGCGATCCTGGTGGTGAGCAACTATATATGGATGCATATTTCAACTGTCTATGTTTGCATATTTAGTCAGTATTAAGCTTCGTGACTGTATATACTGGACTGTGATAATATGATCATAGGCACTTTCTGTTGCAACTCTTATTTTGCTTCGGAGAACTGGAAATCGTTTCACTTGGCCGAAACATCTCTCTATAATCGAAGGTTTTTCGTTACCGGTATACATTTCTGTAGGCTCTTTGTTGTGGAGTGATGGTAAAGTAATAAGCAAAGGAGCAATTCTGTGGCTCCAAGACTAAATGTTGTAGGCCTCTATGTCATTTCTTTCACTTTTCAAGAGCGAACATATACAGATATAGTTTGAATAACTGTATAAAATTGTAGGAATCATGTTTCATAACAATGGATTAAACAAAAAAATAATAGAGATATACATGTCATCTTTTGCCACAACAAAGATAACAGCAGGATGCACAACATATCGTAAAATCTCTTTTTCAACAAAAATTTAAATATCATATTTTGCCTTGGAACCACAGAATTCCAAAATCCATACCACCTAGAAGAAGTGCATTGGCATTATTGTCAATCATTACCCTACAAACAACCGAACTTCTCCATATAGGCCTGATATAGAAATAATTAAGCACGCTTGTGAATTCTTTCTTGCCATTGCAGGTGGCTTGAACATTAAGAATGGCAACACTTTTTTTTTGCTACAATACTTATTGCCTTGTTCATTTTCTTTTATTGAAAAAAAAAATATTGGTACAATCCGCAGCTTCAATGGCGTCAGGAAATGAGTACTTCCACTTCCTTTATTCATCCTATAATCTTGGACAGTTGTTGGAAATTGAATCCAATTAAATGCTTTTAATTTCAAACCATCTGGAACTTCGCAACGGTTAGAATTTGTTTTATAAAAGAAAGTTATAAGGATAATGACTGGAGTACATAGAAGGACATCATTTGAAAAGATTTTCCAAACTTTAGAAAACTTTACTGTATATTCTGAGTACACTCTTCTCCTGATGATGTTTTAAATTAAAAACCAAGGAATATTTAATACTACTCAACACATTTACAATTTTAATACAAGCCACAAATCAGATCTCAATCTATTCTCTGTTAGCCTAAGCTGTTATAAAAAAGAAGTTCACTATTCATGTACCTATGTCTTCAATGCACTGCCTAATTATCATAAAGCTTTGAAGGGTCATAAGAAAATGTTGAGAACAAAATTAACCATATTTCTACATATACATACCTTCTACATAACTGACGAATTGTTTACTTATTATTATTATTATTATTATTATTATTATTATTATTATTATTAATTTAATCTAACAGAATTTATGCTTGTAAATTGAATTAATCTCCTTTCTGTATATTGCATATTTTTGTATATATAACTGATGAAACTTCCTGCTATGCATTTTACTATAATTGTGTAGAGCCACCAGCGAACTTAACGTTAGTCGGAAAACTCGCTAGCGAATCTCGGGCTCACTTCATCTCATCAAAAAATTGTTTAACTGTTGTTTCGTATATTGAAGCTTTAATGCTAACATAAGATATATGGAAGATAATAAATGAAATGAGAAGTGACACATGCACCTTGGGAAATACCCATATCCTCTGGAACGCCCATTTGAAAACCTGGATCTCCTACATATGGCCGGTCGAGGTGGATTCCTCCAAGTCGGTGACCGGGAGGTGCAATGGTGGCTCTCGTGCTCTTCATTTCGGCCATTTTTCGTCTTATCACCAACCACCCCTTTTCGTTCTCTCTTCCTTTTTATTACGCTATTTCTCTCCACCGACCGCCATTGCATGCGGAACGCCCACCACATCATCACAGCCATTTTCACCTCTTCATCCCCGCTGTAAGTTTCTGCCACGTCCGCCACCAAGACGGGATTTCTTAAGAATGCCTGGTGAGGCTACATTATTCTTCCTCTTCTAGTTCATTATATTCATTCTTAGGTTAAGATTCTTAGGCTTATAACTCCCGTCTCACCAGCAGGGATCTTTCCTATCTCCGTGGTCCTGTCCCAGGGTTTCGAGCGCGACTTCCAACTTGTGTGGCCCGACAGGGCGCCCAGCAACGAAGCAATAGTGGACCCTTCATACTGCCCCTATATGCAAGTTTAGGTGCCGAACCCGGACCATACGTCAAGTACACTCACGTAGAGCCACCATGGGGGTCCGGGGCGATTTAAACGTCCCGGTGACCGACTCTGCTCGCCGGGACGGATATATCGCTCCGACGTGTTACCGCTGACTTATGGGTGTCGCAGTGTAATCAACCACAAGTCCCCTGAAGCTGCGTGCGATCTCGGATTGCTCCGACTTTGGGAGGGTAGGTCGGAGTTAGCCGAAGTAGTCTGGCGGTTGTGTTCAGTGTAGAGTGGGGAGCCACGGGCGGTCATTCCCGTGGTAGGGGCATAAAACTGCGACACGCCTCTGGTGCAGAACTTGCCGTTAGGTATGTAATGACCAGTTTGAGGGGTAACTTGCGTGAAGTGGGTTGCTTGGGATCGGGCTGTGGGGGGGTCCCCACGGCCGGCACAAACCGCGAAGAATATTTCGGTGTCTTTTTCTTTCGCCCCCCCCCGGTGGCAGGCTGACGCCGACGGTTCCGTAGGGGGGGCCAGTTCAAAATGTCCTCGCGCTCCAACCTTCCTTCAACTCAACAACCTAGTAATTCAAAGAAACGGAGAGTGGTTGATGCCATTATGATTAATCCCGATTTAGTAAAGACTGTTGTGCCGCCTGCGAGATTTCTCAACATGACCCTTGACAGCACCGAAAAGACGATGACGAACATCAGCCCGTTCTACATCAAGCGCGCCCTCGATCAGTTTGTAGGAAAGGTCAAGAATGCAACTCGCCTCAGAAATGGAGGTCTGCTCATAGGAACATTAAATCCGAAATAGAGTGAGACTCTATTAGAGGCGAAGTTGTTAGGAACGTATCCTATTAAGTTTGAACGTCACTCCTCACTCAACAGCACACGAGGAGTCATTCGTACGGAAGCTCTAGATGGTTTATCTCAACTAGAGTTAGAGGAACAGTCTGTTTCCAAAGCTTACCGACTAACTGGTAAGAAGGATGGACAGAGGTTCCCTCTGCGTAAAATTTTCTTTTCTCCCAGAGTTTATCTACGTCGGGTATGAACGTGTTCCTGTCCGTGCGTATGTGCCGAACCCTATGCGGTGCTTCCGCTGCCAGCGGTTCGGACATACGCAAAAGCGTTGTAAAAATACCACCGTTTGTGCAAATTGTGGCGAGTCTGATCATGGTGATCATGTTCTCACGCTGACCATTGTGTCAATTGTGACGGGGACCATGCATCAAACTCAAAAGTCTGCCCGAGATACACTGAGGAGAAACACATACAGGAACTTCGTGTGGAGCAAAATCTCACTTTTTTCGAGGCGCGAAAGAAATATTACAATGACAAAAAGAAAAATAACGAACTTACTTATGCGTCAGTCGTTAATAAATAAATCCAAGGTACTGATGCATCGACACAAACGCCACCTTTCACAGCCGCTACAGTTTCTGGAAAAATCGAATCCTCGACACAAACATTTGTCGATTGCGCCACCCAGACAGAGACAGATGATAGCTGTGGCCTTACCATCCGGCTGTATGTCCGTCAGCCTCTTCCGGAGACGGCGTGTACAAGCGACTTGAAACCTGACAGGAGGTCTCGACGTCGCTAACCCGATCGGAGGACAAATCTCGATCTCGATCCCGATCCCGATCTGGAGACCGCCGTACGGAGAGCGAATAGCCACAGCCTATCAGTAAGCAGTCTGGAAAACCGATTGGCGTCAATGAAAGGAAGAAGAACCGATCCCCTGTGAAACCGCCATGAAAGTGTTATGTCCACAGATATAATACAATGCAACGTGAACGGTGTTCGCAGCCGCTATGCAGAACTACAGCAACTGGTCTATCATGAACAACCTTCAGTTGTCTGTCTTCAGGAAACACACCTCCTGCCCGAACATTCTCTGAGTCTTCGGGGCTACATAGTCTACCGGTATGATCATCTAGCCGGTGTACGAGCTAATGGAGGGTGTGCTATCCTGACTAGAGACAATATGCATTCCTCTGCCATTGATATTCGTAGCCATCACCAACTTACAACTGTCAGAGTAACCTAACCATCTATCTCCTTTACAGTCGCTTCTATATACTTTCCTCCCGATTTACCATTCACAGAACAAGATTTGCAGATTATTGCAGCACAAATGCCCGCCCCATTTCTTCTTCTCGGGGATTTAAATTCTTCTCACCATAACTGGGGCTCGAATACAGATGATGACAGAGGACGTAAAATAGTAGAAGTTTGTTCCCGCCTGAATCTTATTGTCCTTAACACAGGCGAGGCCACCCATCTATCAATGGCCCATTGTACATACTCCACGATAGACCTCTTCATTTTTAGCCCAGTTTTGTCTGCGCACTTGGAATGGTCGGTCATCCGTAATCTACATGGTAGCGAACACTTCCCTCTTCGAGTGCGTCTTTCCGCAATACGTCCTGCGGAGTCTCGTTCTCCTAACTAGGTTATAAAGAAGGCGGACTGGGTTGGATTTTCGAAGTCCTTGAGATTCACTGAACGAGAATATGACACGGTGGATTCCATGGTTGAGGAATTCTCAAAGAAGGTGATTGAGGCTGCCGAACTGAACATCCCCCGGTCATCCTGTAGACCAAGACGCATTCCTGTGCCTTGGTGGACAGAAGCGTGCAAGGAAGCTATCCGCGAACGGAAACGTGCCCTTAGCCTCTTCGATCGTCATCCAACCCAAGATAATTTTGTCCCGTATAAACGTCTCCGTGCTCGAGCACGTCGTATTATCTCGGACGCGAAAAAGGCGTCCTGGACAAAATATGTATCATCTTTAACGAAGAATGTCCCAGCTAAGGTAGTCTGGGACAAAGTCCGTCGCGTAATGGGAAAATGTAGTTCTGCTATTCCGGGTCTTCTTAATGACGGAGATATAACTATAGATCCCGTAGAAATAGTTGAGCTACTAGCTACTTCTTTTGCCCATGTAAGTAGCTCAGCACATTATGACCCAGCTTTTTTAACACACAAAGAGCTGCAGAAGAACAAAATTTATGTTTTACCTCTAATAATATGACACCATATAATGCACCGTTCACGTCCGCTGAACTGCAGGCGGCACTTAAGAAATCCCCTGACACCTCCCCAGGTCCCGACAATATACATAACCGAATGCTGCGCAAGTTACCACCAGCTGGTAAGTCCTTCCTCTTAGATATATATAACAGAATTTGGGCTCAAGAGACCTATCCTTCTTCTTGGTGATTGACCATAGTAATTCCAGTCCAAAAAAACTGGGAAGGACCCATCGTTGCCTATTAATTACCGACCTATTTGTCTAACGAGTTGCGTGTGTAAAGTTATGGAGAAAATGATCAGTAAACGCCTTCTATGGGTACTCGAATCGGAAAACCGATTATCCGGGATTCAGTGTGGTTTTCGTAGGCACAGATCTGCTATAGACCATCTAGCCCGGCTAGAAGGAGCCATTAGGGATGCTTTCCTGAAGAAGGAACATCTATTGGCTGTCTTCTTTGACCTGGAAAAGGCCTACGTTACCACTTGGCGGTATGGAATCCTCCTAACTCTCCACAACTGGGGTCTTGGTGGAAGTCTCCCATCTTTTATTGCCAACTTTATGGCGGAGCGGTATTTCCGAGGACGCATAGGTACCACACGTTCTGCTGCTCATCTTCAAGAAAATGGCGATCCGCAGCGGTCTGTATTGAGTGTGCTTCTATTTTCCATTGCGATTAATAGTATAGCCGACAGCATAGGCCACCGAGTATCGGCTCTTCTATACGTGGATGATTTTAGTTTGTATTATAGTTCGAGATATCTGCCATCTATCGGACGACAAATACAACTTGCCATCAACGTATTGTCTGATTGGGCTCGTCGCAATGGTTTCAAGTTCTCCACTCAGAAGACGCAATGCATTCACTTTTATAATCAACGTGGATTACATCCCCACTCTGATCTACGTCTCGACGGAATGGATCTACGATATACAGACACTGCGAAATTTTTGGGGCTCATCTTTGATTATAAGGTATCTTGGGAGGCACATATACGGGACTTACGACGGCGATGCGAAAAATCCTTAAATATACTTCGCCTATTGTCAGGGGTACGCTGGGGTGCAGACCGAACAGTTCTTTCAAGCTTGTATCGTGTACTTATACGTTCAAGACTTGATTATGGATGTTTTATTTATGGCTCGGCAAGACAATCGAAACTTCTAATATTAGACGCAGTACACCACCAAGGTCTGAGACTCGCATTATTATTATTGTTAGTGGTGGTGGTCGCGGTAGTGAAAGCGTTGAAAGAACACTGTATACTGTAAAAACAAATTTAAATTTAATACGAAGCTTTTACTTTTGGGATTGCCAGTATTCTTCAATATAATATTGCTAGAAAAGCGTTGAAAAAAATGTAAACTCTAAAAATTTTTATGATTGAAAACCTACACGGTCTTTTTCTTTTCCAATATCAATAACAGTGCCCTTATTAATTTTAACACAAGCAGTAGTTCTCATTGCGACTTCCGCCAAAGGTAAAAGGGGGTCGCTATTATCATTTTCCCTCTCAAAATACTCTCTTACAATACACACCATCTCTCGCGATTCACTCTTTAACGGGGCATCTTGTCCAATATTCTTTGTAATCCGCCTGCCTTTTCTTCCTTCCGACATTGCACAAGTCATCTGTTTAGAAACACTCGCAGAAACCAGAAAACTCACTAGTCACACACTCCACAATAACAACGAAGATAATGCGTCTAATATACTATAAATTTAATTCAACTCAACAATGGAATTTTATTCTTCCAACAATAATTGCTTTCTATAATTCACCTTAAACGCTCTCGTCAACAATAGGATTTTCACTCAACACAGTATTCGTTATAGCACTCCACTGACGGCAATGTCAATTTACTTGGACTATTACGAACAACAATGAACTGTCAATCTTAACTAATATTTACAAAACACTATTTACAAATCAGAACTATCAGTTCTCAGTTCACAGTTCTTCTAGCTCAGTCACTCGAGTTCACAGTATCTCGAACCACAGACCTTCAGAGACAGTTCACTGTACTCGAACTCAGGTCCCTCCAACTGCGGTCCACTGCACTCGAACTCAGGTCCCTCCAGCTGCGGTCCACTGCACTCGAACTCAGGCCTTCGGATGCTGGTACAGTTGCGGACGCACACTCGTGTCGAACTTGCTTGCTCTGGCTTACTCACTGACTAATCATGAATCACACACACACTCCTTCGCGTCCGTAATTTATAACCACAGCAACGTTACCGAGAAGCTTCGAATTCGCGATTTTTCCACTTCGACGGGCTTCTGGAAGAGTCGGGAAGGTCCCTTCCCCATTCACTGCGTAAGTAGCAGCTGCGCGCGCAGCTTCCCCTCACGCGTAGGCCCTTTCCCCTCTCTTCTCTCCGCCGCGCGCCGTCCCTCCGTGCTCCGCGCGATCTGCTCTCTTGCGGAACGCTGGTCGTGAGTTCGAATCTCACGTCGCTGTCACATTGCTCCCTCCTTAGGGCTGCTCGTCCCGGGCAGTCCCTTAGTAGGCTGCTAATCGGTCCAGGTGCACCACCATCATCTTCCCTCGGGGTTGTTGCTGGATGCGGTACACCACATCGTTCATCCGGGTCACCACGCGGTATGGTCCATCCCAGGCACGCTGCAGCTTTGGTGATTTTCCTTTGGTCCTGGTAGGTCGATACAGCCACACCAGGTCGCCCTCCTGGAATCCTGCAGAGTTGGCTAATCTGTCGTAGCGCATTTTCATCCTGTCGCTGGCCATCTTGAGGTGCTCTCTGGCCAGTTGGTGAACTCCATTCAACTTCTGGGTGAGTTCTGTCACATAGTCAGTTGCTGGCTGGTCGGCGCTGGGTGGCGTGCCAAACAGCAGATCACAGGGCAGGCGCAGCTCTCTCCCGAAGACCATGTTTGCCGGTGTCATCCCTGTTGTATCGTGGACCGAAGCTCTATAGGCCAAGAGGAATAGTGGGACTCTGGCATCCCAGTCTCGTTGATGGTTGGACACCACCTTCCGCTGGTGCTCTTCCACGGTTTTGATGTAGCGTTCCACCATGCCGTCGGACTGTGGGTGGAGGGGAGTGGTCCTGGTTTTATGCACCCCCAGACGCCCGAGCAATTCGGCCATCAGGTTGGATTCAAAGTTGCGCCCCTGATCGCTATGCAATTCCTGGGGCACCCCGAAACGGCAGATGAAGTTGTCAAGCAGCGCGTCGACCACCGTCGAAGCCTCTTGGTTGTGAATTGCGTACACCTCTGGCCATTTTGTGAAGTAATCCATGGCGACTAGCAGGTAGCGGTTCCCGCGATCCGTGACCGGGAACGGTCCAGCAACGTCGATGGCGATCCTCTCAAAAGGAGCTCCCACGTTGTACTGCTGCATGGCTCCCCTGCTGCGTGTCCTTGGTCCGCGACTGGCTGCACAGGTGTCGCATCTTCGGCACCATTGTTCCGTGTCGGTTCTCTGATGTAGCCAGTAGAACCTCTGTCTTAACTTGTCCAGCGTCTTGTTGGCTCCCAGGTGTCCTCCAGTCACTCCAGCATGAGTCTCCTCCAGCACTTCCTTCACCTTGCTCCTGGGCAGGACAAGTTGTTCTATGCGGGTCCTTCCATCGGCCGACTCCCAAATCCTCTTCAGGATACCGTCCTTGATAGTGAAGGATTCCCACTGGGCCCAGTAGATCTTGTAAGTGGGGCTACGGTTGGCGATATCGGCCCATACTGGTCTCTGGCCGTACTCCACATCACTTAGTAGCTGTCCAGTGTTTGGGTCCTCCTGCTGCTCCCTCCTTATGGCCGCGTTATCCCATCCTGAGCTCGGCTGGGCGGCAATTGCTCGGACTGCGTGAGCGCCATCTCGATCTTCTACATTCAGGCAGTGTTTGCAGCCATCCGGGCACGGGAGTCTTGATAAGGCATCAGCGTTGGAGTGTTCATTCCCTTGGCGGTGTTCGGAGGTGAAGTTGTACTCCTTCAGTCGTTGAACCCAACGGGCGATCTGCCCCTCCAGATTCTTGAATCCCAATAGCCAGGTGACTGCAGAATGATCTGTCCTCAGATGGAATTCCTGGCCATACAAATATTTGTGGCAATGCTTCAGGACTTCCACAATGGCAAGAAGTTCTCTACTCGTCACACAATAGTTTCTCTCAGCCTTGGATTGTGTTCGGCAATCACCCTCTCTTGCCCGTCCTGTTCCTGAGAGAGTACTCCGCCGATGCCTACGTTGCTAGCGTCCTTTTCGAGCGTGAACTTCCTTCCAGGGATGGGATATCCTAATAGAGGAGCAGTGCAGAGCGCCTCTTTCAGCGAATGGAAGGATGACTCCGCCTCGTCCGTCCACTGGAATTGTCGTTTCTCCTCGGTCAGCTGGGTTAGAGGCTTAGCGATGTTAGCGTACCCAGCTACAAACCTTCTGTAATAAGTGCAGAGGCCGAGAAAGCGACGCAACTCCCGCTTGTCCCTCGGTCTCAGACACCCTCTGACTCCTTGTAGCTTCTCCGGTTCTGTGGCCACTCCGTTGGTCCCTACTACGTGTCCCAGGTAGCTGACCTTCTTCTGGAATAGATGACATTTCTTCGGGTTCAACTTCAGCCTGGCTTGTCGCAGTCTCTCGAACACATTCCTCAGGTTCGACAACTGTTCGCCGAAAGTCTTGCCGACCACGATGACGTCATCAAGGTACAGCAAACAGGTGTCGTATGTCAGGCCTCTTATTACGGACTCCATTAAACTCTGGAATGTAGCCGGGGCGTTGCAGAGGCAGAACGGCATAACGGTGAACTGCCATAGTCCCTGGCCTGTAGAGAATGCCGTTTTCTCCTTGTCCTCAGGATGTAGCGCCACCTGCCAGTAACCTGACTTGAGATCCAACGTCGAGAACCACTCTGCTCCGCCCAGGGTGTCCAAGGTGTCGTCAATTCGTGAAAGGGGAAAGCAGTCTTTCCTGGTGACGTCATTCAGTCTTCTGTAGTCCACGCAGAAACGCAGATCCCCATTCTTCTTCTTCACCCGTAGTCGTTTTCGGACAGACTGAACACGTCTTGAAATACTGTCAGTAGATCGTGGACTTGTCTTCTTTCTCCTTTGCTTAAATTCGCCGGCAATTCTCGAGCCAGCTCTTTCAGTGATGGGTCTAGATCTGGACGTGTTCGGTGACACCTCTCGTTTTCTGCCAGCGACGTCACAGACACCACCGGCTCGACGTTACCTAGTACAGTTCCACTAGGCACCTCCTTGTCCCGATTGGTGACATTCATGACCCTCACCGGTACCACATTCTGATTCGGGAGTAGGGATCTGGCCACATAAACCCCATCTATCGGAGTTGTTTGCGAATCGAGTAGCAGGTTTCTCTTAGGTTGTCCGTCCAGTCTTGCCGTCACCACCATCTCGCAGCCTGCTGGTATTGTCACATGATCCTCCAAGGTGAGTCTGCTGGCCATGGGTTGGTCTTCGACGTCCCTCAGGAACACTTCATCCTGACCAAAACGGAGGATACGGCGCCGGACGTCCACCGTTGCATCGAAGATCCGCATGGCGTCGAGTCCCAGGATGACGTCTTCAGTGATGTTGGCGACGAACACCCACATCTCCAGTCTCCTCTTTCCCAAGGTCAAATCCAGGAAAACCTCCTTTTGGATGGGCAGGCTCTCGCCTGAAGCAGTACGTAGCTCATATCGGCGCAGCGGCGTCCTCCCAGCTAGGCCACGCACGACTTCCGGTCTGGCGATGGTGAGCGACGCCCCGGTGTCTACCAGTACTCTGCATGGGCGGCCTCTTATCCAACCTTCAGCAATCAGCCCATCGTCGCATCTTCTGTTAACCGTCTTCAAGATCAGCCGAGGGGATGGTGATGACGGCGCCGACGTGCCCCTCATCACATCGGCGCCTTCTAGTTTTCCTGTTTGTGACCAGATCGGTCACACTCCCTCCTCAAGTGCCCAGGTTCGCCGCAGGACCAGCAGGTCGGCACTCCTCGTCTGCGTCGCTCGGGTGACTTCGGTTGACGTTCCTCGACGTCGGCCGCCGCGACGCTCCTAATCCGGTCCGATGCCGAGACGTTCGCCGTCATCTTTGCCGCCTCCATCCTGAGGGCCGCCGACATAGCTGCGTTGATGATACGATGCTCTACCAAGAGTAGCTGTTGTCTTATTTCCGGGTCTCGAACTCCGCTGCCGAAGGTGTAGGCCGCCTCTCCAGCGATGAAGTTAGTAGGCAGGCCCTGAGGGCCTTATGGGCCAGTTGTTCCACCGCCATCGCAAATTCTTGCAGGGACTCGCCTGACTGTTGGACCCCCGTTTTCAGTTGGGTCCTGAATGCTGCCGCAAGTTGATGGTCACCATAACGTCCCTCCAGGGCCGCCATTATCTCAGCGGCTGTCCCATCTTCTGGAACGCTGTGAAGAATATCCGACGCCTGTCCCTGAATTGCGGCCAGCAGCTGAGTGGTTTTCTCTGCTGGCGTCCACCCATTGTGCTCTGCGATGTCCTCGAACTGGCGACGGAATATCGCCCAAGACGTCGTACCGTCGAACTTCGGCGTCTTGACGTTGTAATGTCTGGCTGAGGGCGATGGTTCCACATGGCCACTACATGAGGTCCTCCACTCTGTCGTCGATCTTTCCAAGGCCCTTTGAGCTTCCTCGGCAATTATCTGTTTCTGTTCTCTAGCCTGGCGATCCACCAACGCGAGGATGTGCTTGTTTTCTACAGCATGTTGGTCCATTAACGCGAGTATGTGCTTGTTTTCCTCAGCGTGTTTGTCCATCGCCTCACTCGTCTGCTCTTGACGACGCTGGAGATCGCGGATTTTGCCGTCGAAATCGTCTACCTCCTGTCTCAACTCGGCTACTGTCTCGTTTATAGTTGTAAAATTCTGGTTTAGTTTATCCAAATCGGCGTTAAGTTCGTCTTTCACGATGGCGACAATTCCATATACGTGGGCCGAAACGCTTTCAATTTGCGTAGTGACGTCATCTTTCACTCCGCTTATGTCGCCTTTCACTCCGCTTATGTCGCCTTTCACTCCGCTTATGTCACTTTTCATCTCCGTTTTTACTGCACTTATATTGTTATTCACCTCACTGATGTGCTTGTTCATGTTATCTTTCACTTCACAGATACCGTTCTTCATTTCTGCTTTTACTTCACTTATGTCGTTTTTCATTTCAGCTTTCATTTCCGCGATGGCTTGCAGGATTTGCTGTAGGTTCTGCATTGTCGATAATATCCCACTTCTGACACCAATGTAAATTTATTTCAACTCAACAATGGAATTTTATTCTTCCAACAATAATTCCTTTCTACAATTCACCTTAAAAGCTCTCGTCAACAATAGGATTTTCACTCAACACAGTATTGGTTATAGCACTCCACTGACGGCAATGTCAATTTAGTTGGACTATTACGAACAACAATGAACTGTTAATCTTAACTAATATTTACAAAGCACTATTTAAAAAATCAGAACTATCAGTTCTCAGTTCACAGTTCTTCTAGCTCAGTCACTCGAGTTCACAGTATCTCGAACCACAGACCTTCAGAGACAGTTCACTGTACTCGAACTCAGGTCCCTCCAACTGCGGTCCACCGCACTCGAACTCAGGTCCCTCCAGCTGCGGTCCACTGCACTCGAACTCAGGCCTTCGGATGCTGGCACAGTTGCGGACGCACACTCGAGTCGAACTTGCTTGCTCTGGCTTACTCACTGACTAATCATGAATCACACACACACTCCTTCGCGTCCGTAATTTATAACCACAGCAACGTTACCGAGAAACTTCGAATTCGCGATTTTTCCACTTCGACGGGCTTCTGGAAGAGTCGGGAAGGTCCGTTCCCCATTCACTGCGTAAGTAGAAGCTGCGCGCGCAGCCTCCCCTCACGCGTAGGCCCATTCCCCTCTCTTCTCTCCGCCGCGCGCCGTCCCTCCGTGCTCCGCGCGATCTGCTCTCTTGCGTAACGCTGGTCGTGAGTTCGAATCTCATGTCGCTGTTACAATACATTAAACACAATAATTATCGATACACTGACACAATAATACAATTAAATAATTTTTTTTAATTCACACAAAGCACTCGCTAACCAGCCAACTAAAAGTCATCTCGGGCAGTGTATTCACCACTAGGCTGTGTTATTGACGTGCAACTTGTAAACATAGACACGGCAACACTGTTCCGTTACCATGGTTACGCGTCTCTCGTAATTGGTTGATTTGAATGGTTGCCATGGTAACATGCTAAAGGTGCCATTTGTCAGGTCGGAAGTAGTTTTGGACAGACCATAGTTGCAACATTTATAATTTTTTCAACCCACTCCTCCCAGCTGTAGACTGTGTCCTCCCTTTTAAATTTCTTGCTAATAACTGCAAAATCTCGGTCAGAGGGAAGATACGAGTGGCCTCGAGTAGGATAGAAATGTTTTATGTAAGAGAACCTTCCATTCTGAACCAAAGTTGAAAGAAACTGTACCATGGTGTTATTTCTGTTTTGACTAGTACATGCGTCAGAGAATATGTAGAGCTTTTTAATATCTGGGGATAGGGAAGTAGAAATAAAGTGATGGAGAAGAGATACAATTTCATTTGGAGTCTTTCTTCCTTGTAATTCTGTGTACGGATAAACGTAGGCTTTATTATTTGAAGTTGTATATATGCCAAACAGGAACAACCAGAGCTAACATGCATAAAACATTTCTGTCACTGGAATTTGTGGGAAAGGTATATTCTGCATATAATCGAAGGTTATTGTTTCCACATCTAACTCATTTTTGGCCTTGTCGGTGTTAATTTTAAGTTGGCGGTAAAACTCTTTCGCCTTCCTCTGATGCAGCTCTAGCTTTGATGAAAGATTCCTTTGCAAAGCCTCATTTTCTTTTACAGCAAGCTTCGTTTTGAGATTTTCGTATGTCGAGCACACATCTACTCTTAGTTTCCCAAATGCATAATTGAAATTTTTCTCGTAATATTTAAGAAAAAAATCATATTTTACAGTGTACTTGCCGTCTTTCACATTTTTTGAAATAACATTCAAATAATTTTCCTCTTCATACTTTCGTAACAATTCCAGCCACACTGTTCGTACAGTGAGGTCACTATTCAGGTAACGTTTCCTTAAATTTCTTTTTTCATAATGACACACGATATGGATATGAACGGATGTTTTCTTCGATAGTTGATATCGTTTCATTAGAAATACGACAGTGATTAGCAGGTTTTCCTCGCCCGTCAGTTGCGCTTACATTGCCGACTAATAGACAACTATGTAGGCGCTAAAGTCTGTTCCCAGTAATACCATGCAGAGCAATAAATGCTTTCCGGCAAACCACCCATTCACTAGATCTAGCCCGCACTTTATAAAGAACGCGGTCTCAGAATGACAAGGTTCTATCTGACATTTTTAGCAAAATTGAGATTTTTGTTGCATTAAATTCTGCTACTTCACAGCTATCTACCATATAAATTATATGTTGATATCTCAATTATTGTTCGTGATAAAGTTAGTTTGAAAAGGTTCTTATCTGCATTGATTTTGTTAACAACCAAACTTTTAAAATGCTCTCCTGTAAAATTTACTAAACACTAGATAGAACCTTGTCATTCTGAACCCTCGAGAAACGTACAGTTCTTTGGTTTACGTATTTCGTCATGCAGTACTCGCTTTCTGGAGCGCTGTAAAGGTATACAACTTACAAGTGCGCAGAGGTAAGTGTCCTCTGTACTTTTCTCGCTTATGGGTCATTCTCATGAAACCCGTCACTTCTGGAACACAAAAATTGCAACAACTGACATTGTAAGGAGATTAATTTTTTGATAGGTATTGGTTAAAGGTGTGAAAGATAAGTCAAGTGTGTTAGTGGTCATGTCTAAATCTCCTTGTGCTACGAGAAATAAAGCAAAATCAATTTTCAGATTCCACGGTGTCCACAGCATCTCCACGGTGTCTACAGCTTTAATCCGTGGATTATTCCATTGGCTCGGTAAAGGCTATTTGATTTAAACACCGACTTGAAATCAATACTGAAAATGAAATAAGTCACTAATTTTATTATTCATAATAATATTAACTGATTGTTATTAGATATAATGCGATTGAGCCGTATTACAAAATGAAATAAGTATTTATGTTCGCTCGCAAACATATTTAATTAATAATGTGAAGTATCACAACAGTGATCAACGCATTAATTTGTATATTTATAAATAATAATACCATATTGGATTACACTTTTTACTTGGTTATTTAACGACGCTATATCAACTACTCGGTTATTTAGCGTGGATGGAATTGGTGATAGCGAGATGGTATTTGGCTGGATGAGGCCAGGGATTCGGCATAGATTACCTGATAGTCACCTCACGGTTGACGAAACCTCGAAAAAGCCCAACCAGGTAATCAGTCCAAGCGGGAATGGAACCCAAGTCCGAGTGAAACTCCGGATCGACAGGCAAGCGCCTCGGCCGACCGAGCTACGCCGGTGACTGGTTTCACTTATTTCATGAAGATATTTAAATAGAAATAAGAAATGATTTACGGTTATAGTAATAACAATAATGATAAATATTTTACCTTTAATTCTGATTTTTTTATAAGTAGGCCTACTTACACACTTATGCCCTACAAAAAAATAAGAACCACTTCTGTAGAAGACACAAACCAACTCCCTTACATAAAAGAAAATTTTCAATGACCCATTCCACAGTAAACACATTGAAATTTATACATATAGCCTAACTCAATTCATTGAAAATTAACAAATTTTTATTTTCTTCACACCACTATATTGATGCGTCTTTATTGTATCACGCGTTGCTTGTACTCCAAACTGTGGCTACTCTTGCGTCTGTAGGAATTATTCTGGCGAACAGCTGTGCGAGAAACTACTCTCTTACAGTGCTACAGCATTTTATACGTCTTAATTATTTTGCCACTTATGATGCGTCTTACTAATTGTTTACTTTTATATTCTACAGAAAAAAATTAGTTTAATTGTTGTTCTAGCAACTCTCCAAGGATCAGTTTCTTCTTTATGTCAGAAGGAACTGGACGCCCTCTTAGCAAAGTACGAACGGCAGTGCGCGAGGAAGATTGGTTTGCTTTTTTCTTCTCTGTGATACTAGATGGAGTATAGCATAGGCCTATTTCATTTTTTTACACGTGAAAAAGCTTTTCCAATTTTTCTGTTAAACGTTTAAGCTTAATGTTTCGACTTTTAGTTTTCGAATAACTTCAATACCTTTTATTAGCAGAATAACTATGATTACATTGTTGAATACATTTGTTCTTAATTTTCGTGCAATATTCTCTCATCCATTCTCTTTGTTTTTCCTTCGCGCTCTTAATTCTCTATTAGTCATGGCCGAAACTGTCCTAATTTTTCCATGCTTCATCCTCTCAGCCATATTTTACTCTCGACGCTATGTAAGCAGCGTGCTTTTTAGGATCTGCTTTCATCGTTAAACACTCTAGTTCTATTTTCCTTGCAAGTTGCACTTTTCGACTTTTGACATTTCTTGAAACGTCAGATTTCTTACTTTTATAAATTTCTGTCTTTAAGCTTTCTTTTCTCCTCATCCGGGGAGGCCCTCCATGTCCTTGTGTGGTCAAAATGTATGTATGTGATCCATAAATTAATTCCTCTCCCGACAGGTCGCGGCCCTGTAATGCCTGGGTGGCGTGGGTCGTGTAAATGCACCTAAAAGGGAGAGGTTAAACCAGGGTTAAACTAAGATAAAGAAGAAGAAGAAGAAGCTATCTTTTCTTGTCCTTCCCTTATTCTCGTATTTTTTCCGTCCACTAGTCAGTTTACCAGCACTCATCGTGTAATACAAATACATGATACAGTCGCAATATTGTATCCATATAGAACTATGCAGAGACCGTATTTTTCCAGCTACATCATAAACATCACATCAATAATAATTATCATGGCCTGTGAACTAATTAATATCCCGTTCTAAATAAATGTACGGTGTTTACAGCCACGGTGTCCACTCCCACGGTGTCCACATTTCAGACTTCGCGCTGGTGTGTTCTAATTACTTTTAACCACATTAATTTTTCCGATCATATTTCATAAATAGCCTATGAAGGCATTACTTACCCAGGAGTTGGTAATTCCCCCTTGCGTAGTTGAGCTGGCACTTTATCCACGGTGTTCACTTAAAAAAATAACACTTGCTATTAGATGCTGTTTTTGAACTTGATACACAAGTGCAGATTTTTGTATGTCTGAGAAAGTACTGACAATTCACCGTCTTCATCTCCCGAATGTTCTGGAAGCACCACATTGAAATTCTCTTTTAAAGAGGCAAATTCAAAGCGAAGAATCATCCGTTCCATGGCAAAGCCAAAAACTCGTGGACAAAAACTACACCACTTCTGTAGTGACGTTGGGCACTTTTATAAAACTGTTGTATATGGGATGTTTACTTCCTTTAAAGCACTTTTAAATACGGTGTGTTTCTTTGTGATCGGATTTATAGTTTAAAGGTGATATTCATTGAAATTTATATTTTGTAGTGCCGGACATCCACGGTGTCCACATGTTTGGGTATTCCAAGCTATGCATGACGGTAAGAAAATATAATATGGACCTCAGTTCAGGGTAGATAACTAGGTGTAATAATGCTGTATTCTTTACACAGGAGGCATTTTTCAAGTTACAAGATATTACAGAAATCTATGCAGGGGAAAGAAATGTGATGGGTTTCGTGAGAATGACCCATATATTACTGAATGAAGAGAAAATGTGTTCTTTCTCTGAGTCTGATAATTTGCTGAAACATTTCCGCCTACATATACGGTCGGGCCCCTCCTTTCGGGGATCAATAAATTCCCTTTTCCAATTAATACGGTATAACCCATAAGCCTTTTTCTGTCGATTTACATTACTCTTTCTAGATGAAGGCTGCTTAATTCGCTTGCTACCGGTCTCTCCATCATCACTTGAAAAGCCGTTTTCATTCATGGTATATCTAAATTATACATACACACCATTAATTTGCTTTACTCTTATGACATGTATGCTATATACAGGCTTATCACTACAAACATCATTTATACGTACCTGTATTATATTACATCAATATTGCAGAAAACGTGTTCATTGTTTTTAAGTTTTATAAGACACTAGTGGAACAGGGATCTTCACACCACAGTTGTCTCACAACAACCAACAACTCGTTTCTCGCTCAACTGAAAGACACCCATAGTGAGAACCTGTTTCGACGAGTGGATATGAATGATTATTAAACACAATTGATGGGAAAGTACTGTTTAAAATCACATTCTTGAATGGTTATTTAACTCAATGGATAGCAAGCGAAACGAAGTATCTCAATTTCGCCCAAAAGTGGACTTGAATGGCTTTTGATCTCAACGCTTCAATTGTGTTTCGAAACTGGCATCTTTTATTTCTGCTCCTTATGTTCTTACTGCTTATAGAAGAAAACGATGAGGTGTAGCTTATAAATGTAGGGCTATTTCGAAGACAAACGATAAATTAAATAAATGGTTCACTAGTAATGGACTTAAACTAAATACGGATAAAACCACTACAATTCCGTTTCAAACTAGTTAAAATCTAATAGCGATAGAATATTAAAATTGTATTTCTATCACTGGCACCCTTTATTTCTGCTCCTTGTGTCCTTACTGCTTATGGAAGAAGAGGATGAGCTGCAGCTTATAAAAATTAGGCCTATTTTAGGCCTATTTCGAAGAGAAACGATAAACCAAATAAATCGTTCACTAGTAGGCCTAATGGGCTTAAACTAAATTCCGCTTCAAACCCAGTTAAAGCCTAATAGCAATAAAATATTAAAATTGTATTTCGACACTGGCATCCAAAATTCTGCAAAACTCTCGGATAGGACGTATTGTTGCAGTATTTTGACTGGAGGGATATGAAAGAATATACACTAATAATAATAGTAATAATAATAATAATAATAATAATAATAATAATCTGTGACGCCACAGCCCTCGAAGGGCCGATACAGACTATCCCCTGCTGGCCTCACGTTCACATTCCGATAATTATACACTATAATGTAACAAAAAAAAACATGTTTTACTCACGTTATAAGTTTAGAGGTAAAGATTGTTTACTACAGTTAGGACTTACCTTCATTCTGTATCTTATGGTATAATAAATAATTTTGCAGCGTGTAAAGACTGGAAAAAAAAATTTAATTAAATCATTCGAATCATACTCGTTCATTTTATAGGCAGTCTTGCAGGTCGCATTAAAAAACTTAAGAATATTAACATTTCCTTCAGTATATTTGCTGAAACACTTGCCGTACGTACATGACAATTTTGTTCCATTAATTAATTTTTTTTAAGCTTTCCTTTTAGGAATAGTTTAAGTGCTTTAAATTTAGTGCATATGTTCTTTATTTTTATATTAAGTTACTAGCACATAAGTCAAATTTTTTACGAAACACTAAATTTATCCACTTCAGTTTAACTGATTTATGTAACCGAAATTTTTTTCAACTTCTTGATTCCAACCTTACTTATCGTCACGCCCACTTCGTTTTGGGAGCTTATGTCAATAGCGGTCGCTCTTTCAATTTTCTTCAAACATGGCAGCGCAATGACCCAACGAGCACAGAAGACATACAATGTCTATGCATAGAGTAGACAAAAACAACTTGGAAATGACGCCGAGTTTGCGGACAATCGTCATCACGATGCTACCAAAACATTAGCTCCCGCTTAGAATATGGATAGTTGATTGTGGTGTTACATCGTCATTTTTATTCATAAAATGGCTACATGTGCTGCGTATGACTGCACAAACAGATTTTCAAATAAAATTGCTGCAATAACTTTTCACAGCTAAATATGCTTATATGGAATGTACTTATTTATAATGATTTAGCCTACGTTAGATTCGTGTTGTTCGTGTATTATGCTTATGTGGAATGTATTATTTATAATGATTTAGCCTAGATTAGATTCGTGTTGTTCGTGTATTAATCTGATTAAGAGAAAGGATTAATGTATAGATATTATTGTTATGTTATGTTTTATTTAACGACGTTCGCAACTGCAGAGGTTATATAAGCGTCGCCGGATGTGCCGGAATTTTGTCCCGCAGGAGTTCTTTTACATGCCAGTAAATCTACTGACATGAGCCTGTCGCATTTAAGCACAATTAAATGCCATCGACCTGGCCCGGGATCGAACCCGCAACCTTGGGCATAGAAGGCCAGCGCTATACCAACTTGCCAACCAGGTCGACTAGATATTATTGTAATCATTTTTTTTATAATCACGATACTACAAAATCGAACTTAAGCGTTGCAGACTTAACCATTTATGAGCGAATCTAACCTTACTTAACCCAAGTTGGAAGTAAGCTAGCATTGGGTGTACCGTGTACCGAGGTTTTTCTTTAACCGAATGCAATAAAAATATAAAGAATAAAGGTGAAGCTACGGTATCTCCCCACACTACACAATTCCTCAGTCTCATATATCTTAAATAATTCCCTCAGCTAACCCACTAACCTTGTCACATACTCAGCTTAATGTCACTTAACTATCCCCTAATTTAACTCATATAAACCATAAAGAAAATTAAATCAGACGTCAGTCCCATGTGTGGTGTGCTAGAATAAATAATCATATTACAAAAACTCGAGATAATATTGTTTTAGAGAAATAATTCATTCAAAAGTCATTAGCATCATCCTTGTCGTATTCACTTTGTGAATATTACATTACATATACTGTACTGTGGAACTATTATAAAACTGGAAACGATTATATCATTAAATAATAAATAACAGTCAAAACGAAGTAACTGAAGAAGACGACATACTTCGGTCAAAACTATCCTCCTACCAATATAGGTGGGTGTATTACACAGTAGTTTACACCATGAAGAAACATAAGTGAAATTCTACCTAAATAAATGAGGCGTCTAGAATCAAAACCCTCCAAGTCCATAAAACAAAATTTGTGGGAAAATGGAAAAAACTGTTTCCATATAAATAAACATTCTTTGGATATAAACAATGCTTTTATCAAGTATTTTATTATCATTAGATACGTTCAAACAAATTACAGGATTGCCCCTTCATTGAAACTAACAAATTCGTGAGGTTAAATTAGCACCTAACTGATTTTGAAGCTGAAAAGTGTATTTGGAGGCTTTTGAAAGTAAGAGAATTAGTTCTAAGCATAAAAATGAGTCAAAAAGGAAAACATATTAACTTAAACCTTACAAATTATGTAGGCAATGAAACCCAGACATGAAGTATGATTATGCACATGCTTTAAACATAATAGCAGTATAAATTTGAATATATGTTGCACTTTTTAAGTTCATACAAATTTTACACAATATTGTCACATTCCTCTTCCTCCAGATTAACAGTTTCTTCTTCGTCTTCTTATTCTTCACGTTCAATTCTATTGTTTTTTCTTGTTACTACCTTTGCAACAACGGTGCCAGTTCTATAGTTAAACTCATCTTACACTGTTATCTGTTCTTTCAATGCAGATCGTCTTAAAATAAATCTTTTACAGGAACTGAACTTCAAATAGCAGGAGATCTTAAAATTATGTCTGGAACGGAATGGAACTTCTTTATGTCTAACAAACTTAAACTGTTGGATTTCCATTTACTGCCAACAGCATTATTACAAGCTGGTATAGCAGGAGGGCACAAGAGGAGTACCGACAAAATTATGTAATTAATTATTAATTGATAAGAACATTTTTGTAACTCACTACTCACTCTATCCACCATTTCACTGAATATTATTAGAGTAGAAATTAAACTTACAAGGTTTAACAAGAGCATAACCACACAAATAATAAATCAACATCGCACAGCTGAGGAATGCTGGGTAAAGCAGTCCCACAACCTGATTGGCAGAAAGGGACTTGGAGGTTTTTGAAACTAACAATGGCCGAAATTCAGTTGGATCTAGCGGATATTGAAACTAACCCTAACTTTTGGCCAGCATTTTCAGAGGAATCCAGCGGATATTGCAGAAAAATAATGCCAGCATCGGATTGCCCATGCGAAGATACACAGAAAAATAACTTTATCTCATTTTTTTTCTTCGAAGGACTTGGCGGGTTTTGATTCTAGACGCCTCAAATATGTATTAGTTACATGACATTTGGTTATACATTTTTCGATTGTAGTTATTTCTTTACATATATTTTATTTTACATAGGTACTAATAGAAAGAATTGCAACTAGCAGTAGAAATTAATTTCAATATTTGTGAAAGTTTTTATTTCATATGTTATTTTCATTCACCAACATCAATAATAATGCAATAACTATGGAAACATTTTGTATATAATGCAGTGACAATAAAAATTGCTATAACAAAACAATTTTAACGAAGATCCTATCAATTTTTGGTAATTTCCTAGAAGACGGGCAAAATCAAACATGGCTAACAAAAACTACCGAAAACGTTCTGCCAACTATGAAGTTCAAATACCACCAAACACCACAAAATCAAAGATGAAAAATCAAACATATATTCATATTTTTAAAGAAGAACAAGCCCTTCAAAAAAAATGAAAATATGTTTTATTTTTCATCTTTGATATTTTTGGTGTTTGGTGACATTCGAACTTCATAGTTGGCAGTACTTTTCTGGCAGTTTTCGTCCGCACTTTACTCCCACAAATCACTAAAACACAAAACAATACAATAATTTACCACCTTATCAAATAAAATTCAATCCTCACTGACGTCTTCAACGACAACCACTCCACTTCCATTATGACACAGGCTACAAGGCAATCTAAACTTAAACCATGGAGGCAACAAAAGAACTAGACCAACACTTTGTCGTACAGTCGACTTCACATAATTAAACCATGTATTTACACAAAATGAAATTCTTTCGAACACTTATTACACCTTAACTTATGCGGAAAATTCAGTAAATAAATTCCTTGGGACCACAGAAACAATCCTCAGCAATCGACACAATTCTTATTCAACAGCAAAAGAACTAAACTAAAATCGACAAAAAATTTAATATTCTGTTCTATGTTCACACATCTTTCACAAATAGGTTATCATAAAATGACAAACTTTCATTACCTTTAGCCATCAGACACAATATAACGCCACTCACGTCAAACAACCAACTTACTGATAACGTCATTATCCATTCAAAATTAACGAAAATCCTATAACAAATGATGACAACGATAAGCAATCAAATCGAAAGAAAATCATAAAACGACAAATTTCCAATAGCTTTAGCCATCAAAAGAGTATAACACCACTCACATCAAACAACCAACAACAACTGACAACGTCATTACCCATTCAAAATTAACGACAATTCTAGAAAAAATGACAATTATAACCAATCAAATTGAAATAACATCACTGCTACACCTAGTATAAAAACCTAGAACTAACATACAAGTCACTAAAAATCACTAACATTTAACTCTGAAGTAAAAAATTTGGTAATACTTACTACATCCAACCAGGTGCCCGTCTTCTATGAATTTGCCCAATTTTTATATGCTTAAGGAAATTCTATTTTCTCTATACAAACCCGGAACATCTACATGAAGTAATGCCAAAAGGAAAAGAATGATAATCTGCATTACGGAACCATTTACATTATTAACTCAAAGCAAATGGATCAACCTGCGAAAGTAATTATTGTAGGTTAGCATTTTTCATCTTGATTACACAACTTTTAACACTATATCACTTTGGAAAACTTATTACGTGTCTTTCTCGTGTTCAATTTTACATTACCTCGTTAACATATTTCAGCTTGTTATCGGCCATCTTCAGAACTGGTTGTTGCTGGTCTTGGCGCCTTTTGTTTGTGTTACCTGTGGGGGTGTGTTTGTGTATTGTAATGTGGAATCAAAGAGTGTGTGTGTCCTGAAATTGAATTGTGTGTTGAGAATTTCGAACAATACGAATTATATAGGCACACAAAAGAACACATCCAAACGAAATTCTCAACACACAACTCAATTTCAGGACACAGACACTCTTTGATTCCACATTATACTACACAAACACACCCCCACATGAAACACAAACAAAAGGCACCAAGATCAGCAACAACTAGTTCTGATGATGGTCGATAACAGGCTGAAATATGTTAACGAGATAATGTAAAATTTAACAAGAGAAAGACACATAATACGTTTTCCATTAGCATTTTTCTTTGACTAGTGGCGAAATAAGGTCAAAGTGTCTTTTTTTAACCTTCCAAACTTTTTAATACCATACTGCATTTTGAAGAGCTATCTATTTAAATAACTTGTATTATGTGATTTATCAATGACAGTTTTCCAATTTTTGCTAAAAATACGTGTTTAGCGATTCTGTGTTACGAAACAAAAAATAAACTGACTTCTCCACGAAATTAGGGACGTATGGGGTTCCTGTTATCATAAGATCTTCTATAACGTAGTAGTTATTCCGCAATGTTTTGGTAGCAACAAGATGGCGTCAGGTTCATCAGCGCGACTTCTCTCCGTTCAATGGTATTAAGATGCTAGTGTCTACTCTATGTATTCTGTGCTCATTGCAATGACCATTCTATAATCTTTTTCAATCTCGTTGACTCAGCGTATTCCGAATCTCAACGGACTGGTGGACATCAATGATATCACGCTGCAGCAAAATAGGAACAATACTGCTGGAAGTTTCAATGGCTATCATGGCGCCTGTACAAGTTGTTGCATGTGCTACGCTAGCAAGATTTTGCGAAATTTCCATACTGTCATCTCGTTAAAAAAAAAAGAGAGCATAAACAATTTATTTCTTGAACCAGTAGTAATAACTGGTCCGTTGACATGTCCGTTCAAGAGTCATTAACAAATTTTTTACGTTGTGTTCATTACAAACAATACAGCAGAACACACCGCCATGACACTGTGTTCTCTCAGTCGAATCTCCGTCTTCTCAGTCCACCCTCTGTCTTGTCACTTTGCTTTCTGTTCTACCAGTTCACTCTCTGTTCCTCTCAGTCCACTCTATGTCCTCTCAGCCCACTCTATGTACTCTCAATGCATTCTATATCCTCTCAGTCCACTCTCTGTTTTCTCAGTCCACTCTATGTACTCTCAATGCACTCTATATCCTCTCAGTCCACTCTCTGTCTTCTCAGTCCAGTCTATGTCCTCTCGGTCCACTGTCTGTCTTCTCAGTGCCCTCAATGTGCTCTCAGTCCAATCTCTGTCCTGTCATTCTCTGTCCTACTAGTCCAGTTTCTGTCTTCTGAGTTCAGTCTCTGTCCCCTCAGCCAACTCTCAGTCTTCTCAGTCCACTCTACGTGCTCTCAGTCTACTCTCTGTTCTGTCACTATACTCTCTGTCCTACCGGTCTACTCTCTGTCCTCTCAGTCCACTATCTATTTTCTCCGTCCTGTCTATGTGCTCTCAGTCCACTCTCTTTCCTGTCACTACACTCTATGTCCTCTCAGTTCAGTCTCTGTCCTCTCAGTCCACTCTATGTCCTTTCAGTCCACTCTCTGTCTTCTCAATCCACTCTATGTGCTCTCAGTCCACTCTCTGTCCTGTCACTAAACTGCCTGTCCTACCAGTCCACTCTCTGTCCTCTCATTCCACTCTATGTCGTTTGTCGAGCCTCAATGACGATCTTTTGTCAATTAATAATTGGGCAAGAAAATTTGGGCTAAATATCAATCCAGATAAAACCCAAGCCATTCTCTTGGGGCAGCAAAGGCTTTTATCCTCTATTAATATTAACACCCTTCAGCCTGTCTCTCTCAACAACAAAATAATTCCTTTCAGTGCTACTGTAAAAAACCTCGGCAACTATTTCGACTCTAATATGAACTGGAATACGCAAATCAGATATATCTGTAGAAAGTTTTCTCTATCATGCATTCTTTGAAACGCCTGAAAAATTTCCTTCCTACTAAACTAAAACAAATTCTAGTATAGACCCTTGTAATGCCTCACTTTGACTATTGTGATGTTTTATATAGTGACCTAAGTGCTGAACTTTCTCAAAAACTTCAACGTGTACATAATGTCTGCGTCCGATTTATTTTCAATATCCGCCGACATGATCATATATCGGAATATTTTCTACGACTATCCTGGCTCCGCTTGCAAGATCGACGATAAGTACACTCTCTTTGCCTGCTATATCGAATTATACATGATTCCACACCCAACTACCTTGCCTCTCGGTTCACATCATAATCGTAATACACGTTCACAGCACAATCTGTTGCTATCAATACCACGTCATCAGACATCTCTGTACTCAAGTTCTTTCTCAATAGCCATGGCCCGCTCATGGAATTCGCTGCCGCTGGAAATCAGGGGTAGTTTTAGTCCCCAGTTGTTTAAAATTAGGTTGTTTAGAAATATTTTAAATGCACAGAACTAGTTTTTAGGTATAATTTTTATTTATTATTACTATTATTATTATTATTATTATTATTATTATTATTATTATTATTATTATTATTTTACACAGTCATTACTTTATTTTTTTCATTAACACTAATATCCAGGTAATTGTCATTGTCTCAATGTAACACGTGCTGTGCTGATCATACTAATTGTACTGTTCCTTTAGTTGTGAGATTATATTCATATGTATTGATTCTTTTTTTTTCTTTTAACTTAATACTCGTATACTAGAATGTATTTTTCTGTTTGTGATTATGTATTCAGTCTCTTTTTTTATTACATATATATTTTTTATTATTGTTATTTCAAAGTTAATATTGATTGCGTATATGTATTCAATCTCTCTTTTCTACTTAATTATGTTTATTATTACTTTTAAGTTCATATTTGTTTACACTTATGTATTTTTTCTGTATGTGATTTGATTCTGGTTGAGTGGAAGAAAAGACCTGATGGCCTTAACTCTGCCAGAGAAAATAAAACTATTATTACTATTACTATGTCCTCTCAGTCGACTGCCTGTCTTTTGAGTCCACTCTATGTCCTGTCAGTCCACTCTCTGTCTTCTCATCACACTCTATGTGCTCTCAGTCCAATCTCTGTCCCGTCACTACACTCTCTGTCCTCTGAGTACACTCTATATTCTCTCAGTCCACTTTCTGTCTTCTCAGTCAACTCTGTGTGCTCTCAGTCCAATCTCTATCCTGTCACTACACTCTCTGTCCTACCAGTCCAGTGTCTGTCCTCTCAGTCCACTCTCTGTCCTCTCAGCCTACTCTTTGTCTTCTCACTCCACTGCATGTGCCGTCAGTCCAATCTATGTCCTGTCACTACACTCTCTGTCCTACCAGTCCAGTCTCTGTCCTCTCAGTCACCTCTATATCCTCCCAGTCCACTCTATATCCTCTTAGTCCACTCCCTATTTTCTCAGTCTACTCTATGTGCTCTCCGTCCAATCTCTGTCCTCTCAGTCCATTATCTGTCGGCTCAGTCAACTCTCTGTCCTCTCAGTCCAAACTCTGTACTCTCAGTCTACTCTTTGTCCTCTCAGTCCACTCTCTGTCCAGTCTCAGTCCACTCTCTATCCTTTCAGTCTACTCTCTGTTCTTTCAATCCAATCTCTGCCCTCTCACTCCACTCTCTGTACTCTGAGCTCAGTTTTTGTGTTCTCTGTCAAATCTCTTTGTATTCTCAGTCCACTGTCTGTAATCTCAGTTCAGTCTCTGTGCTGTGAGTCTAATATCTGTCCTCTCAGTCCACTCTGTGCTCTCATTTCACTATGTGTACTCTCAGTCCACTCAGTCTTCTCAGTTCACTCTGTCCTCTCAGTCTACTTTCTGTCCTCTTAGACCATTCTCTGTAATCAGTCCATTCTCTGTACTCAGTCCACTCTTTGTACTCTCAGTCCAATCTCTGTCCTCTCAGTCCTCTCTCTCTCTGCTCTCAATTCACTCTCTGTTCCCTCAGTCCACTCTCTCCTCTTAGTATACTCTCTGTTCCCTCAGTCAACTCTCTGAGGTCTCACTCCCATATGTGTACTCTCGTCCAATCTCTGTCTCCTAGTCCAATCACTGTCCACTCAATCCACTCTCTGTACTCTCAGTCCACTCTCCGTCCTGTCAGTTCACTCTCTGTCCTTTCACACTGGGTTCAGACTGTGGCCTGTGCGTTTCTCCGCATGGGGCTTATGTTTACATGTTCTACGATTATTTAGCATCGTTAGAAGGGTGAAACTTGGGAAATAAATAAATCCTAACTGGATTCAAACTATAGCCTATTAATATTCTGGTATGGGAGGTTGTAGTATTAAACATTCTGCAATCTCTTAGGCAATTCATACCAGTACACCACTACTTACACTGAACAACAAGAATTTTGCTCCCTTATGGTTTGATGTACTCTGAATCCGAAAATACATAATTTGTTTTCGTATCACGTAAAGTTTTTAAGATATACTAAGATTTCACTTTTCGATACGCGCTCACACAGAAACATCTGGCACTTGTTTTGGGTATAAAACAAAACAAAATATAATGCATTTTATGAGTTTATGACCTATTGCCGTTTCTTATGGTTGTTGGCATGTTATTTTGTACTTGTAATAAATAAACAAATATTGGTCCCTTCTATTGAGTAAATTTCATAACAGTTCGAAGTGAGATCTATGCAATGAACAAACAAAGGTGTGGTTTTCAGTATTCAAAGGAAAAGTATACCAGTTTCAGTGAAGGCAAATTAAAAGAGGGCATTTTCAGCGGTCCACAAATTCACAAAGTTATGGCTGACCCTTTGTTTGAGGAAAAACTTTTCATTGCAAAAAAATTTGCATGGTGTTCTTTCAAAGATATTCGCTCAAATTTCCTTGGAACTTCTAGGGCAGAGAACTCCATAGAACTTGTGGAAACCATGTTAAGTGCATATGACAAAATTGAGTGTAATATGTCTCTGAAAATACATTTTTTATATTCTTATTTGGATTTCTTTCCTCCTAAATTTGGAGCGGTAAGCGACGTGCATGGGGAAAGATTACATCAAGAAATATCTGAAATGGAAAGGCGATATAAAGGAAGATCATCATCCAAGATGCTTGCAGACTATTGTTGGTTCCTTGTAGATGACAGTCCCGGGTCTAGTTATAAACGAAGTCATTCAGAAAATTCTTTTAAATGTAAGTTAAAATTCCGAGATTTTTGTCATTATATGCATGAAATATTTGTATTGTTACTGCTGTGTTTTAAGCTATGTAACATCATTTTTGTATCCAGTACACATGTTTCAAATATTATGAGGAATTTTGAATCTCTAGTTCGTTGTAATTTTATCACTAGCAGTGAAAAATTAAAAACAAGTAAGATTGTCATAAAAAATTCAATTCATTTCCTCGGAAAATGGTAGGACTACGTGATGGGGCAATTTGAATTTTAAATTCAGATTTAGGACACACATATTAGTAATATTCACCTATTTTTATTTCGGAGCAAGACAAAAAGTAAAAATTTGTTGTTCAGTGCTATCCGTGTACAAGGATTGAACTCAGAATATAAAGTCATGACTGAGTTCAAACTTAGGCTTGTTAGTATTTAGTGTATGAAAGTTACGTTTGCAAATAATAAATAATAATTATATTTTTTTGCTCTTCCTTCATAGACATACTATTGAATTATAAGTGTACTATGTTCGAACTCAGGAAATAATGCTCTCATTGCATTCAAACTATCGATTTTTACTTTGATATTCTTGTTATGTATGCTAATTTTCACATTTCCCCTGCGATTCCTTTGTAGGCCTACAGTTAATTATGTGGGCCCATTATAAATGTACGGAACTCGAACTCAGCATATAATGCACTCACTGGGTTCAAAGTATTGAATTATACTTCGTGTCATTGGATCATTATATATTCTAATTTGACGATTTTCTTGCAATTCTCTCGTACTCATACGTGTTCCAAGGAGTTACATTTATGCGGGGATCGAACCCAGGTAATAATGTGTTTGGCCAACAGTTCCTTTGTCGTACGGGTTTCCGGAGCTGGACGCGACTCTGGTGTTCTGTCGATAAACTACGTCCACGATTTCACGGCCGTGACGATTTCATCACAGTCTAGTATATACAGTCGCGAAGCTCAATACGTAGTAAATATGCAAACATTAGATAGTTGCTCACCACTAGGATCGCTAATATCGCCTCATTACAGGCAATGCAAAATAGTACCGTCACAGTCTATTGTTTCTAGCACCCTCAAAACTCAATCTTCGTGACTGTATATAGTAGACTGTGTTAGTACAGTGATCATCAACTCGCGTCTGAACGGCCAAGGGCAGTGCTTGGCTAATGCGTGCTTGCTTTAGCGGGCAGAGGACCGGTTTGTGACGTTGCGTTGTAGTGAACAGAGGCGGCGCTTGCCATCCATTCAAACAAGAGATGCAAGGCGCAGAAAACACTTCAAACGTAGGCCACACTGAAGAAATACAACTTAGTGATACATTATACAACTCATAGTGACGAATATGGCAGATACGAAGATGAAGAGCGTGCAGGATTAATTCAACAATTGGAGGAAAATGAGCTGATCTTTAAGATTCCAATGCTAGTGAATCAGCTGTGCGACTCAGTTATAAAACCTTTCCAAGATTGAGAATTTTTCGAAAAATGTTTAATTACAACTGAAGAACTTTTCTCATACCAAGTGTGGAGTTTGAATCTATCGGTTTGTCTCCTTCCACCGTGATGCGTTCCATCCGAGGTCAATCCGAGGACGTTGAGGTGCAGCCACAGTCTAGTATATACAGTCACGAAGCTCAATACTTACTAAACATGCAAACATATACAGTTAAAATACGCATCCATAGATAGTTGCTCACCATCAGGATCGTTACTATCGCCTCATCACAGACCCTTTCCCCAGCAGACGATAAAGTGTATTGTACTTTCGATATCGTATTCTTTTGAAAAATTTTACACCTTCCTTGCACTTTTGAAATATGAAACACATAACGTTTATATATTATTTTCATAAAGCATATATTATATTTTATAAAGTCACCTTCCTGGATCTTTCAGAAAAAGGATAACTCTGACCTCTTTTTCTTACAATATTTATAGAACCACAAACGTCTCCTTGTCCCATATTATTATTCAAATCATTGTATTTAGTCATTTACAATTATTACAATCGATAACGAACATTTCACAGTTATTTTGTTGTGTTGTGGTTTACACAACATTTTCACAACAAAGCGAAATACGGCACAGTCAATACCTTTTCCATCTAGACCAGGCCGTCATGTATGTTCGGGGGGGGGGGGGAATTATTGAACACGGATTGCACCTACCAAATTATATCTTAAAATACTAAAAAGAGCAGATTCGTCTGCGTTTGTCGAATGCGCATCATTATATTTTATGAAAAGACACTTTTCAGTGCCAATAATTTATTTTGTGTGCACAAGGTTGGAGTTTTGATGTAAGAGGGAAAGGATGCAATCCATATTCTGGAGTTTATCCGTTTTATTTAGTGTAATGTGTCCATAAGTTCCGTTTACTTCTTATTGCATAATATGTTGCAGAAATAATAACAAAACTGTGTTATTTTAATGTGAAGAGAATTTTACGTGTTAACATAATCTGTTCGCATCAACATTTTAAGTTTAGATGGAAGCTATTTTGAGGTTCAATAAAAACGAATTTTTATTGTGATTTTAATTTAGCACATCTACCTTCCTTAATTGTAGGCAGAAAATTTACCATACCACTTCTATGAAATTAGTGTACGTACGATTGTGTTACTTCGTCTCTTAGGTAGTAGATAAATACAATAATTCAGTACTCAATTTTAGTATTAAAATACAGAGAAATTGAATGTCCGGGTTATCATACATGACATTATGCTTAATTATAATGTATAATTGCGAATTTAGGAATATAAGTTAAATATAGTAAACATAACTTATAATTTTCATATGAATGGCAAGGCATTGGAGATCACTAAATTTAGACAGAAAGGGGCAACTGGTAGGGTAAACATAGCCTATAATTTTAACATATCTAAATATCCGTGCGGTGCAATTGAAAATTATTGAATCGTGCTTAATTGAATGTACAAGAATTTCGCAATATTTAATCGAAATAAAGGCAGGTATTACACATACGAATAACGTAATTTTCACACCATAAATAATATATCTTAACTCGAAAGTGAATTATGTCTGAAGTGTCTCATAATCACTTTTTTTAATTTTATTAATGGAATTACACTACATTTTCGAGAAACATATGTTACTGTTTATGCATTCCAAATAATTTATATGGTTGAAACGCCGCCCTTCCAGATTGGGTTAAGCGAGTTACATGGTCTGCCTTACGGCCTGTATTAGATCACGATGGCTGTGGCACAGTCTATTGTTTCTAGTACTTACAGCGCTCCAAGCGGCTAGCAACAATTGCGACAAATGCAAAAAAATCACCCCAAGCTTCGTGATTGTATATAGTAGACTGTGATTTTATACAGTTACAACTTATTGGCTTTTCAAATTCATGATAGCAGCCTTTCTCTCATCGCTGAGTAGTGTCCCAGGAAGTGCAGCGGTTGGCTGCCATCCTAGATCATATATACCGATATATGATCTAGGCTGCCATGCATACATGCATAACCATAGACTTACTAAATAACCGCTAGACCGCTCACTGGCGCTAGTGTTATGTTCCCAAATTGAACAGTCGACGAGCGGCCATTTGTTTGGTGGAGCTGAATAAGAATGGTTCTTTCGTGTGCTGCTTTTTATTGCAACAATGCACACGGATGTAACGATAAAGAAGGAAGGAATACTATATTTCACTGATTAGTTAATCCTTAATTTCTACGACGATTTTTTTCTCCATATTATGTTACAGAAGACAAACTATTGTACTTTCCATGTGACCCTTTATGCTTCAAGTTTCCTCTGAGTAAAGATTCCCTTAACGGAAAGTGGATAGGTGCAATCCGAAGAGGGAATTTCTACCCAGCATTGAATCATTCAGTGTGTTCGAAGATAGTAATTACTAATTACCCTTCAAACTACGTTATTATACACTGTTATTGCCCTTCACTCACTCTATATCATTCATTTTCTTCAGACAGCTGTTGTTTCAGTGCATACATGAATAATCAAATTATTCACCGAACATACAGAAACTGCATAAATTATAAAAAAATATATATTTTTAATAAGTAATTTTTGTCTTAGTTACTGATTAATGAAACATTTTCTTATGCTATTGCTGCTGCTACTACTATTATTGCTAATACTATTCCTACTACTGCTGCTACTTTTTTTTGATTTCATACAGCAGTTTAACCTACAGATTGAATTAAAAAGTTGACATATTAATTCTTTTATTAACCATGGTTTTGAATGTTCACATTCAGAGTTCCTATGTATATGACGCAAGTCTGAACACAGTACCTATGTCTGACAGCCAGGGTTGTCGGGTATCCCAATTTAGGCGGGATTCTCCCAATTTACTGGTTCAGTCCCGATTAAATGGAGTCGGGATTGACAAAAATCCCGATTTTACAGATATTAGCCTTGAACATATTTAAACAAATTAGTCTGTATTTCCTATTATTCGATATTTTCATTTATGTATTGTAAACACAGAGATAACCTGCGGATATTTAGTAAGTCTATGAGGTAGCCCTGCTAATTGCCGTAAGGCAACTAAACTCGCAAAATAATACTTCTTCTAGTTCTACCGCATTGTTGATTACTATTCCTTTCCGGTCCCTAGTCGCTGTTCTCGCAATTAGTAAACATTGTGTATTTCAAGTGCGTTGACTGGCAAGAAAGATAGCGTTTTGATATCGTACTTTACACTAATAACAGAGACATACAATTGCTGCGTTTTATAGTTCAGTGAATTATATTTAAACATGGATTCATCGTCAGTTAGTGAAACTGTTGCAGTAACGGTTCCAAAATTAATTTATTAGCAAATTGTTAAAACATAGGCTATTCGCAGTTAGTAAAAGAAAAAATTATCGTAGTGTTCACTGTATTGTGTGTCCTTCGTATTTTAGTGTTTCTCACGGAGGCGAATAGGCTTATTACATTAAAAAGCAAGTGAACTCGGTGCAGAAAACTGCTATAGCCTAAATCTTATGATAGGCTAAATTGTTGGCAAGTCTAACGCCTTAGGTTAGCTTCTGATATCCCGACTTCCCTCGCAGAAAACCTAGAAACTCTGCTGACAGTAGAGACACGGTATTAAAGGTATCGCAAAGGAAGTATTGTTCCTTTAAACAAAAACATTTAGCTTTCGGATACGCAATACAACACGTATTGAAATAGAGGTTTCGAAATCCCGCGCGTTTTCTACCCAACAAATGACGGCTTTCTGCTGCTTCAATTTGGGAACATATTTCTCACTATTCCGCTACGGCGTGGTAGGGGCTCGTGCATAACATGGATAAGTTAGCATCTTCTTCTGTCGTAGTGTAGACCAGTGTTGCCAGATTGAGAGATTTATCCCTCGGCTTAGGGATTTTTTGGTCGAAAATGGATTGATGGATTTTTTGACAGAATGACACAAAATGTAGGGATTTTCACACCTTTCCTATTTTCAATTTTTTTATATTTTTCAAAAAAATTTTTTTTCAGATATGAAATAAGTTTCTTAATTTTTATTAAAAGCGCATAAAAGTGATTTAACACTGAAAACTCTATTTTATGCTTAATATTTGGTTTGTCAATATTGGGTTGTTATAACATATGATTTTAATTCAAAGACTTGAGTGATTCATATAGAAACGACAAATGAGATTTAATTACTTCTTGTTAGCTACCATTTACCATTCTCGTTTGCGTCTTCCCGCTTTATATTCAAATCGATTCAGTACTTCACTAGACAGTAGATCGTTGTGAACATGATTACATTAGGAATATATTGTAGTTTCATTTCTTGTGTAAACAGCCGGGATAAATGTACATATTGTACATTATGACCCTAGTTTTAAGTTGATATTTTGTCTGTTTATTGTCTTAGTATTAAATTACTGATATTTCTAAGCTTGTGTTTATTTTATTGGTACAATGAGTGATCCTCAAGAAGGATCGTCCACGCCGAAAAAAGAATCTGAAATCAGGAAAGATTTATTTAAAAATGAGAAATCTTGGCGGAAACAATATTCGTTGAATCAAGATTGGAGGAACCTCATTTTAAAGGTTGGTTGGCTAAATCTAGTGATCGCTATAAAGTAAAATGTTTGTGTTGCAAAAAGGAACTACCGGCCGGTAAGAGTGAATTAGAATTAGAATTGAAAAATGTCCCCAGAATTACCAGTGTTTTTACAAGAAAGGCATCTGATGACGAAGTAAAAGTTCCGATTACGATGTCTGGAGTTCTATCAAGTAGCTTTCAATGAGTCCTTGAAAATATTGACCCTTCAACAAGATGTTATAAATAATTTGACTTTTCTAGATCCAAAAATTGCATTAGGTGCCAGTAAAATTGTTGAAAGGTCTAGTAACACACTTACTTCACTAGTTGATAATAATATAAGACAAAAGTAAACCAAGAATCAGTATTAAATGAATGGAGTATTTTACCCAATTACTTTTCTTCTGAAGGGAAAACTGCTTATCTAAATTTTCCTGTATTAGAATTTTGGAAGCGAATAGAAGAATGTCACAATTTCAATTCTGAATTTTTGTTAAAAAGTTGAGGAAAACTAGCCAAAATTTGCCTTTCTTTGTCCCATTCTAATTCAGCTGTAGAGCTCATTTTTTCAAAGGTTTATGATATAAGAACAAAGAAAAGAAATAAACTATCAGCAAAAAAAAAGTGTCGTTTCTAGTGTGGGTGAAACTTGACATGAGCAACATGAACAAAAAGTGTTACAACTATCCAATCACCGACGAAATGTTGAAACTGTCCAATTATAATATGTAGCCTACTGTACAACAAGGATTCAAGAGGCAAAATAGCTGGGCTGCTGGTTGCAGAAGAAGAGGGAGAAGAAGAATGTGAACAGGATCATGAATAATATGCCGATATGAGGGTAAGTACTCTGTTGCACTGTGATATTTATTAGGAAAATTGTCTTCTTCTAATTTATTAGTTTAATTCGCTATTAAATTGTGTATTTTGGACTTTAGACCATACCAACCAAAGACGTATTTTTTCTAAATATAAGGGATATTTCAAACCATCTGAGAGACTTTCCTTCTCAAAAACCTGGCAACACTGGTGTAGACAGAGTATCGGCATCAGGGGGGTTTAACTCAAATGAGAGAAGTTGGATGCTCATAGATGTTCCTTAGTTTGCCGCATGTGGTCAGGACAGCGCTAGCTGTATTTCAATCACAGAATTTGTATGATCTAGGGTAACACAAAGTCTTTGGTTTCGAAAGTTCTTTGGTTATAAGTTTTGCCAATATGACAGTTTTTTAACAGATATCCATTATTTACAGGATGTGTCAGTTTTATAACACGGAAAATATTATTGTTATTATTTTTATATTATATAATTTTTGTATAGCCGATTTTCATCTTTCGTCGGAGACAAAGCAGCGATAAATTCGATATTTATATTTCTAATATAGTCATATTTGTTCGGTTGATCAATGTGTGGATGTTGGCAGCTCTGTTTCGTGTGGATCTGGAAAAAAAGGACGACATTTTGAACGACTGTTGTTATCATAGACAAATAAATAGAGTTGTTATATCGAAGTGAGTTCGAAGCAAAGATTTAAAATAAAATTAAGTATTTAAAAAATTTCTACGTGGACCCAGGTTCACGAGTGGGTTTTGCAGTGACCTAAGTTTTTTTATAGTGGTTTTTGCAAGAAGGAGTAATTCGCAACGGCAAAGGTAACAAAGAATTAGGTTTGAGTTTACTAGAATTACCTATCTAATTTTTAAATGTTCATCATTTCTTAAACATGTGATATACTGAGATCGTTTAATTGATTTAAAAAATGTAATGTACTTTTTCAGATATTAATGCGTGACACTACCCTTCCTCTTTATTTCAGTTCACCTAGGCCACGTGGTGAATGAACTGCTTCACGTGTGCCGAATTTCAAGATTCTGTAGGCCTAAATACAATATCACGAAGAGCCTGAGAGGTAAGACAATCGAGTTAATACACATCCTGAGTTGAAGGAATATCTAATTTTTTTTTATATACAGTTGGGTTAGGTTGTTCAGACGTCTTAAAATTCTTGAGATAGAATCTGAATTGAATGAATATATTATTCCCGGAAACCAGATATTTACAAAATTTGAATTTACAATTTGCAGTAGTACCGTTACTTAAATAATTTGATAAAAAAAAGTTTCGTGTTACCAGTGGTAATTAGCGTACAGGTAGTTCTGGTGATTTTGAAAGCGAAAAACATTGAATTAATAAGGAATTTTTTGTGAGGATGGAGTTGATCTATATACAATACATAACAATAGCCTCAACTAACCAGACCTAACCTGTCAGAGATTCGTATATGCAAGGTGTATAAGCGGAGGACGAAGGGAACTACCTCTGCGCTAGTTTAGCCAATTTCCTGTAATTATTGATTTATGAAATGTATCATTAATGCATTAAATTATACTAGTCTACTTCTTGTTTGTTTCAGTTAATTGAAAGCAGATGGCAGACCTTTTACGCCGTAAATGTGCTGCAGTGTATTGCCAGAAATCTGGCAGTGGTGGGAAGACACGGCTATTCCGATTTCCAGTGCCAAGTAATGCAGCACAGCGTAAAAGGTAAGGAAATAGAAGTAATAATGGCGTTAGTAATAATAATAATAATAATAATAATAATAATAATAATAATACTTTTTATTGACGTTAAGACATAAGCTTCAATCATTTATAGCCTTTGGGCCTATTTGTGTTCAATAAATAATCAGAGTTGGTAAACTGCAGTGATTCTTATATTTAAATGAGATTTTCCGTTGAAATCAGATTTGTTTCTTTAAATTACTTTTTGCCTCCCAATGTAATTAATTTGAAGTACATTTATGCATTAATTCTTTCATGCTCTTATGTTTCTGAATATGCTATTTTAAGTACTAATAACATTATATTAAAATCTGTCTTTGTTATGTTAACCATAGGCTTAATTTAAAATACACAAACAGTTACATCACTAATAATTTACACTTAATTATATTAGCTTAGACTTGGGTAAGATATCATTCGAAGTTAAATTGTTATTCTATAGAAAAGTATTAATATCCAATTTACATGAACTAATGTTATTGCAATAAATTTATGAGAAGAGCTTTTCACTGTGTTTTTTTTTTTTTAATAAATACATACCAATATAGCATTTGTGTAACTGTTACTTTGAATATTGTTAAGAGCTACAGCTATTCGTTTCAGCCCCCAGCATTATACCATACTTGAATTTGGTTGTAATTCCGAAAGTAGATCCTACTTGACTACTTGCGCCATGTGTTCTGTTGTCTCTCTTAGGAATAGATTTAAGAAGTGAGCAGAATAGCCAGCCATATGTAAAGACGTTTATATTTTCTTCTTTAAAAAGTTGTTCTCATCTCAACCATGTTAGCTGCATATAATTTGAACCTGTGATTGAAGTAATGAAATTATATGATGGAAATAATGGAAATTATTTCATTTACGTCATGATTAATTCAATGACTTAAATTAGTACCAACTCTGGTTTGCGTTATTTTTCGAAACTAATAACAGAACCTTGATTGTTACAGGTACCAGATATGGGCTGATGTGGCCGAAAACCAGTTCCCTAAAAAAGGGCCTATCTTTGTGAGAAACATTTCCACAAAAACCAGTTCAAGGATCCCTTCAGGTACAGCTTATTAAGAGGGGCCATTCCATCAAGAGACGCTTGGTATCTCTACTCGGGAACTACAGACATCACACCATCCTTTGAACTACCATCCAGTCCTACATCACCAGTCCTACCTACTTTGTCCACTTCACCACCTAACCTAACCGCTTCATTCATTTCACCATCTGATCTACCTCCTCCATCCCCTTCCCCACCAGATCCCGCTCTACCTGCTACCTCAACTCCAAAACCATTCCAACCTATCCAGTTGTTTGCACCCAGTCCTGGTGTCAGTCATTTTTCTGAATCAAACTCTGATTGTTTGGCTACCCCGCTGGAGAGTTATGGTTCCATGAGTGACAGTGTTGTTGCAGATATTGCAGTTGACAGTTTTGCAACAACACCTATAGCTAAGAGAAAGCGAAGGTGTTTGGTACTTTCCAAAATTAATGTATCAAGGATAAGTCAGTTGACACCCAGAAAGAAATTCCTTTTCGGCCGTTTGGAAGATAAAGTGGTAGACTTACAAAGACTACAAAAGAAGTATAGAAAAAAGACATTGGCTTTGAAACGCTTAAGTAATGATATGAAAAATGGGCACAGTTCTGTTGTTGGGGCACTTTCAAAGTCAATGTCTTTGACAGCCGCTAAGCTCTTAGCTTCACAAGTGGGCCATTCACAACGGGCGCCAAAGGGTCATAGATGGTCGACTGAAGAAAAATGCATGGCATTATCCATCTATAAACGATCCCCAAAATGTTATACCTTCCTCAGATCCATATTCACCCTTCCCTGCAAGAGTACCCTCATGAATCTGCTGAACCGTGTTCCATTTGCAACTGGAATTAACAGTCAGATTTTTGAGTCTCTTGCAAAGTCTGTTTCAGAACTTGCGCCGCCTGATCGTATATGTTCTCTCATGTTCGATGATATGGCCATTATGGAACATACACAATATGACCCCCGATCAGACAGAATCCTTGGTTATGAAGACCTGGGTGGTTGTGCACAACCCAGTAAGAAAGTAGCCAACCAAGTCTTGGTGTTCATGGCCAAGGGTCTGCGGCGAAAGTGGAAACAGCCTGTGGGATATTACTTCCATCGTGGTGGGATGTGTGGGAGTTCCTTGGCGATGCTCTTGAGAGAAGTTCTCCAAGCCTGTAGGGAAGCTGGGTTGATTATTGTTACCACTGTTTGTGACATGGGTGGCAATAATGTAAGAGCCCTACAGGATATGGGGGCTTCTTTTGAGAAACCATTCTTTACATTTAATAATCAAGAAGTGGTGACTATCTATGATCCACCCCACCTCTTGAAGTGCACTCGTAACATGCTTTACAAGCATGATGTGCAGTTAAATGTAAAGAATAGTAATGGGACACTGCGTGTCTTGACAGCTTCTTGGGATCATATCCGGGAAGCTGTCAAGCTTGATAGGAAAGAACCTTACCAGGCATTGTACAAAATAACGAACGACCATCTGGACCCTAACGCTTTCAAGAAAATGAAAGTATCCCTTGCTGCCCAAGTGATGAGCAACAAAATGGCAGCAAACCTTCATGCACAGGCTGTTAAAGGTGAGTATCATATTCAATTTAAAATTAACAAAATATAATTACGTTTCAATGTTATTTATTACTTGCTCTCGTATTGCATATGAGAACATTTTATTAGACGAATACTGAAATCTAATTGTAACTTAAATCTTATGCTCATGTAAGTTCTTATCCTACTTCTGTCATAGTTAATAGCATGTTTTAATAGAAAATCCATATAATTTTAATTTTTAATTTTATTTAAATTCAAATATACAGAATAAAGAAATATGATTACAAAACAAACAAAGAGAAATACAAATAAAATTATACAAGCAATATAAAATGAAGATACAGTAGTATTAACAAAATTTGAGACCGAATGAGCAGCGCTCGTGCTCGGTCGCAGTTCAGATATAATATTAAAATAAAAAATAATAATATAAATAAATAAGTAAAATAAAATAGGAACTAAAATATAATTACAGCGGCAATGGAATTATATAATATAATATTAACACTATAGAAGAATAATATCGCACGTGAAAAGTAGGACTAATAATATGACTTTAATATGACTTACAATTACAATTACAATTATAATTACAATATGACTTTAATAGATCAATGTTTGCCTTAGTTACTTAGACATATGTTCTTTGTTTTCAGGTTTAATACCCGGAGTAGAGGCAACAGCTCATATGGTATCTTACATAGATAAGTTATTTGACAGCCTTAATGCCTCATCAGCCTGTGAGCAGGGTCCAGATGGATTGAAACGTTATATACATGCCAAGAAAGAGAACCGCCATCTTGCTTTTTGGGATTGTGCCATTAAAGAAGTAGATAGTTGGCAGTTTCTGAAGAAGTCTTCGGCTGTGAGAAGTGAAACTACTTCTCCAACAACCAAATCTAAGATTCTTCGACCACGTTCACAGGATGGCTGGCTTGCCTCTGTACGTGGTGTGAAGCATCTTTGGTTTAGTTTAAAGGAGAAGGGATTCAGATACCTGCAGACAAGGTCACTCAATCAAGATCCGCTGGAACACTTGTTTGGTTGTATTAGAGCTAATTGCGGTTCTAATAATAACCCAACAGTGGTTCAGTTTCAGGCTGCCTTGAAAACAGCCATTGTTAATGCCCTCTTTCAAGGCGCTGAAAGGTGGTAATTGTGAGCAGGAGGATGAACCTGGCGACTGGCTGAACAAGCTGCGTTGTTTTCTAGATGCAGAGCCAGAACCTCCTAGTGGTCAGGAACCCAGCTCTACCATTGAGGAGGTGCCTCCTACTCACGATGTCCCGTATGAGGGGGTAATATCTGACTCTGTTGCCTATGTCTCTGGGTATATAGCCAGAAGATTTCTTAACGGTAACACCTGCATTCACTGTAAAGCTTGCCTCACAACAGAATCAGTGCAGTACTTTCATTCAGGAATTTCTCTTCAAGAGCATTCAGATACCAACCGCCTTTCATACCCCACTGAAGAATTATGTAAGGCAGTTGGAGCTGGAGCAACTCTTTTAGAAAATTTGATGCCAGAAATTGCTCACTATCCTGGGGTGTGTAAGCGTGTTGCAGGTGCTATCTAGGAAAATGTTGATTTTACTTGGATTAGGGGAAAATGTGTGGATCATGAAGTACCCATAATCAATGGCATTATTAAGGGCATATGTGCCATTTCAATCCCTTGGTGGTGTCGAAGGTTCAATAGGAACAATAGGCACCTCCGAACTAAAAGGCAGGATAAGAGTAAGGTTAAAATTTGGCAACATGTGTAATCTGTACCTGATTCTGAACTGTGTATGAATTGAACAACGCTGTAACTTCTATTTGATCGGGATGTGTTTTAGTGTGTTTGTATATTTCGTATTGTTCTAGTGTGTTTAGTTTTTGGTTCTTGGGTTGTATGTGTAGGATTTCCATGTCTGTATTTATGTTATTGTATGTATGGTTAGCATTGGTTATGTGATCGGCATATGTAGATGTATTGTGTCCTCTGGTTATTGCTTTAATGTGTTCTTAATTATATCCAAGTGTTAAAAGTAATGTACGCAAGATTCAACATGGAATACCTCGAAATATTGTATAATTTGCATAAAATTTTTGTTGCATTTGTGATTAGTTAACTTTGAATTTTACTACACTAGTTAAAAGGAATCACAAATCACAAGATTACAGAGAACTTGTCAGTGAACTGATTAAAAAACATAACGTGATGGGATGTCATATCTCTCAAAATAACATTGATTCTCATCAATTTTTTTCTTTCCTCAAAATCTTTGCGTTGTTGACGACGAACTGGGGAGCATTTTCACCAGATTTGGGTGCATTATGTAGAATTTTTAGAGAGTAGATATGTTGTTTTCTAATGCCAGGCATTTGACAATAAAGTCATTTCATATCTTGCACTCCAATATTTTTCAAAATTATTGTCATGGTCAGCCACTGAAGCACAGATTTTGAGGTGTTCCAAATCCATTTCTTGGTTTGAGTTGCACACTGGACAGTTAGGGGACTGATATATTCCAATTCTATGCAGCAAAATAGTCCCTCAGTCGGATCTCCGGCCCGGGACTACTTTAATGGTACAGAAGCAACTAAACTTCTTATAATGGAATGCTGGTTGTATAACATCAGCTAAGAAAAGAGTAAATGTGGTACAATATTTTGAGGAACGGGGCCACAACCAAATCAAACACTCTCAGTATCAAAGCTCAAAATTAGGAAATGTTGCGAAGTATCGACTTATCGCTAATAAATTGTATTGCACTTTTTCTAATATGTTCAATGTTTTGAATCAACTATACATCAGGGAATGAAAAAAAAAAAAAATTGTATCTCTTAATGGTGTTATTATTGAAAGTCTAAGTTGATTTTATGTCTATTGTAGATAAATAGTTTTCTTTGTATTCTTTATCAATGGTGATTATTGATTATTGATTACTTAGATTTTTAATATCCATATATTTAACTAATGGCAGTTTTAAAAATAGATGTTCAGCTCTGACGGTGTAAAACAAATAAAGTGGTGTTTTATAAATGTTTATGAACGTGCGTTGTACTATGTCACAGCAAAACATCTTATGACTATTTTTAAGCTAATGTTTGACATAAAAAAATTAAGAGCGAATTATAATTATATAACTGACCAATAATAACTTCGAAGTCAATATTCCATACTCAATCTTTGTTTTTATCTTCCAATACATGATGCATAACATTATTTAAAAATAGTGCTTAAGGTGTTTTGGAGAGAAGTATCCTATCCTATTCGCATCCAGTATCTCAATTACATATTTTATCTAGAAGATGCAAAAACTTTTATTAGTCAACTTTGATAAATTAATTTAATAAAAGGGTTAAATGACGGTATTAAAAGAGGGAGTGTGTTAATGGTTTTTCAGTTTCATGTGCAACCATTATATTTATATTCACATGTTAAAACAATAATGTGATATAAATATTGTGGTTAAACATGTTATTTAAACTGATAAACCATTACACACTCCTTTGGCGATATGAAAAATACTAGTATGTGTTGGTATAATAGGTATCTGCAGTACCGATCGGGCTCTAATGTTGGCGTAACGGATACCTGTAATACCGATCGGGACGTGTAACATGGGATGTTAGTTCGGCATTCTGCCGCTATGTGTAACGAGATGTAGTTCCGATGTTTTGCCGCCAAGTGTCTCGACGTCGCGTCAATAGCGTGTCGAAGGTAATGCATTGAGTTGGGAGTCTTTCTATTTATTTGTCTATGATCGGCATAGTCTAAGGCTTCGGCCACAGAGCAAGCGGTAGGCGGCGCGGCGCGTTGAGTGGCGGCGTGGATGAATCACAAACGCATGTTAGCAAATGCAGCTGGCCATAGTGTGAGCGGAGCGCCATTTTGGAGGGGAAGTTGGTTCAAGGACAACGCTACACGCCGCTGGCCGCATGCTCTTGTTTGAGATTTTAGCGGCGCCGCTCACAATTGCACGTATGAATTGTCAAGAAATGAGAAAGAAGTTATCATTTAAGAAGTGAAAACCCGAATATTCCTGTGGAATAATTGGGAGAAGAACTTCAAAAACCTCTCCATGACGAGGAATATGTAGGAAGACATTTTACTGAACACGAATAATATCTTTATAATATGTCGTGTGATGATGATGATGATGATTACTATTATTATTATTATTATTATTATTATTATTATTATTATTATTAATCATACTTCGTACAATATTGTCGGGATAAACACTCAGTACTGCGTACAATATTGAACATATTCCAACTCCGAAATAAAGGTACAATTATACCATTTACATATTTCTGTTGTTACGATTAACGATCGTTAAAGCAAAGAAATACCGGCAGGATTAAAACTATTAGTTCAAAAGTAATTATTTACAAACTCATACAAGAAGTTGGCACTTCTGTTACGAAAAAAACATAATCTATTAAAATAATTTCGAGGGAAAAATTATTGCGGAGCCGGGTATCGAACCCGGGACCTTTGGTATAACGTACCAACGCTCTACCACTGAGCTACTTAGGAACAACCTATTAAGTACAAATTATAATGTTATATTAACGTCTGCGACTGATTGAAATAATCAGTGAAGTTACCCTTATTTGTCTATCAAATTCACTGCAACTATTATTCCTGCGATCTGAGTTCTAATGAGTTTGCACATCATCAGTTCTGTAAATTTGTAAAGTCGTTTCATGATAATGCAGATCATTCTTTGTCGCAATCTTTTCTCAAATGGAAGATCATAATATGTGCTGGCTCTTTTCACATTGTGCCCATATTTCTATCGTGAATCGCCACTTAGCACGCAATATTCCGGAAGCACATTCCACGTATTATTTTTCGAACACTAGATAAACGTTGATTAAAATTTTCTCTTCTAGGCGTTAGCTCTCTCACTAGATATTGCCTCATAAGATAAAGTTTTAGAGGATGGGCTTCATCTCCAATAAGTACAAGTGATACCTTTACATGTGAGTTCGATAGTACAGGCACATTGAACCTGTTGATTTCCAGCAAATTGAAAAGTGTAAAGTTGTGAAAATGCCTCCATCACTGTGTTTTCCTCTTCCCACCAAATCAATGGTTAAAATGTTTAGTCTGCGCCAGCAATACTCTGTAGCATTACTACGTAAATTAAAATATCTGGAACCGAATTTATCAGAACCCTTTACCTAACCATACTTTTCGTCTTTTGTTACGAGCAGTTAGGGAACCACAACGTTCGTAGTAATCACTGACTACTTCGTTTAATTTTTCTTTATTTGGTTATGGTATAAATTCTTTAATCTATTCATTTTAGATTACCTCACACGTTTGTCTTGCCATTACAATTGCTGTAAATTTTCCTACCCTGAAGGAAAATGCCAGTGATCGCAATGATGTCCCTGTGGTTATAAGCCTACAAGAAAGAGTAATGTTAGAAATTTACCTTAAATTTTTCTTCATTTTAACGTAGTAGAAGACTTAATATTAGAATATATTAATATTTTAGTCACTAATTCATTAAATATTCATTATTGCATTCTATTTCAGAAGACGTGGCAAAAATAAGTGGTAGAATTTAAAAGATAAATTCGAGAAGGAACTCCAGAACTCGCAAAGATACGAAGCGGTTCCGAAGCTCTTGAATCGCTACATCGTTGTGGACGTTTTTCGACCTGACGATGTTTATGAAGGACGTCGTCCTTTCTGATAGGACTGTAGGAAATCTTTCCTTCCAGGAGAGCCCATCGACTCCAAACAGTCCTGATTTGGGAGAAAGTAAAGACAATTATCAGCGATGATAACGTATCACTTCAGACGAATATGTCTTCGAATGCCTCAACACCAAAGCCAAGGGCTCGAATATAAATCTAAATTATTTAAATATATATCACATATAAAAATATATTTATGTTACATCTATTTATCAATAATTGGTTATTTAAAACTATATATATATATATATATATATATATATATATATATATATATATATATATATACATACACAATAATATAAAAAAATAATTGTTGCTGAAACTAGAGTAGTTCGATATCCTGTTAATAAAACAACGGCAAGAGTGCATATTTTCAGTGGTACGGAGCACAATTTTTAATATCTCTTTTGCCGCATATGAAAAGTAATAATTATAATCGCAGTGGAAAAATTAAAATTCCACAGCACACAATTGTAAGAAGTTTTAAATGCAATAAACCGAAATGAAAAAAAAAAAAAAAAAAAAGAAAAATATTGAAAACTGCTCATTTCTAATGTTAAATTTTCGTAAGTACAAACATGTGTTTTTTTGCCATATAAGATGCAGCCCATGCAATTATTCGTAATGAATGAGACTTAATTCCATCAACACAAAAATTTAAGGATTCGTAGGACTATTTTTATTTAATTTAATTTATACACAATATAGCCTACCTGCATCATTGCTCGAAGAATGCATGATCCTGTGTCTTTAATTTAAAATAATTGCATCTTAATATAATGATTAGCCATTGTGCAATAGTGATAAATCTCCGAAATTTGATGGCTTGCTTCTGTAGTCGCTCCTTATTTTTATTTAGAAAATAGTCGAAAGTCGTAATAGGCATGCGAGTATACTTCAAATATCTATCTGGAAATGTCCCTAATTCTCCATACAAACGATGAAATTCTCAGAGTTTCACATCTCTTATTAAATAGATGAACATAAAATTCTCTTCCACTCCTATTTGAAGCTGTTCTTTCTAGATAAGAATTGCCTAAAAGCAAACACTGTCATGATCTTATCTCCACGCCGTCCGCGCCGCTCACCAACTCCGCGCTATATGGCCAGACCAACGCTCTTTCCTCCCCACTCCTCAATTTTTCGAGAGCGGTACTGCGCCGCCTACCGCTTGCACTGTGGCCGAAGCCTTAATGCATACAGTCACGAAACTTCAACACTTTTTCTGCCAACATTCGCGACACTAGCGCCCAAGCAGCAGGCAAGGCACTGGTCATAGTCTCGTTCAGCCAGCACGTGCTTTAAAGGGATGAGAGATGTTATCGTTGCTTACGAGATTACACAAGCTGGCGCATAGCACGATCGAGAGTAGGTCTCTGTGAGTCATGACAATTTCTGCCGCTAGGTTCGCCTCCCTGCCCTATGAAATGATGAATAGTACCATTACAAAGCATTGTGTATCGTGAAAATAGTTCGATTAATTGTGCATTACTCATTGAGTACGAATATTACAAATATGCCAAGCATATTACAGTGTTATTTGAAGTTTGTTCAGCTAAGTTATATTCGAAAATTGTCTGTGTTTTGCTATGTGAAGAACTCTGTACCAACAGGTCGTATCTTTATAGGTTAAGGTAAATGTCAAAGTTCTCTCTTATATAACAAGCAATGCTATGTTAAAAGTGGCGAATTGCATTTTCCGACTCTCGAATGATGTGACCCGAAATGTAAAATAATTTCATGCATTGTTTCACTTACCAAGCATTACTGATATAGGCCTAATGAAAATGTGAACGACGTGATGTAAACATTGAAGATAATGTTGTTACTGTTTTCCCTTTCTCTTTTAGAAAATACCGACAAAAGTAATGAATTATCTTCATGCTGTACTTATTAGGTAATTAATGTGTATTTGTCTGTATTTTAGACCTGTGTATTGTTACGTAATTATCAGTGAATTAGGTTAGAGAACTTAACAAGGTTAGTATGAGATTAGGTAATGCACCTCAAACTGGTAACTAATAATGCCTGCTGCGAAATAGGCTGAGGTGGTTATCGTGTGAATCAAATTATATCTAGAATATCTAGTTTTATTATATACGGATACGTAAAGTTTTTTTTTTTAGCATGTGTTTGTAATTTTGTGAGGTTATGTCTAGCAATATTGTCCAGTAGTGGCTTCACAAGTTTTCCCAAAAGAAATAGGGACATTTCCTCATCTTTACATGTGTCGCACTTCAGTTCTTGCGAAAATCGTGGCTTCAGAAAAGAATACTACAGCGTTTATTATTACTATGCTCAATAGATTAATCAGTAGGCCTATAGAAATGTTTTCACCACTGCAAGAAAAAAATCGCGTAATAATTATACTTCTCAATTATTGTGACGTTTTTTTTTTTTAAAGAGAGGGAAAAGTTACGCCTTCTTGCAAATGCTTAATTATGAATTCAAGGAAATGAAAGATAATGCAGTACCTTAATTAGTTGCAATATCTTATTTAATAACAATATTTATAATATTAGATGAAAAGAGTAGGCTATAGTGCGTATATGTAAGATGTCAAGTTAATTTATTTCCGGAAATGTTTGGTGTATGAACTGAAGTACAGAGCAGACAGTCCCTCAGTTTATATGTAATATGTTTTAATATCAAGAATGACAGCCTTTTATTGTAATATAATTGAGGAGTAGAAGTTTGCAAATTACGTCTATTGTCCATAAAATATTGTACGAAGCATTTAATAAGCAATGATGAGTCCTTTAAATGTCCCAAATGTCAATGTCTTTTAAGTGTTCTGCTATGAATATATAGGGCAGAACAGCGCTCCGAGCGGCGGAATTGGCATTACGAGGGAACCACTTCAGACTCGTTTTTCAAGCTCTATGCGCCAGCTTGTGTAATCTCGTAAGCAACGGATGTTATAATAACGTTTTAATCATGCATCGCAATAAAGGCAATGTGTGCAATGACGAAAATCGCAGTAACAAGTTTAAATCTCCGAATTTCTCGTTCTTCAGATTCCCTAAAGACCAAGAGAAAATCATAACTCAGTCATAACCAATAATCCACGTTGTAGGTAGCCTACGTATTGTGTTCTATAAAACATTTATTAATTATCAGTTACCTATTTGTATGTCAGGAAGGAGAGTTTAAATAAAGCGGTCTGCGCGTCTGGTTGCGAAACCAGGTGGCCCGGGTTCGAATCCCGGTTGGGACAAGTTACCTGGTTGAGGTTTTTTCCGGGGTTTTCCCTCAACCCAATACGAGCAAATGCTGGGTAACTTTCGGTGCTGGACCCCGGACTCATTTCACCGGCATTATCATCTTCAATTCATTCAGACGCTAAATAACCTAGGTGTTCATACAGCGTCGTAAAATAACCCAATAAAATAAATAAATAAATAAATAAAAAGTTTAAATAAAAACAAAGTAAATACCTGTTACAGTATATTATTTTTTTGCAGAAATCATATGTGTAAATGTGTAACCATTCCGATTTTGGACAATGTATCTACAGTTTTTATGCAAGTAATTCCATAATTTTTATTCGTGTTTTATTCTTTATATTTTTCAAAGGTTGAACGTTATATTGCATTCAAGTAGGTATCATGATGTTAATTTTTGAAGAATTCATGGAGTATTATAATCCTTTTGCAAAATATTCACTTCTTGAATAAATCCAGACTGTGTCGATAGATTTCTGATGTGTTGGTGTAGATTCATGTGGCAGACGTATTCAGTTCTCATAAAATATAAGAGCCTTTTTAAATTTAATATAAAAAGCACTATTTTCTTAATAATTTGCGTGACTGTTATTGGTGTCGTTTTTACATTCCCAGTGATTATTTGAGCCGTTCAGAGCAGAAGTGGTGTAAGTCAAAATTAGGTGTTATGTTTTATTTAACGACGCTCGCAACTGCAGAGGTTATATCAGCGTCGCCGGATGTGCCGGAATTTTGTCCCGCAGGAGTTCTTTTACATGCCAGTAAATCTACTGACATGAGCCTGTCGCATTTACGCACACTTAAATGCCACCGACCTGGCCCGGGATCGAACCCGCAACCTTGGGCATTGAAGGCCAGCGCTATACCAACTCGCCAACCAGGTCAACTCAAAATTAGGTAATGAGGTTTAAAGTAAATATTCTGTAAAATACAGCGCAAAGTAGCAATTAATATATCCTTCGTGCTATTCACTCACTACTAATAGTTTAAATAAATTCAATATTAAGTGCTACTTTGCGCTGTATTTTAAAGAATGTTTACTTTAACCCTCATTACCCATTTTGACTTACACCACTTCTGCTCTGAAAATAAAATTAGGCCTACATTTTCGGAGTTAATTGAAGTGACAATTTTTTCAACAAAATTGTGTGTTCATTTATTTGTTCTCACCTACGTCATATTAACAGTAAGGGCATGTAAATTACGTATTATGTAGGTAGGATAAGTTAAAATTAAGCTTATGTGTAAAAACTGGAAATGTAGTGTAAAATGCGGTAAACTTGCCATAAACATTTAAACCAATATATCAGCACTATTTGTCACTCAAAATAACAAAGGAAATACCGGTTCTTAAGAAATGAAAAATAATGAACTTCATAAATGAATGTCTGTCATATTAAGGTTTAAATCTTTCCCTTTTTTATTTTCAAGTTTACCTCAGCGGCCGAGTTTACCCCAATTTGTGGTATGGAAAATAGTTAATTTCTCAGGAAATAGGGAGAGGTGTTCACCACGCAATCTACCCTACGAGACATGCCCTACAATTTTGAAGCTACTAATTTTTACTCTTCTCACAGGAAATAATAAAGTTCTAATGATTCATAAATATATTTAGGAATGAATTGAATTAACCATCCACGTACGAACAATTATATTATTTCAAACCATGATACGTGAACAGGGCCATGATTCAGTTGTAAGGAGCAGAAAGAATTGCGTTTATTCCCAGCTTCTGAAACTTGTAGATTAACTGCGTGTGAAATTCTTCTAAGATTCCAAAGTAAAATTAATGAGAATCATATACACTTACTGTACAGCAAAAAAAAAATATAAAACAAATTATGCAAAACCAGTTTTCTGACGTGTTATCATATGTCGTGTGCACACTTTTAACTTGCCTGCCGCTAGAGGGCTACTGTCGCGCCAGCTGTCAAATGTTGGCATATTTTATATGTATGAGTTGCGCGACTGTAAGTATTAGACTGTGGTATCGGCACAGTCTAATATATACAGTCGCGCAACTTCAACACTTTTTTTGCCAGCATTCACGACACTAGCGCTCAAGCGGCAGGCAAGGCACTGGTCATAGGGTTAATCACGGCCTACTTGATTGAAAGGCCACCGCACTGAATGTGGCAACGCCGCTACAATGCATGATTGGGGGCCGACATCTGTCACGTTAGTCTGCTTGGATGTAAAATGTTTATAAATTCTGTCATGAAATAAAAGTAGATTCTCAAATTTTTTTGGATACATATTCATAAAACATTAATCATGTATCAGTGAGCGAATTAAAGACGATTTCAGTACATAGGTCTACCTACTTAGTATCTCATAATTCAGGAAATAAAACAGTTTTTAATGCTATGTAGGATCGATAATATTATTCTTCATTACTATTGCCTGAAATAATTTTTTTAGAAGCTGTAGAAATAATAATAATAATAATAATAATAATAATAATAATAATAATAATAATAATAATAATACAAAATTGAGGTAGCACAAGTCATTTTATTGTCTAAATCTTCTCAGGGCAGGCCTGCAGACTGAACTTGAAAACATCACATTAATTTATTCAAAATAAAAGGCATTACCCGTAATGCTTACATGTTTATTCAATAGGGATCTGCAATGTATCATGGAATTCTACACAATGTTTCTAATTTCCTCTTCTTCCCAGAGCTGCTAGTACTTGCAAGATCATTTTTAATTTTACTGTAATTGTTGAGTAGTATGTTAGACAAGGTAGATACAATTTGTTTACAAATATCGAACACTGGTTTGCCACAAGGGCAGACATCTGAAACGAATACACTAAGATTGTCATCCTCATGTGATCCTTGTTCCACCAATTTTGTTAGCAGTAATTTTTGACTGCCACAACAAAGGAACATACTCTCATACTCTTGAGACACTAATTTCTGCCTAATAGCATACACAAACAAACCTAAATACAACACAAAATCTGATGGCACAGTTAACCCACCTCGATTGAGATTATTGAAATATTCATCATTTACATGGTCACCAGTGAGAAATGCTATGCATAATTCGTAACTCAATTTTTTTACAGCTTTGTGAGCTGAATAATCAGTAACGTAAATTAGTACATTTTCATTCAAATTCACAGGCTCTGAATATATATCAATTAAAATACTAGAGTACTGTTCTAGATTAAGATCGGTGTCATTATCACAATTTGAAGATACATCATCAGAAAATATGCCACAGTGAAATTTAAGCTGCCCAATATTTTGCTGAACGTATGCCTAACAAACTCATTACTCTCAACTTTTTTTCAGATTCCAAGACTTGAGCAACTGAAATATTATAATTCCCTCCTGATAACTGTCGATAACAAGAAAAGCGAGATTCTAATTTGTCTGTTTGGAGTTTACCTGGTAGAACAAATTGTACATCATTACATTCCAGTGGTAATTTGATGAATTCAGAGATGACGTATGTACTTTGATACAAAGCTGCATGAGTGTAAGCTGTTAGTTTTCCATGAACAGAATTGATAGATTTCCATCTTTCCAACCAATTCAAGAATTTGTTGAAAAAATTAAATCCGTCATCATTCAAATCTGTAAAAGGATAACAGAGCTCATTTCTTTTAGCAATTCCTTTGGAGCAACTCTTTATATTCATTATACTCCACCACTTCACAATGATATCAATGAAAGCAACTGTACCAGAGTTTTCACCATATTCTGTCCTCATAGCAGACAGAGTTGTTTTATTGAATACATCCAACATTAATTTCACCATTTGTCGCTCCAAGTTAGAAGGATGGATGCTTTTGAAAGAAAGCCGTGGAGCAGTTTTCAACAATTGGTTTGTTTCTTTCCTGTAAAGTACCTCTACATCTGAAAATTGTGCAGTTAAAATTTCATCTGAATCATCAACAAAAGAAGGAAACAGGAATGTTTTGTTGGAATCTTTTTGGTTCAACCAATTATTTCTGATAATTTTTAATATATGTACAGTATCGTACATGAGAAAAATTGGAAAATGTAGATACTGAAACATATGATGATTATCAGAATTCTTGGTCAAACACGAAAAAAGCTGCCTGTTGAGTACACTGTTGTCAGTTATTATAGTCACAACAGTTAAGCCACACTTTAAACACAATGTCAAGAACATGTTTACATATTTCATAAAACTCAGTACCTGTTAACTGTCTTACCGGTGTTAGTGATACTACTTCTTTGAAACTGCCATAAAGAGAGGACACCATAAATGCTAAAATTGTTTTGGCTTGTACTGAGACATCGTTGTTAGCATAACCAACAATTGTCCCACCCTTATAATGAATTCCTGCCTTGATGTAAATTTCATCTATCTGTAAAGCTACATATTTCTCTCTTTCCGTTAATATATCTACTGAACACTTTACAAAATGATGGTTCTGAGTAACATCATTTGGAGATACCGTAAAAGATGATGACAACTTTTGTAAATGTTTTCCATGTGGTAAAATCAATAAACTATTACGTCTTAAGACTGAATAACATGAAGGCGACTGGTAATAAATCATGAATGCGTAAATCAAAATATTCACAGAATAACGTCGTTTTTTTGGTAACACATAATTCAATCTGTTCGAGTAGAAAGAGCAAACTTTTACCAAGATCTTGATCAGCATCTACAATGATATTTCTAAGTAAAACAATACTTTTCTTAATTGTTTCTACAACTGAATTAGGTGAAACTATATGTTCATTACAATCTCCATATTCGTCCAAAACACACCATCTCTCTAGTTTCATGCTTTGAGGTAGAATTTCCTTCAATTCCTCTTGCAAAATTATATACCCATTCATAAAAACACAGACCACCATTTTATCATTCACTTGCACACTCACACTTACTTTTGGAATATCCAAGAATTCTACAATATAGAAAAATATTCTGTCATCTTTCAGTTCAATTTTCCATGTGTTCCCTAATAACAGTTTGTTGCAATTTGAGCATAGGCCACTAAAGCTTTTAATTAAATCTTCATTTTTCAACTGTTGAGCTCTTTTTTCTTTTTCCTCACATATTTTATTTCTTCTAACCTCTGGATCTGTTCTTGCTGGTGTTAATGGTTTTGTGAGGTAAGAAGGCAAAGGCGGAAATATCCTTGGTACTGCCCCTGGTAAAAGAATTGGCCTGCTGCGAGAAATTTCTTTAGTAACGCCTTCTCCATCTTTGTATATTTCAGTTCGGGATATAGAAGTTCCATCGAAATGCTTTTCACATACAACACTGTCTTTAGAAGGAACCCATTCAACACGTGGTATATATTTCAGCCATATTTTTTTTGTTTCTTCGTCTGAAGGAAATCTAAACCTTTGCAACCAGGTACGGAGCATTTTTTTGGCATCTGTAGACAATAAAACATAGTTATAGTATATCTAATCACTTCAAGACAATGATATTCTCGAGAAGTGTAGTAAATATATAATATAGTATATACCGTAATTTAAAGTACACTTACCTTTCGTTAAAATATCAACATGTCTAAAATGACATTTAGAATTATGTATGCGAAATTATCACTACATAAATAATTCAGATAAACATAAATATTACTGATAACTGTTAACTTCTTCAAGCAATCTGCCAATCTGTCACAAAACTGAGCCCCCAAGTAACGTTGCCACAATTACAGCGCAGTGGCCTTTCAATCAAGTAGGCCGCGGGGTTAATACAGCCAGCACGTGCTTAAAGCACGAGGTATGCGAGATATTATAATAACGTTTTAATCATGCGTCGGAATAAAGGCAATGTGTGCAATGACGAAAATTGCAGTAACAACAAGTTTAAATCTCCGAATTTGTCGCTCTTCAGATTCCCTAAAGACCAAGAGAAAATCATAACTCAATCATAACCTATAATCCACGCTGTATGTAGCCTACGTATTGTGTTCTATAAAACATTTATTAGTTATCAGTTACCTATTTGTATGTCAGGAAGGAGAGTTTAAATAAAAACAAAGTAAATACCTGTTGCAGTATATTATTGTTTCGCAGAGATCATGTGTAAATGTGTAACCATTCCGATTTTGGATAATGTATCTACAGTTTTTAATGCAAGTAATTCCATAATTTTTGTATTCGTGTTTTTTTCTTTATATTTTGAAAAGTTGAATGTTATATTGCATTCAAGTAGGGATTATGGTGTTAATTTTTCAAGAATTCATGGAGTATTGTAATCCTTTTGCAAAATATTCACTTCTTGAATAAATCCAGACTGTGTCGATAAATTTCTGATCTGTTGCTGTAGATTCATGTGGCAGACGTATTAGGTTCTCAAGAAATAAAAGAGCCTTTTTAAATTTAATATAAAAAGCAATCTTTTCTGTAATAATTTGCATGACTGTTATTGGTGTTGATTTTACATTACCAGTGATTATTTTAGCCGTTCAGAGCAGAAGTGGTATAAGTCAAAATTAGGCAATGAGGTTTAAAGTAAAAATTCTGTAAAATACAGCGCAAAGTAGCAATTAATATATCCTTTGTGCTATTCACTGACTACTAATAGTTTAAAATATTAACTGCTACTTTGCGCTGTATTTTACAGAATGTTTACTTTAACCCTCATTACCCATTTTTGACTTACACCTCTTCTGCTCTGAAAATAAAATTAGGCCTACATTTTCTGAGTTAATAGAAGTTACAATTTGTTCATCAAATTTGTGTATTTATTTGTTCTCACCTACGTCATAATAACAGTAAGTGCATGTAAATTACGTATTACATATGTAGGGTAAGTTAAAATTAAGGGAATGAACAGGTGAAATATTCAAATTATGCATTTGTGATGCTAATGGACTGAAATTTTTACCACAGAGTGCTGATATGTATTTAAAACATCTCTATAAATTTCATCAATGTATCTTAATTAGTTTTGAAGAAATTAATTATTTACCAATTAATACTAATTAATATTTAAAAAATGCTGCATAATGAACGCTTAACATTATGAATTTAAAAAAAAAATATAGAACAGTTCCTCTAACAATAATAAAACATCTATCACATGATTTTTAGTTAGCACTTCTTAGTTTCTGAGAAAAAAATTCAAAACTGGGTGAGTGACAATTTAAAGAAAAAAATTAATTTCATGCATCTTAATCAATTTATATCTTGGCAAGTAATAAATATTTTAAAAATCCATGTGACAGTCTTTTTCCTTTAGGTAATGTGGGCTTGTGGTAAAAAATTTCATCACAATTGGTTAAGAAATGCATGATATGGAGCAATTTGAACATGTTAAAATGTAATAAAATTTAAAAGGGAGAAAATCAAGTTTTAAAGTACAACACTATGTTTGAGTACTTACACGTTATGGAAATTGCTTAAAACCCTCCTGCCTGATATGTTGACCCCTCCTGCTGCTTTTTCCTACTTTCAGTGACACTTTTTGACAAACATAGCTTCTTCCTGCTTGTTTTGAAATTCTCACTGGTTGAAGTAGCCGCTTGCTGCAGTCGACGCTTGTCTCTCCTATTGCCAATTTTGTATGCTGCAGGAGATAATTTCACTGTTGACACTAAATCTCTCATGGAAATGTTTGCTGTACAACCCATGTTAAATTCAGTCACAGCAGAAGTAACAGCCACTTCAAGTTTTTTTTTTTTTTATACAAAAATTTCTTTTGGGCACTTCCGCCATATCACACTATGAACACTTTCATTCACATTTTGAGTTTTTCCTGCTGTGCACTTGCTAAGAAGTTCATCACTAGCTAGTCTACAGTACACTGGCATGATTTTAGCCACAACATCAGGTCGCAACACTGTCTTCATGGTTTTCAAGTCATGCTTCGGAACAGCTTCTTGCTTCGCAATGGCCCGGTTGAAGAAGCACCATGACTTTTCACCACTAGGGCATCTTGAATGCAGGGGCTTGTCATCCGTGGACATTGCATGGTCAAGTGTTGCATAGATGGCTTTCTTCATCTTGTTTACATCGGGGATATTATCAATAATGGCCTTTCTGTAGTAATTTTGCAGTCGAGGTATCATTTCTGCAGTCAGACTTCCCTTTTTTTGCCTCCGATTGAGGAATCTGTCCCTCTCCATTCCCTAACAATATTCCGTAGACCTTTACCTACTCTCTTAGCAACGTGGTTCACACATTCTTCTTTTCTAATGTCAATGCCTTCACCATAAACTTGAAGCTGCTGAAGGTGATGGTGTGTTTTTGCATCCCCGTCAGACAATAAGGTTGTGTAACTCATATTACACAACCTAATGGACCGGGTCCAGAGAATTTCTGCAGCTTTCATCTCCATGGCATTTGAAGATCCATAAAAATTTTTCTCACAAACACCAGCATCTTTGTGACTTTGATACCACTGTTTATATTCGTCACTTGCAACATCCATTTTTTTTCTGTCTTTTCACAAGTTCTGCAATATTTTGACATTATTTCAAAATCTAACACTAGCCCTGTTAAAATATCTATGACTAAACCTAAACCATACTTTGATGTATGTCCACGCTTCATCCATGTGCCATCGTATGACACACCAATATTTATAACATCACTATCACTAATTGAACTGTCCACTTCCATGTGAGCTCGTCTAACTGCAGAGTGAGCATTTCTCAACACATGTTGTCTAACAAGTTTGTTTTCTTCCGTCAGTTTTATCACGTGAGAGTTGAAGGATGGTGAGCTCAAACCTGCCATACCCATAGCCATACAATGTTGTTCCATAGCAGAGTGTCCTTTTCCCATGGTAACAAAGGCGTTGACCATTCTCCTATTTACATCGAAGGGAGGTCGAGTTGACTCAGTGTTACCTACCTTAGGGCTTGTATACATTTCATTCAACACTGTGTTGCAATTATAACACTTCACTATCACTTTAAATGCAAAGCCTGATGGTTCAGTAAGCTCAGCTTTTGCACTATCCATTCCACATTCACCACATTTTACTCCTTTATACAGTTCACTCCACAAATTTACATGCACTAATGTGTAGTCTTCACTACACTGGGGGGCACTTATATTTGAATTCTCCTGCAAGTTGCCATATTTTATCAACTTTATCTCACTAGCACTTTGTTTATTATTTGGTTCTTTTGACACTTGATCTTCATTATCACCAACTAAGCCTAACACATTTTCTTGTTGCACACATTCCACAATAGTTTTGGCATTCTTCCACCTTATATTTGCTAAATTTTTAGCCCTATTAGCATATTTTGATCGTTCCTTGCCCTTATTATGAATGTCACTTAGTCTATTCATGTTTAGAAAACTAAAACTATGCCTAAAATGCTAAATGTTGAGTTATACACGTGGTCTTGAATGTTATTGTGACGATTCCTAACCTAATGCACTTATACTAACTTATTCACACTAATATATACAACTAATTGAATACAAAATTAGTGTAAAACTTTAATAACATCCTAAATAACACGAAATCAGCAAAACAAGTATGAATATTCACGTACAAACGCACAAACTCGAGAAGAAACGATCCACAAACAATATTTTGCCGTTCACAGTTTCAAAACAAAGTATTTGCAGGGCTAACAGGCAAGCTGATAGTGTTTTCATCAGTGACAACAAACTTAATTTCACTAGATACACACCAGAAAAAAAACTAGCCCGCTTTATTCAAATTACAAAGCTCAACATAGATTTTAGAGCTGACAGCTCCTTTAAAGGACAATGAAGCACGTGCAAGCAGACATTTAAACGTCATGTGACACGGTTTAAAGGGCTCCCAAATAAAAAATGAGGCCATATTATGAAAGTAGAAGGTTTAAATAAAATTATGAACATAAAAACAAAAATTTGTATTTTTTTCCATTTTTCCACATTTTTTACCTGTTCGTTCCCTTAAGCGTATGTGTGAAAACTGGAAATGTAATGTAAAATGCGGTAAACTTTCCATAAAAATTTAAACCATAATATCAGCAATATTTTTCGACTCAAAATAATAATAAAAAAATGGAAAAACAAAGAACTTCATAACTCAGTGTCTGTCAAATTAAGGTTTAAATCTTCCCCTTTCCTTTTTTTAAGTTTACCTCAGCGGCCGAGTTTACCCCAATTTGCGGTATGGAAAATAGTTTCTCAGGAAATAGGGAGAGGAGTTCACCAAGCGATGTACCCTACGAGATATGCCCTACAATTTTGACTCTTCTCACAGGAAATATAGAGTTTCAATGGTTCATATATATATTTAGGAATGAATTGAATTAACCGTCAACGTACAAACAATTATACTATTTCAAACCATGATACGTGATCAGGGTCATGATTCAGTTGTAAGGAGCAGAAAGAATTACGTTTATTCCCAGCTTCTGAAACTTGTAGATTAACTGCGTGTGAAATTCTTCTAGGATTCTAAAGAAAAATTAATAAGAACCATGTACACTTACTGTACAGCATAAAAATATAAAATAAATTATGCAAAACCCGCTTTCTGATGTGTTATCATATGTCGTGTGCACACTTTTAACTTGCCTGCCGCTAGAGGGCTACCGTCGCGCCAGCTGTCAAATGTTGGCCTATTTTATACGTATGAGTTGGGCGACTGTATATATTAGACTGTGGTATCGGTCGGTCGACCCTTACCCTTATCTCTTGTTTGGCATGGTGTGTTGAGTCTTGAGTATGAAAGAACAGACCTCTAAGGGGTTGACTTGTAGTTACCTCTTGGTTACTATTAAGAGATGGTGGTGAGAATACTTTTGGGTCTTCGGTATTTATCTCTTGCAGTTGAATATGAGCCAAGTTTGTATATTAGCGGGTTGGTGTTTTGTGAGGTCTTGCTGGTTTTGCTGGTCCTATACGGACGCCGCCTGTCCCGGTCCCCGCTGCGGAGATCCTTGAGCTTCGTCCCCCTACCACCATCCCAGTCCCTTCAGGACTCCCGCGAAAGCCCACCCCTCCCAAGGTAGCTTCCAAGGTGACTTAGGTGACACGTATTGACTTGCCCGGTCCTAGCGGACTGAATAGCCATGGTGCTACAGTCTTAGCTCATGAAGTGCCGCCGATTCCATCTGGGTCCGGCGCACTTCAGGTCATTAAGGCCAAAAAGAAGAAGAAGGGCTCAGCTAAGACTGAACAAGGCGGCATTTCTACCGCTAGTGAGCTCACCAAGGAAGAGAGATCGGCTCTCTCTACCTTGGAGCAATTAGAGGCGGCGACTCTTCAAGTCGTGACCGAGGAGGCAGCACACCCCGCCGAACCTGAGGCCCCACAGGAGATGGCTGTTCCCCGCCCCCCTTCCCCAGCTCGTACTCACGTGTCGGAGAGTGAGGACGAGGAAGATGATATTGAGACTGCCCTCACTAGGCGTCGTGGTGATATCCCACCCGTTATTATTAAACCAGCCTTCATTGGCTCGCTGGGCCGACTGAACTTAGAGTTCAAGGCCGAATACGAACCGTTGGGCTTATGCTCGTATAGGGCGCGCGGCGGGACGGCCGTGAAAACTGTTTGCGAAAGGGACTACGCAAATCTTTGCAGGTTCCTGACCGAACGGGGAGTAGCATACAACTTGCTGCGCCCCAAGAACGACAAGCCTCTGCGATTCGTTTTGAGAGGAATATATATTCACACAGATGAGGAGGACATCCAGGGCGACCTGGAATTCCAAAGCATAATCGTCCGGCGAGTGACGAGGATGCACTCATCAAGGACAAAGGCCAAACTCCTAATGGTCGTTGTCGATGTGGAGAATTCCCCCGAAACCCGGGATAGGACGAAAGCCTTGCGGCAGTGCTGCCTGATGAGGGTAACAGTTGAGGACTACGTCCCCAGCAAGCGCCCGCCTCAGTGCAGGAACTGCCAGTGGTACTACCACACGCAGGCTAGCTGCAAAGCTCAGCCTATGTGTCGAGCTTGCGTACGCCCCCATAGGACTAAAGATTGTCGCAAGCTGCACGATGTCCCCGCTACATGCGCACTCTGTAATGGCGCTCACACCGCCAATTACGGAGGTTGTCCCGTAGCACTACAGGTTAGATATGCCACGGAAGGAACGAGCAGGGCTGCCCGACGGAGGAGGGCAGAGCTCGAGGAACAGCGGACGCTCCAATACGAGTGGCTCCGGCAGCAGCGGGTGGAGCGAGCTGCGAGGCAGCAGCAGCTGTTCCGAGAACAGCAACCGCAGCCACAGGCTCGCGCTCCTGTGCAGGGGCCTCGTGCGGAGCGACGCACGGAACTCGGGCCGGTCCACCAACAGCAGCAGCAAACGCAGCAGCAGCAGCAGGCGGACATCCCTTCGCTTTCGGATGTGCCCGTTGCCGCGCCTCTCTGGTCCACCGTGGCAGCGACAGCCCCCCAAAATGCTGCCAATAATGTAGGACCCCTTTCCCAGCGCCCTAAGAGCAACAGGGGCAGCAGAAAAGCCACCAAGGCTACCACGGTAGAGTCCATCTCCGCTCCTGTGCCACCGGCCCAGCAGGAAGCTATTGCAAGCACCTCGAATGGCCCGACCGGTCAAGGCGCTACCTTAGACCAAGTCCAGCACTTTGCCGAGGCGTTGCAATTAGCAAACCCCAACCTCCCGCTCGCCCCAATCCTAGAAGGATTAACCAGAGTGATAGTGCTCCTTATGCAGAATCCTATGTCTGCCCTCCCGGAGATATTTAAGCTCCTAACCTCCCTCGTTTCTCTCAATGGCCAGACGAAGTGACGGAGTTGCTAGGATGTGTATATGGAACGCCAGGGGCCTTAAACATGATAGACATGAGTTCAGGGCTTTCCTAGACGCTAATAATATAGACGTAGCATTTATAACAGAACCGTTCCTGACACCCCAAGTAAATTTAAGATGCGCAGGGTTTGAAGTCTATAGACAAGATAGAGCGGGTAGAAGAGGCGGAGGTGTAGCGGTGTTCGTTCGTTTTTCGATCGCGCACTGTGAGTATCTCCTTCCTCAGCTAGCGGCATTAGAGGCAGTGGCTATTAGAGCCTACATAGGCAGACTCCCCTTCCTGCTTATGGCTGCCTACAGTCCTCCGGGCACACTAAATGAACGAGATTTAGATATAGTGACAAGTCTATCCGATAGATTCGTAGTCGCCGGCGACCTCAACGCGAAGCACGCTAGCTGGAACTGTCAACGCCCCAATCGGCAGGGCGATAGGCTTTTTCTTAATTCTACAGGAAACGGATAAGTCATGATGGCCCCTAGGGAACCCACACACGTACCGGCGGCTGCAAATCAACTGCCTGACATATTAGACATCGCTCTGGTGAAAAGTCTCACAACTAGAGCGAGACTAACAACTCTGGATGATCTTCCGTCCGACCACCTACCGGTGATAATGGAGATCATGCACCCAGTTGAACTCTCCCCAACCGCTGAGAAATTCAACTACAAGGCGGCAGACTGGGTGTTCTTCCAAGACCAGGTAGCCGCTACGCATCCACCACTCCCCCCTGAATTGACTCCGGCAGGGATAGATAGGTCAGTTAGCGACCTGACGGAGTGCATAAAGAAGGCAATGGTAGCTGCAATACCGAAACGGTCTTCACAACCGGGACGGATGCAGATCCCAGCCTATATTAGAGACCTAAAGATCGCCCGCAATAGAGCAAGAACATTGTGGAAGCGTACTAGGTTAGATGAACATAGAATAGAAATGAACCGCTTGCGCAGGCGGATCAGTGAGGCGGTCCACGAAACGGTCGTGGATGCTTGGAAATCCAAGGTTGAGACGATGGACAGCAGAAACATGTCAGATGTCCTGCGTGTATCTCGAACTCTGTCCAATCCGTCTCAATCTATTCACCCATTAGTAGTCGGTCCAGATGTCACGGCCTTTACTCCTGAGGAGAAAGCTACCGCACTGGCAGACGTTCTAGAGACCACTTTTCAACCCGTGGAACAAAATTTAAACTTGCCCCATATCAGAGCTGTTGAGGAATCGGTTCGAGACCTCCTTAGCAGGGAGCCGGAAAATGGGATACGACCTACGAACACCCACGAGGTCGCCCATTTCATTCGTCGCCTCGGCCCTCATAAGGCCGCAGGAGCCGACGGTATCCAAGGAATTATATTGCAGCATCTCCCAAAGTCAGCTATGAAGCGCATAGCAGAGATAATTAATAACATCTTGGCTTCCGGTCACTATCCCATTTCCTGGAAAGAGGCTCACGTAGTTCTCTTTCCAAAGCCCGGAAAGGATAAGACGAATCCAAGCAACTATAGGCCTATTAGTCTCCTCAGTTGTCTCAGCAAACTGACGGAGCGGGTCATACATAGACGCCTCACTGAAATAGTGTTGCCCCAAATCAGGAACGAGCAGTTCGGTTTCCACCCTGGTCGTTCCACTACACTCCAGGCACTCCGCATGACGGAGGACATTACCTGGGCTATGAGCACGAAGCGTGTAGTAGCTGCAGCTTACCTGGACATCGAGCGAGCATTCGACAGGGTTTGGCTTGAGGGACTCCTCGTTAAGTTACTGGGCATGGGAGTCCCAGATGGAATGATACGCCTCATTTCTAACTACCTCCGAGGCCGTACATTCAAAACCCGTGTAGGCACTAGTTTCTCCACCCCCCGTGAAATTCACGCAGGAGTCCCACAGGGTTCCATTATCGGGCCCATACTTTTCAATATATTCATTAATGACCTCCCGTTCCGCTATATCCACGGCAGAAGTAGTCATCTGTATATCTATGCAGACGACACTGCCCTCCTGGCGATGGGCAAAACCTATAGATTAGCGTCCCGTAGATTGCAGTCGATCTTAGACCACCTCCAGCCGTGGTTCCACGACTGGAGAATCAAGGTCAATGTAGAGAAATGTCAGGCAATACTCTTTTCACTAAGAGCGAGGCTCGAAGAAATACCACCACCACCCACACTTTTCGGACGAGAAATGCCGTGGATGAACCAAATTAAATATTTAGAGATCATTATGCACTCTCATCTCAACTTCCGAGATCACATCCAATCCCTTCTTCGTAAGGCCAACGGGCTGATAGTTAGACACTATCCCATTCTGGCGGCCTTAACTCCTGACAACCAGAGGGTAGGACTTACCATGTATAAGGCCCTCATTCGCTCTGTCATTACCTATGCCGCACCCGCATGGGGGTTTGCGGCAGTGTCCCATCTCCGTAAACTCCGAGTTGTCCAAAACCAGGTGATTCGACTCATTACCCATCTCCCCCGAGTCGCCTCGAGAAGAAAGTTCCATGATAAACTAGAGTTGCCAACCATAGACGAGTTCATTGCTCGACTGGCTAGGAACCTGCATGCGGAAGCTCGTGCTAACCCCAACCCGCTCATATCTGGCCTCGGCCAGTATGATCCTAGGTTACGGCGTAGACACCAGACAGGTCCATTAGCTATACTATTGAGATAGGAGGACAGGGAGGCTGGCGTTACTCCCAGGTTTTGGTAGCCACGACTCAACTCCATGAGACTCCTAGGATAGTGCAACGGCTTTAAAATGACCTTGTCTTAACTGGGCTAAACAAAATCCCTCCCTAACAATATCTACTTTTGTTGATCGATGGATCATAGAGCCAATTGGCTAGTATATATCCATCGATTCATAGAGTCATTCAACCTAAGAGCCAACTGGCTAGTCTCTGATATTGAGACAACTCATCCTGCCTAAGGTTTTTCCGTGGTTTTCCTAAGGCGCTAAGGCAAATGTCGGGATGAGCCCTAAAAGAAATGGGCCACGGACCTGCACTCATATCCCCATTAATCTCCCTAATTACTTTAAATTAATTAACTAATTACATCTCTCCCCCCCTCTTCGTAAATTGAACCATCATATAGCCAAAATGGCTTGTCTCAAAATTGAGACGATTCAACAAGGCTCATGACAACAATCACCTCCTACATAATAGCCAAATTGGCTAGTCTCTTATACATGAGACAACTCATCTTGCCTAAGGTATTCCGTGGTTTTCCTCAGGCGTAAGACAAATGTCGGGATGAACCCTATAAGAAATGGGCCACGGACCTATATGCCCTTCCCCATATATATTCCCCCCTTATTATAAACGACGTATGCCCTAGTTCAGATACTATAAATTGTCTATTATATATATACGAGGTCACTCAATTAGTCGCAAATTGAAAGGACAGGAACCTCTCAAATTGCAGATTTAGATTTCACGGCGCTTCTTCCGATGGCCTTCACATGCTTTGTCATCGTACAACAGATGACAGCGTCTTGCCATCCTAACGGCAAACACCAGCCAACTCCTCCTCTCCCCGTTCCGTGATCACTTGATCAAATCTCAGTCCCCCTCACGTATGTGGTACCTAAGAGGTTACGTCCAATTTCGGCTTCCCCTTCAAAATTTTCTAGAGCTCCTTCAGTGGAGCAGCGTAACCCGGAGTGAGACTAGTGGCCAACAGGCTTGGAGCTCACATATATAAATTTTGTACAGCCCCTAACCCCTTCCAAGGACGCGTTTTGCGTACCTTTTAAATTTGTCCTCCCAATTCTCTTTCGATTTTTCGATTTTTCGATGTGAAGTCTTGTGATAGAGTTTCGTTGTCATATTTCGGATGTTAGTAGAAACTGTGTTTAGTTCCAGGTCGTCATGTAGTTGAACTGTTCGTGTATCCCAGCCACTTCCATGTATAACTCGTAAAATTTTATTTCGAAAGACTTGGAGTTTCTTCATTGTAGTTTTGGGTATGAATGCCCATGCTTGAGCTGCGTAGACTAGAGCAGATAGAATGAGTGTTTTGTATATGGTCACTTTAACTTTGTAATTGAGAGCAGAAAATTTGATTAGTGGGTATAATAAATGAAGTCTTCTATAACATTTCTTTATTTTAATGCTGATATGTGGTAGCCATGTAAGTCGACAATCCAGTTTAACTCCTAATATTTAAATGTTGAAATCCATGGAATTGGTGTCTGAAGCAAAGTGATATTTGTGTGTGGTCTAGAATAACATCCCGTGAAGATTGTTGCTTGACTTTTGCGACGTTGAGTTTGATTTTCCATTTCTGAAGCCATAGTACTATTGCTGGGAGGTATTGCTGTAATTTGCTTATAGAAAGATCTGGAGTTTGCGAAGTTGATGAGAAGGATGTATCATCTGCATATTGATGTATTTTAATGTTTGCTGGGGTTGCAATATCTGCGATGTAGAGATTATATAAGAAAGGTGATAATATTGATCCTTGGGGAACACCTGCTTTGCTTTCTTTAATGGAAGATAACGAGTTTTGATATTTTACTTGAAAGCTTCTATTTGTTAGGAAGGAGGTTATAAGGCGAAATAAACTGGGATCAATTCCTGCTTGATAGAGTTTATAGATGAGGCCAGGATGCCATAATGTATCATAAGCTTTTTCCACGTTCAAAAGTAGCATTGTAGTGTAATATCTGTGCTGAAATGCCTTCGTTATTTCCTCCGTAACGCGCTATAACTGTAGAGTGGTGTTTCGTTCAGGGGTAAATCCGAAATGAGTGTCAGGTATAACATTTAATATTATTTGCTTGATGCGACCTAGCATTATTTTCTCGAATAATTTTCTCACCTTATTTAACAAACTGATAGGTCGGCGGTTGTGAGGATATCTAGAGTGTTTCCCCGGTTTGGCAAATGAGATTATATATGCTTTGGTCCAACATTTGGGGAAATATTCCAATTTTACGAAAGAATTAAATAATTTATTGACATATGTAATGACATTTGGAGGTACATTTTTTAGTGAGGCGTAAGGGATTCCATCAGGTCCAGGAGTTCTATTGCATGGAGATTGTTTTAGAATTTTGTAAATTTCCATAGGAGTGACGAATGGAACGTCTTGTACTGATCTGTACTGAATAATGTGCTGCATTTCTCGTTGTATGTTCTCATAGTGCTATCTTAATTCTCTAGCTTCTGGATTTGGTGTAAATTGAGCTTTATATACTTTTGCTATTTCCTCTACTTATTCTTCAGGTTTGTAAACTAGTCCAGAGGAAGTGATGATCGGAGTGTTATGTGTTGAGTTTTTTGGAGCTAATTTCTTGGAAATAGACCATATTTTATTTTCTTGTCTAGCTTGTGACACAGCTTCTTCAAAATGTCTTATTTTAATATCTTGAAGGCGTTTGTGAATATAATTTCATAAAAAAAATTATTGTATATCGACTTGTCTATGAAATTTATTCTTCAATCTTTTTACTTTTCTCTTCCTGCGCAAAAGATCTAGTAATTCTGGATAGTCTTCTGGAGTTTTTATTTGTTTCTGTCTAATTTGTGAAGAGATATACGCTTGTTTTATTGTATTAGTGATAATGTGACACGAGGCTTCGATGTCTTGAGTAGAAGTAATGGTTATATTGCCTGGTATATTTTCTTTTACAAAATTGCGAAGTTGCCAGTTTGTGTGTCAGAGTTATAGATGGTTATGATGTAGCTCAGTTGGTTTGATGTCGAGTATTCCAATAACAGGGTTATGGTCTGAACTTAAGTCATTTAAGGTTTCTATGTACATTAAGATTTTAGGTGTTTTCGGTAGGAATAAATCTAACACATCTGACTGATGAATTTTGGACAGAGGGAAAATGTGTTGGCGACTGTGGTCCGAATACGTTGTAATTACATTTATCAGAGTGTTCTATTAAAATTTTACCTCTTAAGTTGGTAATCCGACAGTTCCAGTTTGAGTGTTTGCTATAGAAGTCTCCACCTAATAAGAAGTTAGGAGAAATTGTGGTTACTGTATCCAAGTCTTGGATTGTTGAAGAGCGACTGGGAGCAGCATGAACTCATCCTATTAATATTTGTTCCCTGTAGGCTAGAATTTGTACTGCCACTTTTTGAAGATGTTGCGGTTATTAGCAGGGGAATTCGTTGATCATAATATATGATTTAATTGCTAGAATAACACCGCCCTGTTGGCCATTTGGTCCATCTTGTCTATAGATGGAATATTTCGGTACTGAAAGCTGATCATTTTGTTGAAAATGTGTTTCTGTTATAAGAAATATATCTACATCATATTGTTGAAGGAATTGTTGTATTAGATATTTATCTCTTTGAATGCCGTTAGCGTTCCAAGTTACAGTACGGAGGGGATGTGATCTCGACTCCTCTGTTCTATTCGTAGCTTGTAGATGGTATTGGAAGAGTGTTGAAGTGTGTTTGAATTATTTCTTCCGAGGAAGGAAAGAAAGATATAATAACTTCAAATACAGCTGTGAATTTATCAATATTGGACTTAGGATATTTTAATATGTTTATGATTTGTTTTATTTTGTGTAAGATATTTCGTGTGTGGCAATGGTTGAACAAATAGATGAAAACTTTGAGAAGTCCTCCAGCTGACATATCAGATGTGTTCTCTTGTGAAGCTGCAGTTCTTCTTTTGGCCCAAGAGATTGTGGATTTTCTTTTCAATGTCAGGAATGGCATCCGATTTCATGGGAGATTGCTTAAATTGCTGAGAGACATAGGAGGTTTTTTCTTGATTGTCGATTCTAACGGGCCAACCTGTGAAGTTAGCTGGGTGATGTTGTTTACAATTTGCACATGTGGCTGGTGAAGTTGGAGGCTTGGTGCAAGTGGATGAAAAATGATCGCCAGCACATTTCTTACAACGAGGATTTAGTGTGCAATATTGTGCCTGATGGCCAATGTTTTGGCATCTGTATCACTGAACTGGTCCTGATTTTCCTATATAATCTTATATGTGAACTCTATAATGCTGTGTACCTGTAAGGTGTATAATATTCGAAGTATTTTCGGTATTTTTATAAGGAATAGCCCACAGTGGCAGAAGTTCTATTGACTTTACCTTATTTTCGTTAAGAAGAGTTTTTGTTAATTGGCGGACTATAGTTCAAAGCAATAAGTTCTTCTTTTAACTCGTCTGCAGTTGTTGTAGGTGGTAACCCCGTTAGCATGATCTTCCGGATGGATTTATCTCGTTGACCATACGTATAGTACTGAATTTCATTTGCTTTGAAAATGTCAATGAAATTGTTATGACACTCTATGGATTTAGGAAATATTTTCATTCCTTTCTGTGTGAATTGTAATTCTAAGTTTTGTTTGTTGACTCCTAGTAGATTATTGAGGTCCAATGGTTCCAATTTGGTAATAATAATTATAGGTGGTATTTTCTTACTGACCTGGTTGCAGTTGTTCTGGATATTTACCGTTGGTGGGCCGGCTTCTGAGGTGTTGGTACTTTGGTGAGGTTGTGGTGTTGTTATTGTGCCTGTTGCTGTTGATGTAGTGGTGGTGACATTTATTTATTTATTTATTTATTTATTTATTTATTTATTTATTTATTTATTTATTTATTTATTTATTTATTTATTTATTTATTTATTTATTTATTTATTTATTTATTTATTTATTTATTTATTTATTTATTTGACGTTGTGATGGTGATGTGCTGCTGTTGTTTAGCAGCGATGGTTCTTTTTGGATTTTGAATGCTAGGATCATCTGATAGATTCCTCTTGGCGATTTCTTTCTTCTTTGGTTTGTCATCTGATGCGTGTTTAATAATTGGCTTGATGATATATCGCAGACCTTCAGCTGATGTATACGCTTTTGGATTTGTAAATTTTAGGGTGGTGAGTTCCGATGTGATGTCTGCAGATTCAGCTAAGTCTTGAACGTCTATATCTTGCGTAGTATTCTCTGCCATGGTTGTCGTATGTACTGCCCGTGTCTCACGTCCTGAGCCGAGGACTCTCTAATGCTTATAACCACACCTCTTAAGTCTACTCGGACAGTCACGGCAGCTGCAGCGTGCGCCACGGTAGCATATTACATGTTCTGAAAACATTATCCTATGCATTGCAAGAGTCTTTACTGTTTTTAATACTGGATACTCTAATCGTGGTTGCCACTATCGCTATTATCTCTGATGGCGATTTCCGAAAATGTATGTACACATTAGGCCACTCTTCGTTCAACTGCTGAATTACCATAGAGCAGTGTTTCTCAAAGTATGTTCCGGGGTTCCGTGAGCCCTATATGATTTTAAAATTTATTTCATACTTTTTTTACTTGGTTATTTAACGACATTGTATCAACTGCTAAGTTAGTTTGCATCGATGTGATTGGTGATAGCGAAATGGTATTTGGCGAGATGAGGCCGGGGCTTCGCCATAGATTACCTGACATTCGCCTTACGGTTGGGGAAAACCTCGGAAAAAATCCAACCAGGCAATCGGTCCAAGCGGGAAACGAACCCGCGCCCGAGCGCAACTGTGGATCGATAGGCAAGCGCCTTAGCCGACTGGCTGCTGTGGTGGTTATTTTATACTTAGTGGTTACTATAAAAATATATAAATGTTACGCAAATATGAATCAATAATAACATGAAACCACCGATGATGATGATAATAATAATAATAATAATAATAATAATAATAATAATAATAATAATATTAATAATAAATAATAATAATATTCCAAGAATATGCGTAATAATAATATTCCAATAATACACGTAATAATATGTTTAATGAATATCTAAAACGGAAAATAATATTTATCACTTTCATCACTGGATTCTCTGCGTATGTGTTCACTAAAGCAAAATACCGAAAAGACAAAATGCAGAAGTACAGTAGAAATGATACTACAACTTTCTGCCATATAACCAGATTGTAGGCTTAAAAAGTAAATACATTCGTCCCACTGAACAGAATTATTGAGATACTAGCTTTCACTTGTCTGTTAATTATTAAATACTAATAAAATATTACAAGGATTCCGCAGTTGGCTGATCTTGCTCCATAGCTGACGAAAGGAATCCTAAAAAGGTCGATGTGTTGAACGTAGGGTAGTAGGCATATGCGGAACCCAAGAACTCCCACTCTCCCCCTCTGCTTCTCGCCCCGCAAAGAAACAGCTCAGGAAGTGAGACACGGGCAGTACGTGCTACATCGCTTTGCACGGCGTAACGGTATCCGAGTTGACTTATTTATAACAGATAAATTGAATAATCACTATTTCAAATATTCACTGACTTTAAACAAACACAATATTACACTATAAATGAGAAATAGAGAAAAAAAAATTAATATTCTCTATCAAGAGCACGAAATTCGGTTACGATGCGAACTCTGTAACGTCTCGTAGTAGGCCGTAAGTTATGTCACCAACTATCTCGCACGTTAATCAACATGGATAAATATGTAATAGGATGCGAAACTTACTGAGTTTCCCATAACACATGATAGAGGCGCTAAGTCCCTGTTTACACTTGCTCAATGTTGTTCGACTTATAGCGCGGGCGCAAGCGCAGTACAGATTTCGTTCCTTCCCTTTCGACATCTGCTGGGTAGAAGCTGTTGCTATTTCTGTGCGACTTTTCCGTAGGTGGCCCAGCCGAATTCACGCGACAGGACCCGGACATGGTTCAGAAAAGGCAGTAGCAGATAACTTTCAACTGTTTCTCTGTTTCCGCGCGCTTTGTAGCATAATGTCAGAGTGGAACAAAACCAAGTAATGAAGTTAATCTAGCTTTACGAGCAATGTCCATGCTTATATGACATCTGAAATGAGGACTATCACAATAGGATTTGGAGGGAAAATGCGCTGGAGTTTATTTGTAAAAATTTGGAGTCTGTTCGTCCCAATACTATTCCGTCCGACATCAAAACAAAAATAAAGAACATCAGGAGTGAATATGCAAGAAGAAAAAATTAAATTGACGATTCATTTTAATACAATAAATATTTATTGGACAATTTTGTTCCAGTTTGAAATCTTTACTGAGAACATGGAATAACCCTATCTCCTGTCTTCTGGATATCCATTTCCTTTCCCAGAGTCTCTTTGTTTGTTTGTTTTGTTTTGTTTTTTTTTTTTTTTTTTGCTTCTCATTACTGCAAGCTAACAAAACACTTGAAGCTGCAGAAGCTAAAACAGCTGCTTTTCTCAAATCCATTATCTTCATTTAAAAGGCTCACCACATCACTCACACGTTGCTCGAGCTCAATAACTAAAGCGCTTTCAGAATAAGAAGGCATATAAGGCGGAGCTAGATCAGGCCGGTCTATGTCGACTAGCCAGTGACAGTGAAGCGGTGTTGCCTAGTTAAATCGTCGCGAAGTTTCGCTGAAGTGTCGCGTATTAGTTTCTTTCTTGCGCGCACAATACTAATGGCTAGGGATGAATTTTAAGCTATGCCATTCGATAGAGCTCCGAATTCTGAATCCAACAGTACAAGAATGGCAATTGTATATCAACTGGTTCGCGTGTTATCGCTTTAAGACTAAACAGAGATATCCAACCTACAGCATAGAACATATTTTGCTCTGAATTCCGTCTGTAAACGAAGATATAATCTGTTTATTTTCAAATTCAGATGTGGACTGTTTTCTCTTTGTGATGTGTAACTTACCGTAACAATGTCTCTTGAAGAGAATGCAATTGGCTCTCGTGTTTCATCTGTTATACGCAAAGATAGTCCTACACTCAAAAGCGAGGACTATTGATTTTTGTATATAATTTTTTAAAGGACTAGCTTATGATGCAGTGCGCGTCAGTTCTTCACAAACAAAGAATCTGACTGCAGAGACGTGTGGTTTAGAAGTGCATACGTTATCTCATATTCTCGGACAGGACAAAGAGACAATTAAAATAGGTGGTCTACTTGAATTTACCTCTCCTGGAAAATAACGCAAAACAAACGTGTTAATTATTTGTACAATTTTCAGAACCGTATATTACTTCATCGTACGATATTTGAAATACATTAGTAGTATGTGTTAGCAGTGCCATTATAATAGAACGTGGAAAGAAGAAGAAGAAAGCTGAGGTACGATTTTCACTTTTCATTGGAATATTATACATGGTATAAGACGAAATATTGCATAAACCATATGAGATATTTGGATGATATTGTAAACATAAACACTCCTGCCTCTTTTTCCATGAATTATACGAAGAGGATTAACAACATTCTTCCTTAAGAGCATTAGAAAACTTTATAAAATGAAGCACATTAACTACATTTCACTTTTAAAATAAATACAGGCATGCTAGGAACGAGGAGATTTTATAATTCCAAAACTCAATATCTATTTTAAAAACCTTTCGTTATATATACTTACTTACAAATGGCTTTTAAGGAACCCGAAGGTTCATTGCCGCCCTCACATAAGCCCGCCATCGGTCCCTATCCTGAGCAAGATTAAGCCAGTCTCTATCATCATACCCCACCTCCCTCAAATCCATTTTAATATTATCCTCCCATCTACGTCTCGGCCTCCCTAAAGGTCTTTTTCCCTCCGGTCTCCCAACTAACACTCTATATGCATTTCTGGATTCGCCCATACGTGCTACATGCCCTGCCCATCTCAAACGTCTGGATTTCAAGTTCCTAATTATGTCAGGTGAAGAATACAATGCGTGCAGTTCTGTGTTGTGTAACTTTCTCCATTCTCCTGTAACTTCATCCCGCTTAGCCCCAAATATTTTCCTAAGCACCTTATTCTCAAACACCCTTAACCTATGTTCCTCTCTCAGAGTGAGAGTCCAAGTTTCACAGCCATATAGAAGAACCGGTAATATAACTGTTTTATAAATTCTAACTTTCAGATTTTTGGACAGCAGACTGGATGATAAGAGCTTCTCAACCGAATAATAACACGCATTTCCCATATTTATTCTGCGTTTAATTTCCTCCCGAGTGTCATTTATATTTGTTTCGTTATATATATATATATATATATATATATATATATATATATATATATATATATATATATATATATATATATATTGCACTTTATACGATTTTTTCTAACATACAATTTTATCTTCAATATATTAACGATATTCTTGGATTACGGTTTTCATATTCGCTTCTGTACAACTACCTTCACTCGTAGGTTTACATTGCCACAGGCCATAGTGATAGAACATAGAATCCTGGACTTCTAGGTAGGTATAAGCTTGAGGATTAAATTAAATTAGATAGACTTGATTTAACAAAGTAAAAGAAAGTAATCTTCAGTTTCAATACGAGTACTGAATTAGGCCTACATATGAACAGATATGCTTATATTCTAATAGCAGGATTCTTAGCCAGAATATGGAACATTGGGCCTCTGGATATGTAAAAATTATATGATAAAATAACATTAGATAGACTTAGTTTAACAGAGAAAAATAAAATAATCTACAGTTCCAGTATGAGTACTGAATTATATATGAACACACATTATGATTACGTTGCATTATAGCCAGATTCGTAACCAGAATGTAGAACCCTGGACCCCTAGGTATGTATAAGCTAGAGAATTAAATTAAATTATACAGGCTTGATTTAACGGAGGAAAAATAAAATACTTTCCAACTTCAATACTTAATTACGTATCTACAGATATGTTTTCGTTTTGTTATCGCTAGATTCTTAGGCTGCCCTTACAAACAAACTGTACCTTATCTTTCCTCTGGAGAAATAAACAATAATAAATTCAGCTTTAAAGTACAAGAAAGTCTGAGTAAGTATTAAAAAATACTTTCTCAGACATTAGCAAAGTAAATTTCTACATATCTGTCACTTTATTTCGCAAGTCAGTGGCTCCAAGAGCTACTGATCTATGAAGCGAAGAAGTAATAAAAATTGAGATGAGAATTACTTCAGTAACAGTAATTATATTTAAACATTACACACAATGAAGAAACAGGTCTCGATACGCTCGCTCAGAGAGAGAGAGCTGCAACTGATATGTTCTGTCCTTATCTGTTGTCTCTGTCTTCCACGTCTCGTGCACCGTGCACTGTGTGACAACGTCGAACTGTTGCTAGCACTCAATTGGCTTAGGCCATATGCCTTCTTATTCTGAAACCGCTATAGCCTCGAGTAGCAGACGAGAAATCTACCAAGAGTGAACGGTAATACTACATTTATGCCCACGTGCATCAACGTCGGTTAGTGTAACCATCGGCTAAAATTGTCACCTAACCCCTGATTAAGCATTTTTACGGTAGATCGATCTCGGTTACGACTTAAATAGGAGGTTAGCCACAGTAATCTCTAACCGGCCATATACGAGCAGTTGAGGAGTTAACCAGCGATTAGTAGAGGAAGTAAAGTAAAATGGCGGCCAGAGCCACAGGTGATTATTTCGAAGACGATTATTATTGTACAGTACTTGAATTACTTGGATAGAGCGTCAGCGTGAAGTTTCTTTAGTGGAAAGAGAGAATTCTTACGAGGAATTAAGTGACAGAAAATTTCAGGAGGGATTTCATTTATCACTTGAAATAACACAAGAACAATCATATTTCTCCTATGGATCGGCTGCTTATATTACGATTCTGTGAAACTGTTATTTTCTGTATTTTAAGAGGGAATACTGGAGTATCTCTTTCTCTGAACAAAGAGAGGTTATAGATGGATCTTAGGATAATACACAATTCCCTAGTGTAAATGGGGTCCAAGATCGTACACACATTCCTACTAATCTTCTTCATCCTTCTCCTTTATGGATATTCCATCTTTTTTATATAATATATTTAAATCTAGTAATTAAGTCTATCGATACTTCAACCTCACATTGGGATATAATCATTTTTGCATTCAATTTTCCATTTTGTACGATTTTAACCTAACAGTACTGAAAAACAAAGAAATGCAACTCGCAAATATAACAGCGCCCAAAGACAAACAAATGCAAAGCGAAAATGAAGGACACGTTCATTTCGATGTAGAACGTAGTGAGCGCAGTCGTTTTTAGACGTTGACTACTCTCTTTGCAACGGTATGGATGCTTTCCTCGAGCCCCTACCACGCCTTAGCGGATAAGTGAGAAATATGTTCCCAAATTGAAGCAGCAGAAAGCCGCCATTTGTTGGGTAGAAAACGAGCGGGATTTCGAAACCGCTATTTGAATACGTGTTGTATTGCATATTCGAAAGCTAAATGTTTTTGTTTAAAGGAACAATACTTCCTTTGCGAGATACCTTTAATACCATGTTTCTGCTTTCAGCAAAGTTGCTAGGTTTTCTGCGAGGGAAGTCGGGATATTAGAAGCTAACCTAAGACATTAGACTTGTCAACAATCTATCATAAGATTTATAGCAGTTTTCTGCACAGTGTTCACGTGTTTTTTAATGTAATAGGCCTGTTCGCCTCCGTGAAAAAACACTCAAATACGTAGGACACACAGTAGAGTGAACACTACAATAATTTTTTCTTTATTCAACAATTTGCTAATAAATTAATTTTGGAACCGGTACTGCAACAGTTTCACTATCTGACGATAAATCCATGTTTAAACATAATTCACTAAACTATAAAACGCTGCAATTGTATGTCTCTGTTATTAGTGTGAAGTACGATATCAAAACGCTATCTTTCTTGCCAGTCAACGCACTTGAAATACACAATGTTTACTAATTGCGAGAACAGCGACTAGGGGCCGGAACGGAATAATCAAGAATGCGGTAGAACTAGAAGAAGTATTATTTTGCGACTTTAGTTGCCTTACGGCAATCAGCTGGGCTACCTCATAGACTTACTAAATATCCGCAGGTTATCTCTGTGTTTACAATGTTACCATTTGAGTCAATATATAAATAAAAATATCGGATAATAGGAATTACAGACTAATTTGTTTAAATATGTTCAAGGCTAATATCTGTAAAATCGGGATTTTTGTCAATCCCGACTCCCTTTAATTGGGACTCAACCAGGAAATTGGAAGAATCCCGCCTAAATTGGGATACCCGACAACCCTGGATATCAGACATAGGTACTGTGTTCAGACTTGCATCATTTTCATACGAACTCTGAATGTGAACATTCATAACCACAGTTAATAAAAGAATTAATATGTCAACTTTTTAATTCAATCTGTAGGTTAAACTGCTGTATGAAATCAAAAAAGTAGTAGCAGCAGTAGCAGGAATAGTAGTAGTAATAATAGCAGTAGCAGCAATAGCATAAGAAAATGTTTCATTTATCCGTAACTAAGACAGGAATTACTTTCAATAAGATATATATATATATATATATATATATATATATATATATATATATATATATATATGCAGTTTCTGTATGTTTTAGTTCGGTGAATAATTTTATTATTCATGTATGCACTGAAACAACAGCTGTTTGAAGAAAATGAATGATATAGAGTGAGTGAAGGATAATAACAGTGTGTAATAACGTAGTTTGAAAGGTAAATACTGTCTTCGAAATGAGTTGAACACACTGAATGATTCAATGAAGGGTAGAAATTCTCTCTGCGGATTGCACCTATCCACTTTCGGTTAAGGGAATCTTTATTCACAGGAAACTTGAAGCATAAAGAGTCACATGGCAAATACAGTAGTTAGTCTTCTGTAACATAATATGGAGAAAATTTCGTCGTAGAAATTAAGGATTGAAATATAACATGCCTTCCTTCTTTATCTTTACATCCGTGTGCATTGCTGCAATAAAAAGCAGCACACGAAAGAACCATACTTATTCAGCTCTACCAAACAAATGGCCGCTAGTGGACTGTTCAATTTGGGAACATAACACTAGCGCCAGTGAGCGGTCTAGCGGTTATTTACTAAGTCTATGGCTTTCCTTTAGTCATTTTGTAGAAACAATGTACCAACCGTTGCTTACGGGATTATACAAGCTGGCGCATAGCACGATCGAGAGTAGGTCTCTGTGAGTCATGACAATTTCTGCCGCTAGGTTCGCCTCTCTGCCCTATGAAATGATGAATAGTATCATTACAAAGCATTGTGCATCGTGAAAATAGTTCGATTAATTGTGCATTACTGATTGAGTACGAATATTATAAATACGCCAAGCATATTACAGTGTTATTTGAAGTTTGTTCTGCTAAGTTATATTCGAAAATTGTCTGTGTTTTGCTATGTGAAGAACTCTGTACCAACAGGTCGTATCTTTATAGGTTAAGGTAAATGTCAAAGTTCTCTCTTATATAACAAGCAATGCTATGTTAAAAGTGGCGAATTGCATTTTCCGACTCTCGAATGATGTGACCCGAAATGTAAAATAATTTCATGCATTGTTTCACTTACCAAGCATTACTGATATAGGCCTAATGAAAATGTGAACGACGTGATGTAAACATTGAAGATAATGTTGTTACTGTTTTCCCTTTCTCTTTTAGGAAATTCCGACAAAAGTAATGAATTATCTTCATGCTGTACTTATTAGGTAATTAATGTGTATTTGTCTGTATTTTAGACCTGTGTATTGTTACGTAATTATCAGTGAATTAGGTTAGAGAACTTAACAAGGTTAGTATGAGATTAGGTAATGCACCTCAAACTGTAAATAATAATGGCTGCTGCCGAAATAGGCTGAGGTGGTTATCGTGTGAAACAAATTATATCTGGAATATCTAGTTTTATTATATACGGATACATAAAGTTTTTTTTTTTTGTTTTAGCATGTGTTTGTAATTTTGTGAGGTTATGTCTAGCCTAATTTCTTTTTATTCTTGTATCATTACCAATACATTAATTTATTTTATATTCATTTCAGGTGTTACATCTATGGTGGCAACTCTACTTATGTTAGGATATGAAGTAACAGTATATATTCAACTTCATCATTTGCTAAAATTAAAGAAAACTGTATGTGTTCGACTCATTCCATCGTCATTTCTTCTTATGTACGTGAACCACGTTCGTTCTAAAAGTGCTACAATAAATGAACACTATAGACAACGTGATGGAACAATTTACAAGTTACTGTTAAAATGCTCAACATTTTCAAGTGGTGCTATACCCATTGTTTCAAAATGTACATACATATTTTTACATTTCTATAAGAGGTGTCATAAATTATTTCAGCATATTTGTAAATTCTTCAAAATTAATTCTTCTAATTAATACCATAAAGTAATGAAATAATATAGCCTAGGCCTATATGTGATTTTATACTACCGGTATTGATGTTGATCTTGGTAAATTAATCCAATTTCACTGTGTTGTCTTTTGTATTGTGGTTCATAACAATTATAACAGTATGTACGTGGAAATGTTTTAAAAATAATAAATTCTAGCTCATAATTTTAAGTGGTCGTTTCAATGGGAGGTTATATTGGAAAGATGATCACAAATGGATAATTTACTGCAAGATACAAGAACTGAATTTAAGTGAGTGTTCCGTTGAAAGTGAAAGTGAAAATTTCGTTTTACAAGAGCTAACTAGGCGTACACGCACTAAAATACTACAGCGTTTACTATTACTATGCTCAATAGATTAATCAGTAGGCCTATAGAAATGTTTTCACCACTGCAAGAAAAAATCGCGCAATAATTATACTTCTCAGTTATTGTGACGTCCGTATTTTTTTTAAAAAGAGAGGGAAAAGTTAGGCCTTCTTGCAAATGCGTAATTATGAATTCAAGGAAATTAAAGATAATGCAGTACCTTAATTAGTTGCAATATCTTATTTAATAACAATATTAATAATATTAGGTGAAAAGGGTAGGCTATAGTGCGTATATGTAAGATGTCAAGTTAATTTATTTCCGGAAATGTTTGGTGTATGAACTGAAGTACAGAGCAGACAGTCCCTCAGTTTATATGTAATATGTTTTAATATCAAGAATGACAGCCTTTTATTGTAATATAATTGAGGAGTAGAAGTTTGCAAATTACGTCTATTGTCCATAAAATATTGTACGAAGCATTTAATAAGCAATGATGAGTCCTTTAAATGTCCCAAATGTCAATGTCTTTTAAGTGTTCTGCTATGAATATATAGGGCAGAACAGCGCTCCGAGCGGCGGAATTGGCATTACGAGGGAACCACTTCAGACTCGTTTTTCAAGCTCTATGCGCCAGCTTGTATAATCTCGTAAGCAACGGTACCAACATAGACTTTACTCTGGTTAAATGAGGTGTCAGCTAGCCATGTTTTAGTAATCGGTGATTATGAATGGTGCACAGAAATTACATTTAACCACGGTTACTGTTTAACCTACGTTTCGTAATCTATGATTACTGCGTTTTTAACCGATGTTGATGCACTTCGCCATTAGCCGAAAGAAAGCGCTTGATATAGGACGTTCAACGAGCTAGATACTATAGAGAGGCTGAAGACCTCTGAAAGTTGAAGACAATTGAACATTGGTCCGCCATATTTTGGTTAGTCAAAACAAAGGGGCGTGGCTCGGATGTTGTAGGAAATTGCTGTGACGAAGTTAGTATTATTGTGAATTGAGATACATATTAAGACTGTGTTAATAAGTAAAAAGTAAAATACACACAAAACTTTACGTTTTATAACAGCTGTAGGCCTATGATTATTGTTATTTTTAAGTTAATATTTGTATACCGGTATGTATTTTTTTGTATGTGATTTGATCCTGGTTGAGTGAAAGAGAAGGCCTGATGGCCTTAACTCTACCAGGGAAAATAAAACTATTATTATTATTATTATTATTATTATTATTATTATTATTATTATTATTATTATTATTATTATTATTATTATTATAAGTTTCACTAAATATAGCCCAGATATTAAATGACAAGCTATACTCAATGCAACCAAAGCAAAGCACCTAAAGACGGATAAATGTATTCGGAGAAGAAAAATAAATAATTTTTTGCCTTCGTCACAAATTTAATTACCTTACAGCTAGTCTAACCTAATATGAAATCATGTAATTCAGTGCTTACCAGGTGATTTCAAGAGAGACGACGTATGTAACTAATAGGAGTAAAATATAGGAAAGGTAGTGGCGAAAATTAAAAAAAAAAATCCAATAATTAAGTTATTGAGAAAAATTCATTTGAAATTGGCATTAACACAGAGAACTTTTGAAAACTACAATTATTAAAACTACAAATAACCTCTTAGCATGCAACATAATAATTAAAGAATGACACTAATAGAAAGTTACTCATGATCATAACTCACCGCATTTATTGAAACGATAAGACACTTACGATTAACATTGTTATCAGAAACAACAGAAGCCACAGCTAGCTACACTTCTTTTCGCGTGATGGAGACATCGTGTAGTCTAATATAATTTGAAAAAAATATTGCCGCGTGATAGAGACATCGTGTAGTCTAATTGAATTTGAAACAAATATTGATCTCACACGTGTCTCGCAACTAAGCAGAGCCATTTGCAGAATGAAACTGTTCTTACATTATTTTGAACAATAATGACAAATTGTGTGTGATGCAAGTGCTAACTTTCCTCTTTGTTAACAAAAAGAGCCCTACGCATTAATAAAAAGAAAATTGGAGTAGGCCCTATAAACATAATAAATACTAATCTCTTGATGGTATAAACTTGTTAATACAGATATTTCGCTTATCCTCAGTCCGTCTTATCTTATAATTCTCTGGGGCAATGGTACCTGTATTGAGAGGGTTTAATTATCCAGCAACGAATAATATGATTTACTGTACATTTCATTTAAATCCCAGGGAATGAGACATTTTTGGAAATTTTAAAGTCTTAATTATTACTTTTTCATTTATAAATCAGCTTCTTACAAAACCTATACCGAAATGTTTAAATTAAATATTAATGTATCGGAAAAATTTAATAATTTATTTTATTTTACCTGGCAGAATTAAGGCCTGCTCTTCCACTGACCCAAGTCTACAATTAATACAAATACATAATAATAATAATAATAATAATAATAATAATAATAATAATAATAATAATAATAACAATAATAATATTAATAACAATAATAATAATATTAATATTAATAACAACAGTAATAGTAATAATAATAATAATATTAATAATAATGTTAGATACGTTGTAAAATATTATTATTGAAAGTGTATCATACAAGAATATGAAATAAAGTATTCATTGGAAACTACGGGACACATTATTCAAAGTCTCCCGTTGTTTCCGTTTGCCACATAATAACCAAATTACTACTTGACATAATTTCAAACTTGTAATAAGTTTAAGGTGGTGTTAAAGGACTATTTGTTTTCATAATATTTATTCGGATCAAGTAACTTAAACTCGTTGCAATGTACCTTTGATAAGCACTCCTTGCGGAGGCTGGCGGTACTAAAGACCGCCATGTTTTGTAGGGAACTATCCATAGTACTGCTGGCCTCCGCAGGGAGCGCTTATCAGAGGTCTTCAGCCTCTCTATAGGCACCGTGCAAGCTCCTCTGGCGGCGACTGTTGTTACTAACTGCAGGACAGCAGCGATAGAGTTATGCTTGAAACGTATGAATGTACTTTAACGTCTCAGGTTAAATGATTAGAAATATGGATAATCCTAAAAAGCGGAAAGGTAACACAAATTGCTATGTTCTTTGGTGCAGTAATGCTTATAGGAATATTCATTCCCAAAACAGAAAATTGAAGCGGAACAATGTTAATTGTGGATCCAAGCAGTAGTCTACGCAGACGAAAGTAAGTAGGCTACACTGCTTGTAAATAATCATAGTATTATATACTAATGTAAGAATAGAATCTATATGTTATATTATGTTTATAAATAACCATTAAGTTAACAATGACGGGAATTTATAATTTAAATTTCAATGCTGTATGTGCTATTATATTAAAAAAAACGTAGTACATAATTACCGAGTTCTTTACATATATGTATTATGTATAATATTAGAAACAATAATATATATTTATTTTTAAATGTATCCATATCGATATTTAATTCTTGACTTCAAGTGCTGATGGTTCACCTTGGGAACCAACACCCACAACAAGAATCTGCAGTATTCATTTTATTGGGAATGAGATCAGGACACTTCCAAAACCAGCATATCGTTCCCAGTATTTTTCCACAAGATTACAAGAAAAAGTTGCTTCATCTCAACTAGCTTAGAAAAGGTATGAAAGAGACGCAAAAAGAAGAAGAAAAGATGAACATTTAAGTATTACGGAAGGTGAATGCTCAACAAGTGTTATTTCGAAAAATGAAGTAATCAACCGTAGGAAGAAGTAAATGAAACCATTCTTAGTGATTTTGGTTTTTCTTTCACAATTGAATTGTGAGAATTCTCTACTCAAGTGTCTATTCCATTACATCCCGAACTGAAGTCACATAAGAAAAATGTTATGACAAGAGTTCAGGAACAGATGATATGTTTAATGAAATGCAAGGTTTCCAAGATTATTCTTCAAAAAGAAATGAGACAGATCTACCAGACTTAATGGGAGTGACATTTGTGGTTTTGAATATATTGTTAAAATTGCTGCCTATTGAAACACAATCATATAGTAAGATTAGTAAAGAAAATAGTCTACTCATATTTTCACATTAAATTGAAAACTGGATTACCGTATTCTGCTATGACGGTGATGTTCGGAGGTCATCGTACAACTATAATTATGATGTATTTTTTCCATCACTTTAATGCTGTTTGTTACTGTAGTTTTGTGTTTTGGCCTAGCAGAAAAAGCATTCAGGAAATAATGCCCGCAATATTGCAAAGAAAGTAGACTACCCAAAATGCAGAGTGACAACTGATTGTACTAAAGTTAAAGTGGAACAGCCACGTAACGTGGAACAAATGGTGGCCTTCAAATCTAAATGCTACAGTGGCAGATCGAGTGACACATTCATAACAGCTGACTGCGGATTATTTACTCTATTAGAAGGTGGTGATGAAGTCAGGTTTTCCTGGAATAAAAACAAACCTCTCCGATAAAGTGATCATTGTTGTTACTTCACCGTATCTGCATGATAACAGATTAACAGCTGAAGAAGTCGAAACTACTCGGCAGTTTCGAGCGTCGTTAAATAAAACATAACATAAAAATTACTACTTTTAGAAAACACATTATAATACGTAATTTGTAGAGATATTATACATATATAAATATTACACACGTCATGACATCATACATATATCATTGTTTTCGTAATACGACTATTCCTCCATCATTCAATGGTCTGAAATCTAATTTAAATGCCGAACGACTACACTGATATTTCAGGAACTCTGTAGTTACATTTTTACACTCCTCTAGTAGTAGGCCCTACTGAACTTTCGACTGCGTCTATTAAATAATTAAAGACTGTAGAATTCTGGGTTTGCAGTGAAAGACCTGCCCTTGGTCAGAACACTATGAATGAACGAACCTATTCTTACTAATATTACAGCTTTTTATTGGCAGAAAGCCGCATGTAATTTCTATATCACACATGACTAGTAAATTAATGCTAGCCTGTAGTTAATTACGAATTGAGACACTGCGCGGCGCCACCAGTACGATTTTCAGACCCATGCACGGTGCCTATAGTATCCAACTCGTTGAGTACGTTGCTCGACGACTTGCGTGGACGAGAAATCTGTCAAGTGTAAATGGTGATGCTACATATAACCGACAGAAAGCGCTTGATGTTGCGCGACCAATAGCAAGTGTAAATAGGGACTAATGTAGAAATTGATATTTCTGCCACCTGTTGGGAGCAAGCCCCTACAGTCTCGGCTGCGCGAAACGAGGAAACCGGGGCAAATTGAACGCTGCGCTTGCCGCCATATTGTTGGAGAGCAGACAAATAATAGCAGTGAGTAAGTCACGCAATTTAACGCTGTGATGATCTAAAATTGACCTATTATGGCCATTTTCGACGTTTAACGTAAAATTAGGACGAAATAAACATATTCAAAGTTTCATTGATATGTGTTAGAGCATTAAAGAAAAGAAAATACGTATGCAGCAATTTATAGAAAACATACTGATACATCCATAAATAGGCCTACACAATACACATTATAGATTGTATAATTTTACGATAATCAGCAAATTGTTAGGTTTCAGAGAATCTAAAATTATATTAACATATTATTAACTCTTAGATCACAAGACATAAATATATGCACCTTGATTACACAAGTTCTTGTTATAATCAAATTCCTAAGTGAAATAAATATGCGATAATCAGTATAGACTTGTTGTTAAGTTTTAGAGAATCAAAAATAAATTATATTACCGGTACTTTTAGACCACAGGACGTAAGTAACCACGCAAAATATAATGTGCGAAGGTAGCCAAATTACATTGAATTCATTCTTCAATTAATAAAGGGAATGCTATCAATTATAAAAAGTATCGGTACCTAATACATTGCAAACAATAGGTAACGTGAAGACCTAAAAACTAACAATCACTTTATGCATGATAAAAAAACCACATACTTTTTATGTGTGGATTTTTTACATATTGTATTTTTATTTTAAATAAATAAAATAGATATATTATCATTGCTTGCAGAGTGATGGTACATAATTTTTATGCACATATGCAATATCAATAAGATGCCATTCCTTGCTTTTGTTAATAAAATATATCCGGCAAAATGTAAAAGAGTTATTTATAGGTGAACTCTGAATCATAAATTCACAAAGGAGGCTTAGCTATTATAGCTATTTATTCATTTATTATCTGTATATTTATTTATCCATATATGGATTTTCAATGAAAGTTTATTATCTTGCAGATAAATTCATTTACATAATAAAAACAAAAAGTTATCTTTCCACTAATGTTTTAACATATGATGTGTAAGTCTAAATAATTCACTCAGTGGGATTTCTCTACTATCTGATATACTTGTACTAACAATTAAGTATTCTTTATTGTCGTAAACTACTGATTGATTTTTAATGATATTGATATTGTAACAACAGAGATATTATTATATCGTACCTTTTGCAAATAGCTTGGAAAAGTAAACAGGGATGGTATTATCGCCGCGCTCTCATGGTTAACATTCGGCAGGTCTTTGAGCGGCCTCATGCGTTCGGCAGGTCTTTGAAATTTAATTGTATTATTGTTTTCAATTTCTTGTGTCGCCGCTCCAATCACTCGCCTCAATTTCAATAATGCAACCAATAAGCTGTTTCAATTATTATTAAATGACACTTACTTCTCTAATCCACGTAGACTTAACCCGAGGTTGCAATGTCTTGTGCTGAGGACGAACATTAAGGTATGTGATTAAAAATTATTATTAAAGAGTTATTATTAAGAGTTAAGAAAGCCAACGTACTCGTATATGAAATAATAGTAATAATAATAATAATAATAATAATAATAATAATAGTCATTTAACAATATAACAAACGTGTGCTTATTCTTATCGAGAAAGTAGACGTGACAACGTGACGCTTAGAGTGAAACCTACAGAGCAACAATCGGTCGGCAAAATTATTTTTTAAACCACACCGCACGTTATTGTATGATGCCGACATGTTAAGCATGAGTCCGCGGCGATAATATATCATCTTTCAAAATTATATTGCCATTACTTTCACACTATTCACTAAAAACACCCGAGACAAAACAAAGGACAAGTATGACAATCGTGTTTACCGCTCTATTTCTACCAGCAGCATGGCGGCGTAAACATGCGCAGACTGGTTTCAATTTTGGACAGCACACCAGCGCTCTGTGTGAGTCTAGTATACTATTATAACGTCTTTGGTTGGGAGTAGGCGAACTTATTACATCTAGCAGCGCACCAAGTACCGAAAATAAAAACTAATTACTCCATGCATTTAGCAGCGCACCGGTTCGCATCGAGTGCTGATCGGAGGAGCATCGTATCGAACAGTGCTCCGACTTGTCTTGTGTTTACGAAATTGCGTAGTGTTTCAAGTTTATATTTAGTGGAACTATATCATTATTTAACAGTTTAACGACAATGTGTGATGTTTGTTTAAGATATACCTTTATTCTTCATCATTTTTGTGTTACGTGCGTGATCATAATCGAGTGATTGTGTTGTAATTACCTTAGCTTGGCTCTCGGAGCCAAGCGTGGTGACTGTTAAAATGACTCAAAATACTGAAGACTGGTGTCTAATCGAAAACAAGCCTGGCATATACAACATAGTGACTACACATAAGACATTAACCACATCTGTAACAACTAGTAATACCCCTACATCTACAAAGACTATATGTGATCCTACTCGCGTACCCAATTCAACTAGCAAACAAATTAATCCCGAGGAAAACTCAACTTCAAGTAAAAGTAAAGTAAGAGATCATGTCATTAAGGAAAAGAAACTAAATACGGACAAAGCCAAACCAAATTCTTCAGTTTCCGATACACAAGCAACTTTATCTCATGAAACATTAATTCATCCGGATATCAAACTACAAAATGTGTTTGATCCTCTTGTCCATGAAATGGATACCGACATATCACCACCAAACCAAAATAATCCTCAAGTAGGGAACCAAGAAGATAACACCACAGTCTACTATATACAGTTACGAAGCTTGAGTTTTGAGGGTGCTAGAAACAATAGACTGTGACGGTACTATTTTGCATTGCCTGTAATGGGGCGATATTAGCGATCCTAGTGGTGAGCAACTACCTAATGTTTGCATATTTACTACGTATTGAGCTTCGCGACTGTATATACTAGACTGTGATAACACCAACACAGATCTTTCTAGATCCAAATCAGCTCGAATGCCGCCAATAATTGTGAAGAATATCCCAGCCGGAAATTTCTTCGCAAATAATAAAAAATTGCAGTCACTACTTAGCCAGCCACTGAAAATCTCATACTCTACTGAAGGAATTAAATATTTAACTAGTTGTCGTGCTGATTATGACAAGTTATATAATATCTTGCAAACTGAAAACCTTCAGTTTTATTCACACGAACCTCGGGAAACTAAATTACTATAAGTACTACTGAAAGGACTTCCACCTTTTGTAGAATCTGCTACTCTCAAAACAGAACTTGAACTCTTAGATTTTCAAATAGAACACATTCGTCAAATTACTGTTCCTTGCTACGACACTGATGGCATACCGACACGACGTCCCATTCCTATCTGGATACTTACACTTCCAAATAATGAACACTCCCGAACCATAAACCAATTGCAAGATATTAAAAATCATATCATAAAAATTGAGTCATATAGACCTCGTCCACATATCACACAATGTCATAAGTGTCAGGGTTTTGGACACACTTCACGTCGATGTAATTTGCCTACTCGATGTGTTAAATGTGGAAATAATCACTTATTCGCCGAATGTCCTTTGAAAGGTCCTGTCCATATCCCAAAATGTGCAAATTGTGACGGCGCACATACTGCCAGCTACAGTCAGTGCCCCATTCAACTAAAGAAGAAAGCGGAACTTCAAGAGAAGATGAGGAACAGGAGAATTCTTTCCGAAGAACGTTCTACTCCACCAACATGGAAACAGAGCGACTTTCCTTTATTTGCTAATCCTGGCAACACCAAAGCTTTCCAGTCAACATTCAATACTCCAAGTGCAACATCAACATCATCAGAATCAATATCAGAATCCTTCAAAGATATTGTTAATATCTTACGCTCACTGAACATTCAACATACAATTCAGCTTATCCGAACAACTTTTCATAAAATCCAAAATGCAAATGACTCAATATCCAAGGTAATAATATTCATTGAAGGTTTCATTAATCTTTTCAATTGCAACAATCCATAAAAGACCTCTAAATGTTTTCCAAACACAGAAGTCTAAACATCTTAAATTTCAATGCAAACGGAATAATCCACCAGACTTACGAACTACAAGCCTTGCTCCTTAATTATGATATTGACCTCGCATGTATTAGTGAAACTCATCTAAACCCACCATAAAATTTCGTATACGCAACTATACTGTTATCCGTACAGACAGAATCAACCGACTTGGTGGAGGAACTGCTATACTCATTAAAAACTCCATGCCATATCGACCAGCCATATTTCCAAATTTTCAGACCCTCGAGGCCACTGGTATATTCATCCAGCTTGAAGGAACAGAAATACTAATAGCATCTGTTTATTATCCGCCATATGCTGAACTCAATAAAAATGATCTGACCCTGCTTATCACACATCACAAACATTTCATTTTCTGTGGTGACCTCAATGCTAAACACAAATCATGGAATTCCAGACTAAATACTTCGAAAAGTGAAACCTTACTATTACATTCAAATCAATATCATTATTCAATTACAGGACCTGAAGAACCAAAGAGAATTCCCTGGATAACCATTCATCATCCAGATGTACTTGATATTTGTTTATATAACACAAAATACTCTCCAGTACAACAAATCTGCTTAAACGCTCTTGACTCTGACCATATTCCAGTTCTTTTGACTTTCAAGGCCCCCTTTCATATGATCTCAAGTCAACCTTCTACAGAGAAAGTTACAGATTGGAATTTCTTCGCGAAACGCTTGCACCAAATCATCCTGGGTAATCTACCGACTTTGAAAACTTCTGAAATAGACACTGCTATACAAATATTTTCTGACACTATCATAGAAACATTCGATGAATCGTCCTCCACATTGACTATTGAGACAGCAGATAACATCTACGGTAGTACTGAACTAAATCATCTTCTTAAAGCCAAAAATCAAGCTCGAAAACGGTGGCAGCTTTATGCGGATCCTCAAGCAAAAAAGAGCTTTTTATCGATATCAACGTGCTATCCGAAGAAAATATGAGACTTACAAAATCAATAAGTTTGCCGACACAGTGGAAAACATGAAGCCCACTGGAAAAGAATTCTGGACTTTTACAAAACAAATGCTAGGAAAAACTACCACAAAAAATCGACACCTATTAAAGACTCAAGTGGTACATTTAATTATGATCCTATTGATAGGCTTGAAGCTCTTGCAAACTCCTTCCAAAATCGATTCTCCTCCCATCATCATTCCTCACTACAAGACTCTTCAACAACAATATCACAACATGTACAGTCCATATTAAATCGTCCCGAACCCGAAACTGCACCTCACGTACGACCACAAGAAATCAAGACCATAATTCGAAACTTAGCACCGAAGAAGACTCCTGGCCCGGATAAAATCACACCAGCCATATTGAAGAAATTACCAAAAAGAGCCATAACACATTTAACAAAAATATTCAACTAATGTCTACATCATAATTATTTTCCAACAGCATGGAAAACAGCACATATTATACCAATAGTTAAGCCGGGAAAAGATCCAACATTACCCCAAAGTTACAGACCAACCAGCCTAACCAACTTCCTTGGAAAAATTTTTGAACGTATCATTCTGGCACGACTAAAGCCATATTTAACTGCACCAAATGTCATCCACCATGAACAGTTTGGATTTAAACCTCAACATAGTCCCAGAGAAGCACTTCACAGAATATCAACATCAATCCAAAGAGGACTTCAACTTGGACAACATACAGTAGCTACATTTATTGACATCCAGCAAGCTTTTGATACTGTCTGGCACACCGGTTTGTTATATAAACTTCACAATCTTAACATTCCTATAAATTATATTCAACTTATCGCCAGTTATCTTACAGGTAGAACCTTTCGTGTTCAAGACGGACGCTATCTCTCTAACTCTCACACAATAACTGCAGGAGTTCCTCAAGGATCGGTTTTAAGTCCAACACTGTACTGTGCATATGTTCGTAATATACCAATTCAATCCAAATGTAAACTTACGCTATACGCTGATGATACTGTTATTTATACTAAGCACATAAACATTCAGTTTGCTTGTCTACAAATGCAGGAAGCCTTAAATATCATAACCCAATGGTCCTCAAAATGGCGGCTCAAGATAAATGGCTCCAAGTCGCAAGCAGTTGTTTTTACACGAAGATTTCCGCGGCAATTTCAGCCCTTCGCCATCCAAAATGAAAATATACCTTTCAAAACTACCGTCAAGTATCTTGGAGTTCTTCTTGACAAGAGACTTACTTTTAAACACCACGTCACACATATTCGTGAGAAGGCCTTCCAAAGATATATGCTTCTCTACTCATTTTTCAAGAGCTATACGTCTTTAAATATCAAAGCAATGCTGTACAAAGTATTAATTCGATCCTACATGACATACTGCTGTGAAATATGGGCTTAAGTATACACACGACATCTTAAACGACTAGACGGACTTCAACGAGCCATCTGTAGAACCATAACTTGAGCGGACTATCTCATCCGAAATAGCCAACTGTATGATGATCTTGGGATACTATACTTTTCAGATTATATCAAAACTCTTCGTACAAAATTCCTAGCATCCCTCCACAACCATCCAAATCCACTAATAAGTAAAAATATACCGGTTCCTCATACGTGACAGTATCAATTTGCTCACTCTACTATTGATATATAACGTTGCCTTGATATATTTTAGGTTATAACTTATCATATGATCTCCTACACTTCTTTCAAAAGGAAAGGGTCAAAATCGACCTGGTACTTATGAAGAAAGAGTCATTGGAAAAAAATAACAGCGCACCTGATGACGAAAATGTTAAACTGCGCAGAAAATATTCCCTGCCACCCTCATCAATAATCAAGACTAACCCAATTTAAAATAAAACATGTAAATTTTTAATCCCCACAGCATCTTCTACTGAAAATTCTTACCGGAGCCAACAGAAAGATAAAAGAGACGATCTATTTTACACTACCCGATTAAAATATAAGCAGAGACAAAAAAAGCAAAATGTTAGATAATTGGGATTGTATTCTTTGGATATTTTTTATTGTACAGCGCAATGGAAAAGACTGCAAAAACTACTTAGATAGTTCAATTTATTATATTACTATTACTTTACAATACATTCACAACGTCCATAAACATCACTGTTTAACATACAATGCTTATACGCACACGAAGTATCACTTTATGCTCACTTATTAGCAAGTTTCTGCGTGCCATCTTGTTTTCTCGAGCAACATCTCCAACGGATAAATAGATAACTTTGGGATTTCTAACACGAGACGTGACAGAGTTCGCATCGTGACCGAATATCGTGCTCTTGGTAGAGAATACCAGTATATCTTCTACCTTTCTTTCATTTATAGTGTAATTTTTTGTTTGTTTAATCGGATATCGTCACACCGTACAAAGCGGTGTATCACGTACATACGACGACCATGGCAGAGAATACTACGCAAGATATAAAAGTTCTAGACTTAGCTCAAACTGGAGACATCATATCGGAGCTCACCACCCTAAAATCTACAAATCCGAAAGTCTATACATCCGCTGAAGGTCTGCGATATATCATCGAGCCAATTATTAAACACACATCAGATGACAAACCGAAGAAGAAAGAAATCGCCAAGAGGAATACATCATGATCCTAGCTTTCAAAATCCAAAACGAAAAATCGCTGCTAAACAACATCAGCAATTCACCATTACAACGTCAAATAAATATGCGGCACTAGACACCACCACTACGTCAAAAGCAACGGGCACAATAACATCACAACCCCTCCAAAGTACCAATGCCCCAGAAGCCGGCCCATCAACGGTAAATAACCACAACTCCAACCAGGTCAGTAAGAAAAGTCCACCTGTAACCATTATTAACAAATTGCAACCATTGGACCTCAATAATCTGCTAGCAGTTAACAAAAAAATTAGAATTAAAATTCACACAGCAAGAAATCAAAATATTTCCTAAATCCATAGAGTGTCATAACAATTTAATTGACATTTTCAAAGCAAATTAAATTCAGTACTATACGTATGGTCAACAAGATAAATCCATTCGGAAGGTCATGCTAACGGGGTTACCACCTAAAACAACTGCAGATGAGTTAAAAGAATAACTTATTTCTTTGAACCATACAGTAATAGAAGCCCGCCAATTAACAAAAACTGTTCTTAACGAAAATAAATTAAAGTCAATAGAACTTCTGCCACTGTGGGCTATTACTTATAAATATATTGAAAATACATCGAACATAAAACACCTTACAAGTATACAGCATTACAGAGTTCACATATAAGATTATATAGGAAAAATAGGACCAGTTCATTCATACAGATGCCAAAACTTTGGCCATAAGACATAATATTGCACACTAAACCCCCGCTGTATGAAATGTGCTGGCGATCATTTTTCATCCACTTGCACCAAGCCTCCAACTTCACCAGTTAACTTCACAGGTTGCCCCGTTAGAATCGACAATCAAGAAAAAACCTCCTATGTCTCTCAACAATTTACGCAATCTCCCATGAAATCGGATGACATTCCTGACACTGAAAAGAAAATCCACAATCTCTTGGGCCAAAAGAAGAACTGCAGCTTCACAAGAGAACACATCTGATATGTCAGCTGGAGGACTTCTCAAAGTTTTCATCTATTTGTTCAACCATTGCCACACACGAAATATCTTACACAAAATAAAACAAATCATAAACATATTAAAATATCCTAAGTCCAATATTGATAAATTCACAGCTGTATTTGAAGTTATTATATCTTTCTTTCCTTCCTCGGAAGAAATAATTCAAACACACTTCAACACTCTTCCAATACCATCTACAAGCTACGAATAGAACAGAGGAGTCGAGATCACATCCCCTCCGTACTGTAACTTGGAACGCTAACGGCATTCAAAGAGATAAATATCTAATACAACAATTCCTTCAACAATATGATGTAGATATATTTCTTATAACAGAAACACATTTTCAACAAAATGATCAGCTTTCAGTACCGAAATATTCCATCTATAGACAAGATGGACCAAATGGCCAACAGGGCGGTGTTATTCTAGCAATTAAATCATATATTATGATCAACGAATTCCCCTGCTAATAACCGCAACATCTTCAAAAAGTGGCAGTACAAATTCTAGCCTACAGGGAACAAATATTAATAGGATGAGTTCATGCTGCTCCCAGTCGCTCTTCAACAATCCAAGACTTGGATACAGTAACCACAATTTCTCCTAACTTCTTATTAGGTGGAGACTTCTATAGCAAACACTCAAACTGGAACTGTCGGATTACCAACTTAAGAGGTAAAATTTTAATAGAACACTCTGATAAATGTAATTACAACGTATTCGGACCACAGTCGCCAACACATTTTCCCTCTGTCCAAAATCATCAGCCAGATGTGTTAGATTTATTCCTACCGAAAACACCTAAAATCTTAATGTACATAGAAACCTTAAATGACTTAAGTTCAGACCATAATCCTGTTATTGGAATACTCGACATCAAACCAACTGAGCTACATCATAACCATCTATAACTCTGACACACAAACTGGCAACTTCTTCGCAATTTTGTAAAAGAAAATGTACCAGGCAATATAACCATTACTTCTACTCAAGACATCGAAGCCTCGTGTCACATTATCACTAATACAATAAAACAAGCGTATATCTCTTCACAAATTAGACAGAAACAAATAAAAACTCCAGAAGACTATCCAGAATTACTAGATCTTTTGCGCAGGAAGAGAAAAGTAAAAAGATTGAAGAATAAATTTCATAGACAAGTCGATATACAATAATTTTTTTATGAAATTATATTCACAAACGCCTTCAAGATATTAAAATAAGACATTTTGAAGAAGCTGTGTCACAAGCTAGACAAGAAAATAAAATATGGTCTATTTCCAAGAAATTAGCTCCAAAAAACTCAACACATAACACTCCGATCATCACTTCCTCTGGACTAGTTTACAAACCTGAAGAATAAGTAGAGGAAATAGCAAAAGTATATAAAGCTCAATTTACACCAAATCCAGAAGCTAGAGAATTAAGATAGCACTATGAGAACATACAACGAGAAATGCAGCACATTATTCAGTACAGATCAGTACAAGACGTTCCATTCGTCACTCCTATGGAAATTTACAAAATTCTAAAACAATCTCCATGCAATAGAACTCCTGGACCTGATGGAATCCCTTACGCCTCACTAAAAAATGTACCTCCAAATGTCATTACATATGTCAATAAATTATTTAATTCTTTCATAAAATTGGAATATTTCCCCAAATGTTGGACCAAAGTATATATAATCTCATTTGCCAAACCGGGGAAACACTCTAGATATCCTCACAACCGCCGACCTATCAGTTTGTTAAATAAGGTGAGTAAATTATTCGAGAAAATAATGCTAGGTCGCATCAAGCAAATAATATTAAATGTTATACCTGACACTCATTTCGGATTTACCCCTGAACGAAACACCACTCTTCAGTTATAGCGCGTTACAGAGGAAATAACGAAGGCATTTCAGCACAGATATTACACTACAATGCTACTTTTGAACGTGGAAAAAGCTTATGATACATTATGGCATCCTGGCCTCATCTATAAACTCTATCAAGCAGGAATTGATCCCAGTTTATTTCGCCTTATAACCTCCTTCCTAACAAATAGAAGCTTTCAAGTAAAATATCAAAACTCGTTATCTTCCATTAAAGAAAGCAAAGCAGGTGTTCCCCAAGGATCAATATTATCACCTTTCTTATATAATCTCTACATCGCAGATATTGCAACCCCAGCAAACATTAAAATACATCAATATGCAGATGATACATCCTTCTCATCAACTTCGCAAGCTCCAGATCTTTCTATAAGCAAATTACAGCAATACCTCCCAGCAATAGTACTATGGCTTCAGAAATGGAAAATCAAACTCAACGTCGCAAAAGTCAAGCAACAATCTTCAAGGGATATTATTCTAGACCACACACGAATATCACTTTGCTTCAGACACCAATTCCATGGACTTCAACATTTAAATATTTAGGAGTTAAACTGGATTGTCGACTTACATGGCTACCACATATCAGCATTAAAATAAAGAAAGGTTATAGAAGACTTCATTTATTATATCCACTAATCAAATTTTCTGCTCTCAATTACAAAGTTAAAGTGACCATATACAAAACACTCATTCTATCTGCTCTAGTCTACGCAGCTCAAGCATGGGCATTCATACCCAAAACTACAATGAAGAAACTCCAAGTCTTTCAAAATAAAATTTTACGAGTTATACATGGAAGTGGCTGGAATACACGAACAGTTCAACTACATGACGACCTGGAACTAAACACTGTTTCTACAACCATCAGAAATATGACAACGAAACTATATCATAAGACTACACAAAACACCAACCTGCTAATATACAACCTTGGCACATATTCAACTGCAAGAGATAAACACCGAAGAACCAAATGTATTCTCACCACCATCTTTTAATAATAACCAATATGTAACTACATGTCAGGATACCTCAACCCCTTACAGGTCTGGATTCTTCATGCTCAAGAGAGAGCTCAATATGTTACACAATAGATAAGAGTAAGGGTCGACAGACCGATACCACAGTTTACTATATACAGTTGCGCAGCTTGGGATGATTTCTTGCAATTCTCGCGATAGTTGATAGCCGATTGGAGAGCTGTGAATACTAGGAACAATAAACTGTGCCATAGCCATCGTGATCTAATGCAGGCAGTAAGGCAGACCATGTAACTCGCTTAACCCGATTACGAAGGGCGGCGTTTCAACCATATAAATTATTTGGAATGCATAAACAGTAACATATGTTTCTCGAAAATGTAGTGTAATTCCATTAATAAAATATAAAACAATTATTATGAGATCCTACAGACATAATTCACTTGCGAGTTAAGGTGTAATACTATTTATGGTGTGAAAATTACGTTGTTCGTATGTGTAATACCTGCCTTTATTTCGATTAAATATTGCGAAATTCTTGTACATTCATTTATGCATGATTCAATAATTTTCAATTGCACCGCACAGATATTTAGATATGTTGAAATTATAGGTTATGTTTACTGTACCAGTTGCCCCTTTCTGTCTAAATTTAGTGATCTCCAATGCCTTGCCATTCATATGAAAATTATAGGTTATGTTTACTATATTCAACTTATATTCCTAAACTCGCAATTATACAGTATAATCCATTTTGAATCTTGCGTACACTACTTTTAACACTTGAATATAATTAGTTGATTAACTAGTGGACTTACTCGTGTTAATTATGTAAGATTTGTGTGGCTAAAAAAGCTGTATATACAAACACACTAAAACACACCCCGATCAAATTCTCAACACACAGATCAATTTCAGTACACACACTATTTGACTCCACTCTTCAACACCTTTCAACAATCAAACACACCCACATAACAGGCAGAGAAGTTCGAGATAACGCCGTGATCTATAGGCTCTGATGATGTTGCGTGAAGCACTGAAACAGCTGTAAGCCGCACAAATCTTACATAATTAACAGAAGTCCACTAGTTAATCAACTATTTATATACATTATAATTAAGCATAATGTCATGTATGATACCCCGGACATTCAATTTGTCTGTATTTTAATACTACAATTGAGTACTGAATTATTGTATTTATCAACTACTTAAGAGACGAAGTAACACAATAGTAAGTACACTAATTTCATAGGAGTGGTATGGTAAATGTTTTGTCTAAAATTAAGGAAGGTAGATGTGCTAAATTGATCCGCTGAATTGAAAGCAAAAGGTTAGATTTTGGGGATTGTAATCTTTGGGTATTTATTGTACAGCGCAATGGAAAAGTCTGCAAGAACTACTTGCTGTAGATAGTTCAATTTATTATATTACTATTACTTTACAATACATTCAACAACACTATTTTTAGAACGTCCATTAACATTTCTGTTTAACATACACTGCTTATACACACACGTATCACTTTATGTTCACTTATTAGCAAGTTTCTGTCTGCCATCCAAAGACGTTTTATAGTTTAACCTAGACTCACTACGAGCGCTGTTCCTCGACCAAAAATTGGACACTTTCGCGCAGGGGGGTTTAACTCAAATGAGAGAAGTTGGATGCTCATAGATGTTCCTTAGTTTGCCGCATGTGGTCAGGACAGCGCTAGCTGTATTTCAATCACAGAATTTGTATGATCTAGGGTAACACAAAGTCTTTGGTTTCGAAAGTTCTTTGGTTATAAGTTTTGCCAATATGACAGTTTTTTAACAGATATCCATTACTTACAGGATGTGTCAGTTTTATAACACGGAAAATATTATTGTTATTATTTTTATATTATATAATTTTTGTATAGCCGATTTTCATCTTTCGTCGGAGACAAAGCAGCGATAAATTCGATATTTATATTTCTAATATAGTCATATTTGTTCGGTTGATCAATGTGTGGATGTTGGCAGCTCTGTTTCGTGTGGATCTGGAAAAAAAGGACGACACTTTGAACGACTGTTGTTATCATAGACAAATAAATAGAGTTGTTATATCGAAGTGAGTTCTAAGCAAAGATTTAAAATAAAATTAAGTATTTAAAAAATTTCTACGTGGACCCAGGTTCACGAGTGGATTTTGCAGTGACCTAAGTTTTTTTATAGTGGTTTTTGCAAGAAGGAGTAATTCGCAACGGCAAAGTTAAGAAAGAATTAGGTTTGAGTTTACTAGAATTACCTATCTAATTTTTAAATGTTCATCATTTCTTAAACATGTGATATACTGAGATCGTTTAATTGTTTTAAAAAATGTAATGTACTTTTTCAGATATTAATGCGTGACACTACCCTTCCTCTTTATTTCAGTTCACCTAGGCCACGTGGTGAATGAACTGCTTCACGTGTGCCGAATTTCAAGATTCTGTAGGCCTAAATACAATATCACGAAGAGCCTGAGAGGTAAGCCAATCGAGTTAATACACATCCTGAGTTGAAGGAATATCTAATTTTTTTTATATACAGTTGGGTTAGGTTGTTCAGACGTCTTAAAATTCTTGAGATAGAATCTGAATTGAATGAATATATTATTCCCGGAAACCAGATATTTACAAAATTTGAATTTACAGTTTGCAGTAGTACCGTTACTTAAATAATTTGATAAAAAAAAGTTTCGTGTTACCAGTGGTAATTAGCGTACAGGTAGTTCTGGTGATTTTGAAAGCGAAAAACATTGAATTAATAAGGAATTTTTTGTGAGGATGGAGTTGATCTATATACAATACATAACAATAGCCTCAACTAACCAGACCTAACCTGTCAGAGATTCGTATATGCAAGGTGTATAAGCGGAGGACGAAGGGAACTACCTCTGCGCTAGTTTAGCCAATTTCCTGTAATTATTGTTTTATGAAATGTATCATTAATGCATTAAATTATACTAGTCTACTTCTTGTTTGTTTCAGTTAATTGAAAGCAGATGGCAGACCTTTTACGCCGTAAATGTGCTGCAGTGTATTGCCAGAAATCTGGCAGTGATGGGAAGACACGGCTATTCCGATTTCCAGTGCCAAGTAATGCAGCACAGCGTAAAAGGTAAGGAAATAGAAGTAATAATGGCGTTAATAATAATAATAATAATAATAATAATAATAATAATAATAATACTTTTTATTGACGTTAGACATAAGCTTCAATCATTTATAGCCTTTGGGCCTATTTGTGTTCAATAAATAATCAGAGTTGGTAAACTGTAGTGATTCTTATATTTAAATGAGATTTTCCGTTGAAATCAGATTTGTTTCTTTAAATTACTTTTTGCCTGCCAATGTAATTAATTTGAAGTACATTTATGCATTAATTCTTTCATGCTCTTATGTTTCTGAATATGCTATTTTAAGTACTAATAACATTATATTAAAATCTGTCTTTGTTATGTTAACACATAGGCTTAATTTAAAATACACAAACAGTTACATCACTAATAATTTACACTTAATTATATTAGCTTAGACTTGGGTAAGATATCATTCGAAGTTAAATTGTTATTCTATAGAAAAGTATTAATATCCAATTTACATGAACTAATGTTATTGCAATAAATTTATGAGAAGAGCTTTTCACTGTGTTTTTTTTTTAATAAATACATAACCAATATAGCATTTGTGTAACTGTTACTTTGAATATTGTTAAGAGCTACAGCTATTCGTTTCAGCCCCCAGCATTATACCATACTTGAGTTTGGTTGTAATTCCGAAAGTAGATCCTACTTGACTACTTGCGCCATGTGTTCTGTTGTCTCTCTTAGGAATAGATTTAAGAAGTGAGCAGAATAGCCAGCCATATGTAAAGACGTTTATATTTTCTTCTTTAAAAAGTTGTTCTCATCTCAACCATGTTAGCTGCATATAATTTGAACCTGTGATTTAAGTAATGAAATTATATGATGGAAATAATGGAAATTATTTCATTTACGTCATGATTAATTCAATGACTTAAATTAGTACCAACTCTGGTTTGCGTTATTTTTCGAAACTAATAACAGAACCTTGATTGTTACAGGTACCAGATATGGGCTGATGTGGCCGAAAACCAGTTCCCTAAAAAAGGGCCTATCTTTGTGAGAAACATTTCCACAAAAACCAGTTCAAGGATCCCTTCAGGTACAGCTTATTAAGAGGGGCCATTCCATCAAGAGACGCTTGGTATCTCTACTCGGGAACTACAGACATCACACCATCCTTTGAACTACCATCCAGTCTTACATCACCAGTCCTACCTACTTTGTCCACTTCACCACCTAACCTAACCGCTTCATTCATTTCACCATCTGATCTACCTCCTCCATCCCCTTCCCCACCAGATCCCGCTCTACCTGCTACCTCAACTCCAAAACCATTCCAACCTATCCAGTTGTTTGCACCCAGTCCTGGTGTCAGTCATTTTTCTGAATCAAACTCTGATTATTTGGCTACCCCGCTGGAGAGTTATGGTTCCATGAGTGACAGTGTTGTTGCAGATATTGCAGTTGACAGTTTTGCAACAACACCTATAGCTAAGAGAAAGCGAAGGTGTTTGGTACTTTCCAAAATTAATGTATCAAGGATAAGTCAGTTGACACCCAGAAAGAAATTCCTTTTCGGCCGTTTGAAAGATAAAGTGGTAGACTTACAAAGACTACAAAAGAAGTATAGAAAAAAGACATTGGCTTTGAAACGCTTAAGTAATGATATGAAAAATGGGCACAGTTCTGTTGTTGGGGCACTTTCAAAGTCAATGTCTTTGACAGCCGCTAAGCTCTTAGCTTCACAAGTGGGCCATTCACAACGGGCGCCAAAGGGTCATAGATGGTCGACTGAAGAAAAATGCATGGCATTATCCATCTATAAACGATCCCCAAAATGTTATACCTTCCTCAGATCCATATTCACCCTTCCCTGCAAGAGTACCCTCATGAATCTGCTGAACCGTGTTCCATTTGCAACTGGAATTAACAGTCAGATTTTTGAGTCTCTTGCAAAGTCTGTTTCAGAACTTGCGCCGCCTGATCGTATATGTTCTCTCATGTTCGATGATATGGCCATTATGGAACATACACAATATGACCCCCGATCAGACAGAATCCTTGGTTATGAAGACCTGGGTGGTTGTGCACAACCCAGTAAGAAAGTAGCCAACCAAGTCTTGGTGTTCATGGCCAAGGGTCTGCGGCGAAAGTGGAAACAGCCTGTGGGATATTACTTCCATCGTGGTGGGATGTGTGGGAGTTCCTTGGCGATGCTCTTGAGAGAAGTTCTCCAAGCCTGTAGGGAAGCTGGGTTGATTATTGTTACCACTGTTTGTGACATGGGTGGCAATAATGTAAGAGCCCTACAGGATATGGGGGCTTCTTTTGAGAAACCATTCTTTACATTTAATAATCAAGAAGTGGTGACTATCTATGATCCACCCCACCTCTTGAAGTGCACTCGTAACATGCTTTACAAGCATGATGTGCAGTTAAATGTAAAGAATAGTAATGGGACACTGCGTGTCTTGACAGCTTCTTGGGATCATATCCGGGAAGCTGTCAAGCTTGATAGGAAAGAACCTTACCAGGCATTGTACAAAATAACGAACGACCATCTGGACCCTAACGCTTTCAAGAAAATGAAAGTATCCCTTGCTGCCCAAGTGATGAGCAACAAAATGGCAGCAAACCTTCATGCACAGGCTGTTAAAGGTGAGTATCATATTCAATTTAAAATTAACAAAATATAATTACGTTTCAATGTTATTTATTACTTGCTCTCGTATTGCATATGAGAACATTTTATTAGACGAATACTGAAATCTAATTGTAACTTAAATCTTATGCTCATGTAAGTTCTTATCCTACTTCTGTCATAGTTTATAGCGTGTTATAATAGAAAATCCATTTAATTTTAATTTTTAATTTTATTTAAATTCAAATATACAGAATAAAGAAATATGATTACAAAACAAACAAAGAGAAATACAAATAAAATTATACAAGCAATATAAAATGAAGATACAGTAGTATTAACAAAATTTGAGACCGAATGAGCAGCGCTCGTGCTCGGTCGCAGTTCAGATATAATATTAAAATAAAAAATAATAATATAAATAAATAAGTAAAATAAAATAGGAACTAAAATATAATTACAGCGGCAATGGAATTATATAATATAATATTAACACTATAGAAGAATAATATCGCACGTGAAAAGTAGGACTAATAATATGACTTTAATATGACTTACAATTACAATTACAATTATAATTACAATATGACTTTAATAGATCAATGTTTGCCTTAGTTACTTATACATATGTTCTTTGTTTTCAGGTTTAATACCCGGAGCAGAGGCAACAGCTCATATGGTATCTTACATAGATAAGTTATTTGACAGCCTTAATGCCTCATCAGCCTGTGAGCAGGGTCCAGATGGATTGAAACGTTATATACATGCCAAGAAAGAGAACCGCCATCTTGCTTTTTGGGATTGTGCCATTAAAGAAGTAGATAGTTGGCAGTTTCTGAAGAAGTCTTCGGCTGTGAGAAGTGAAACTACTTCTCCAACAACCAAATCTAAGATTCTTCGACCACGTTCACAGGATGGCTGGCTTGCCTCTGTACGTGGTGTGAAGCATCTTTGGTTTAGTTTAAAGGAGAAGGGATTCAGATACCTGCAGACAAGGTCACTCAATCAAGATCCGCTGGAACACTTGTTTGGTTGTATTAGAGCTAATTGCGGTTCTAATAATAACCCAACAGTGGTTCAGTTTCAGGCTGCCTTGAAAACAGCCATTGTTAATGCCCTCTTTCAAGGCGCTGAAAGGTGATAATTGTGAGCAGGAGGATGAACCTGGCGACTGGCTGAACAAGCTGCGTTGTTTTCTAGATGCAGAGCCAGAACCTCCTAGTGGTCAGGAACCCAGCTCTACCATTGAGGAGGTGCCTCCTACTCACGATGTCCCGTATGAGGGGGTAATATCTGACTCTGTTGCCTATGTCTCTGGGTATATAGCCAGAAGATTTCTTAACGGTAACACCTGCATTCACTGTAAAGCTTGCCTCACAACAGAATCAGTGCAGTACTTTCATTCAGGAATTTCTCTTCAAGAGCATTCAGATACCAACCGCCTTTCATACCCCACTGAAGAATTATGTAAGGCAGTTGGAGCTGGAGCAACTCTTTTAGAAAATTTGATGCCAGAAATTGCTCACTATCCTGGGGTGTGTAAGCGTGTTGCAGGTGCTATCTAGGAAAATGTTGATTTTACTTGGATTAGGGGAAAATGTGTGGATCATGAAGTACCCATAATCAATGGCATTATTAAGGGCATATGTGCCATTTCAATCCCTTGGTGGTGTCGAAGGTTCAATAGGAACAATAGGCACCTCCGAACTAAAAGGCAGGATAAGAGTAAGGTTAAAATTTGGCAACATGTGTAATCTGTACCTGATTCTGAACTGTGTATGAATTGAACAACGCTGTAACTTCTATTTGATCGGGATGTGTTTTAGTGTGTTTGTATATTTCGTATTGTTCTAGTGTGTTTAGTTTTTGGTTCTTGGGTTGTATGTGTAGGATTTCCATGTCTGTATTTATGTTATTGTATGTATGGTTAGCATTGGTTATGTGATCGGCATATGTAGATGTATTGTGTCCTCTGGTTATTGCTTTAATGTGTTCTTAATTATATCCAAGTGTTAAAAGTAATGTACGCAAGATTCAACATGGAATACCTCGAAATATTGTATAATTTGCATAAAATTTTTGTTGCATTTGTGATTAGTTAACTTTGAATTTTACTACACTAGTTAAAAGGAATCACAAATCACAAGATTACAGAGAACTTGTCAGTGAACTGATTAAAAAACATAACGTGATGGGATGTCATATCTCTCAAAATAACATTGATTCTCATCAATTTTTTTCTTTCCTCAAAATCTTTGCGTTGTTGACGACGAACTGGGGAGCATTTTCACCAGATTTGGGTGCATTATGTAGAATTTTTAGAGAGTAGATATGTTGTTTTCTAATGCCAGGCATTTGACAATAAAGTCATTTCATATCTTGCACTCCAATATTTTTCAAAATTATTGTCATGGTCAGCCACTGAAGCACAGATTTTGAGGTGTTCCAAATCCATTTCTTGGTTTGAGTTGCACACTGGACAGTTAGGGGACTGATATATTCCAATTCTATGCAGCAAAATAGTCCCTCAGTCGGATCTCCGGCCCGGGACTACTTTAATGGTACAGAAGCAACTAAACTTCTTATAATGGAATGCTGGTTGTATAACATCAGCTAAGAAAAGAGTAAATATGGTACAATATTTTGAGGAACGGGGCCACAACCAAATCAAACACTCTCAGTATCAAAGCTCAAAATTAGGAAATGTTGCGAAGTATCGACTTATCGCTAATAAATTGTATTGCACTTTTTCTAATATGTTCAATGTTTCGAATCAACTATACATCAGGGAATGAAAAAAAAAATTATTTGTATCTCTTAATGGTGTTATTATTGAAAGTCTAAGTTGATTTTATGTCTATTGTAGATAAATAGTTTTCTTTGTATTCTTTATCAATGGTGATTATTGATTATTGATTACTTAGATTTTTAATATCCATATATTTAACTAATGGCAGTTTTAAAAATAGATGTTCAGCTCTGACGGTGTAAAACAAATAAAGTGGTGTTTTATAAATGTTTATGAACGTGCGTTGTACTATGTCACAGCAAAACATCTTATGACTATTTTCAAGCTAATGTTTGACATAAAAAAATTAAGAGCGAATTATAATTATATAACTGACCAATAATAACTTCGAAGTCAATATTCCATACTCAATCTTTGTTTTTATCTTCCAATACATGATGCATAACATTATTTAAAAATAGTGCTTAAGGTGTTTTGGAGAGAAGTATCCTATCCTATTCGCATCCAGTATCTCAATTACATATTTTATCTAGAAGATGCAAAAACTTTTATTAGTCAACTTTGATAAATTAATTTAATAAAAGGGTTAAATGACGGTGTTAAAAGAGGGAGTGTGTTAATGGTTTTTCAGTTTCATGTTCAACCATTATATTTATATTCACATGTTAAAACAATAATGTGATATAAATATTGTGGTTAAACATGTTATTTAAACTGATAAACCATTACACACTCCTTTGGCGATATGAAAAATACTAGTATGTGTTGGTATAATAGGTATCTGCAGTACCGATCGGGCTCTAATGTTGGCATAACGGATACCTGTAATACCGATCGGGACGTGTAACATGGGATGTTAGTTCGGCATTCTGCCGCTATGTGTAACGAGATGTAGTTCCGATGTTTTGCCGCCAAGTGTCTCGACGTCGCGTCAATAGCGTGTCGAAGGTAATGCATTGAGTTGGGAGTCTTTCTATTTATTTGTCTATGCTTTCGCGCATCTCCATCTTGAGGGTGAGTGTCATGTGACTACAATATGTTTACATCACGACTTCGCCTAATTTGAAATAACATAGAAGATTATTCAGTATTATTGAATGTTTTAGGAGTAAGTGCATATTAATTTAATAAATAGTGTGTGTAGAAATAGAGTGGCAGTGGAGAGCAAATTAAAATTTTTAATTGCTGAAGATGGAACATTATGGCAAAAAACAAAGTTTGCCATAAAACTTACTGACAGTAGGATTCCTCCACTTAAAGTCGGCAACCAATGGTATTCAACACCTGAACAAAAAGTAAACATTTTCTCTGAACAGTTATATCAGCAGTTTCAACCCAATCCCAGTCTTGACCCAGATTTCGCTCATCAAATTCATGAAAGTTTAACACAACCTCTTCAAATATCTTACTTTGGAAACTTTTTTACACCAGAACAAGTCAGAAATCAAATTGAAAGATCTTCAAAGAAGAAAGCTCCTGGCCACGATCTTATTGTTCAACCTCTCCTTAAAATTTTTTCTAGAAAACCACTCGTTCTTCTAACACAAATCTACAATGCAGTTCTACGTTTAACATATTTCCCTCGACAATGGAAGCATACCATAGTGGTTATGATCCCCAAGCCTGATAAAGACAAAAGCAACTCTTGAAATTGCCGCCCAGTAAGTCTGCTGCCATTACTATCAAAAATATTTGAAAAACTAATTATACTTCATCTCTTAAAACAACTCCAAGGGACTATTCCTTCAACGCAGTTTGGATTTAAAGCAAAATACTCTTGTCCACAACAACTTCATCGGATCACAGATACTATTTTAGATACATATGAGGAAAAGGCGGTGTGCTTGGGTCTCTTCCTAGACACAGAAAAGGTATTTGATAAAGTATGGCATGAAGACTTGCTCTCAAAGCTTAAAAATCATGTATCAGATACCTATTATTTAATAATCAAGTCATACCTTTCACAACGTACATTCTCCGTTAAATACGAATCTGCTCGGTCAAAATCAAATATTGTTCAATCTGGAGTTCCTCAGGGTAGTATTTTGGGACCGCTGCTTTATATTTTATATACATCGGATTTTCCAACTCAAGATCACTTAACAATAGCCCATTTTGCTGATGACGTTGCCATTCTTACTAAAGGTACTTGTGAATCTGCAGCAGAACAACTGAGCATTTTTTGTGAAAAAATTTCCACATGGTGTAAGCAATGGCGAGGAGTAACTATGAATCCTCAAAAATCAAATTTAGTCAGATTTACTTATAAGAGAAACACTGTAAATTATCCAGTAACATTGTGTGGTTCAGTAGTACCAATGGCTCAATCTGTCAGATATCTTGGATTAATCTTGGATAGCAAACTTACTTGGCATAACCACATATCAGCTATTGTTAAAAGAATTAGACACAGAATCTACCTGCTAAAACACATTATTCAAGACAAATCTCCACTGCCTCTACACTACATGAGACTTATCTATATTTCAATCGTGCGCCCTGTGTGGCAAAATGGATGTTCAATTTGGGGATCTGCTTCTGCGTCACAAATAAGAAGAATACTGGTCATGCAAAATCGCTATTTGAGACTGATGTCTGGTGCACCTTGGTATATTAGCAACAAGAACCTGCACGAGGATCTCTGTATTCCTGAGGTGACGGACGTCCTAAGACACAGCTACATCAGACTGTACAACTCCTTCCTAAACCACATGAATCCGCTACTTGAAGTAATTGTCACCACAAGATCCAGCCCACAGTAGATTAAAAAGAAAACGGCATAGTGACATGAGGCTATAGGGTACTTTTGGGATTGCCAGTGGGCAGTACCCATAAACAAGTGTCAAGTTATTTTATTTTTTTCTTTAGTTTTCTTTTTTCTGTTTGTTATTCCCAACTATAATGTATTTATTTATGTACAATAGAGTTTAGTTCAATTATTAAAAAAAATAGTGTATGTATAGTAGTGTTTATATAGTTTAAATGAATCGTTCTCCTGTAATATACGTGAAATCACAGTGTAGGCCAACTACTGTGCTACATATGAGGCCTATACAAATATTAGTATTTTAATCATATTTCTTTGTTATAAGTGAAACCATCGTGTGCTCTTGTGCTGCATACAACTGTACAAATAGTGTTCTTTTATCATTTATTTTCATCGTACTCCTATATAAATTCCGTAAGTGGAATCATGGTGCATAGTTGTGCCGCATACAACTGTACGAATCGACGTAAGAAGGATTTGGAAATTTCTTTTCACAAGTTAGTTAGTTACATATACTGTATTAGGATATTATAAAATGACTGAGAACATTAGTACATATTTATTGTGTTAATAGAAGAGAATGTTTTATAGGAGTAAGCGCAAACTTTCTTTTTAGGTTTCCATTGCAAAAGCCTGAGCTTCTCAGTAAATGATTATCTGCTGTTAAACGCGAAAAATTTATACCATCAATTCACCACCAGTTTTGCTTTGCACAAGAAGATAGTTAGACAGCACCTCTCTAAATCAATTTTATTTGTGAATCAATAACTGAGTGCAAAATAAATCTGGTTAAGTATTTTCATACTATCTAGATATGGCCTAGTTACAATATTTTGACATTCTTGCACATATTCGATTTAATAATAACAGTATATGCATTTCCTTGTTTATTGAAATATTTATTATTAGGCCTAAGCAAAATGCACACAGTGTGCAAGATTAAGTTAATGTCCTAACTCGATTAATTAAATATTTCAGAAACTCCATCGGTACAGATGTGATGAATTGTGTAAATATGAATAGGCCTAATCACGAAGACAAGAATTTTTAATTGACAGTTTTAGCATAACAGCTTAATGACGATCACTGACTGACAGTTCCAGTGTCTTCAATTATTAGCTGTTGTAGACTACTATAGGAATGCAGGTGATTATGTTTCACTATTTATATTTGTTTTTATCCTTGTTACTCTTTTTAGCTCTTATTTGGTTGTTTTTTATGGTATAGTAATAAATCTTAGTGTCTTTTGCGGTTGCGTTCCTTCAGCCTTACTTTTCGTCCGCTATTTTACACGACCGCAAGATGCACACAATGTGCAAGATTAAGTTAATATTCTCACTCGGTTATTGAAATGTATTTCAGGAAGCCCATCCTACGGATATGATGTATTATGTAAATATAAATACCCCAAGTCACAAAGACGACGAAGATTATTGACTGACAGTTGCAGGATTAATATCTTTGATTATTTGATGTTATACCACAAGAATGCTGGTAATTACGTTTTACTATTTATATTTGTCTTTATCCTTGTTACTCTTAGGCTCATGTTTGGTTATTTTTATGTTGTATAGTAATAAATCTTACTTTGTTTTACGATTGCGTTCTATCAGCATTGCTTTCCGTCCGCCTCAAGATGGCGGCGAGCGATTGCTTCAATTTGGGTCCAGTCGTATCTTCTGCGCAGCTGGCAGTGTAGGGACTTGCTGCCATCTCGTCACCTCGAGCAATATCTCGAACGGATAAATAGATAACTCTACTACAACTGTACATATCCGTCATCAGATCACTCATGTAGTATGCATGTGAAACATGGTCTCACGCCCACCCCCGCCATCTTCGAAAACTTGACGGTATCCAACGCGCAGAATGCAAAACCATCACTGGAGCAGATTACCACATTCGAAATACCCAATTGTACAGTGACCTCAACATCAGTTTATTTAGTGAGTACGTTCGAACATTATGGAAAAATTATCTGGAAAAGCTACATTCTCACATCAACCCTCTCATGCAAGAATTAACTCAGTGATCACCCTCCACTTGCTACACTCAGCTGACCTATCTCCATCATTGATGAAGATAAAAGGAAGATGAAAACGTCAGCGTCACATTAATCATATTTCTCCATACGACTGCGAAAGCCAAGGGTCCATAAGAGACTAGGAACTTTATGCCTATTTCAATAAGTTCCAGGTCTCTTATGGACCCTTGCCTTTCGCAGTCGTGTAGAGAAATATGATTATGTTACAACCCTCTGGGTAATGTACCCAACACGTAGTTCTAATGTTAACCACCTACGACGTTGGGCGCCGATCATCTTATTTCAGACCCCGCCGCCAGATGGTGCAGGCCGCAGTTTCGCATCCTATTATATATTTATCCATGGCGATTATCTTGTTCTGGAAACAGGATTTAGCTCCTGATCGCGATCGGGACGGTGACACCAACGAGCACAGAATGCATAGAGTAGACATGAACAGCTTGGAGGTGAAGCCGCTTTTGTAGACCGTCGCCATTATGATGCTACCAAAACATTGGGCTCCCGGTTAGCACATGGGCAGTTGATTGTGATGTTGCATCGTTATTTTAATTAATAAATGAAGTAATTTCAATATGCCTACATGTACTGCGTATGGCTGCACAGACAGATTTTCAAAAAAATTCTTGGAATAACTTTTCACATGTAAATATACAAGTGTGAAATGTACTTATTACCGGTAGATAATGAATGATTTAGCCTAGGTTAGTCGGTTAGATTCGTATTGTTCACGTATTTGTTTGATTAAGAGAACGGATTAGTGTGTTGATATTATTGTAATTAATTTTTATAATCAGCAAATCAGACACGCTTTGTAAACTTAGCATTTACGAGCGAAGCTAACCTAACAACCTAAGTTGGAAGTTTGTGTCGCGTGCTATAGAAAATGGGTGTATCGAGGTTTCTCTTGAACCGAATGCACGTATTAGTTTGATGAAAAATAAATAGTGTATTGATATTATTGTAATTAATTTTTATAATAACGAAATCAGACTTATGCTTTGCAGACTTAGTAGCTTCATTAACTCGGTCGTAAACTAACTTGACCCACTTAGTAATAAAACTTCACTTTTGTTCGCCGTTATAATCTAATTATATACTATAAACGAAGAGCCTATCAAATATTATATGGTTAAGAGCTTTCCACTTTTTCTCTAAACAAAATCGGGACATCTATACGAAATACTGGAAAAGCAAGAGAATGATAATTTGCTTTAAGAAGCAAGTTGCATTATTAAATGGAAGCAAATATATCAACCTATAAAAGTAATTATTATAGGGTAGCATTTTTATTGGACTAGTAGCAAAATAAGGTAAAATTATTATCATCTTTTTTTTATCATTATTGTTTGTTTAACCTTCCAGAGTACCTATTAAATACCATACTGCAACTTGAAGAGCTGTCAATTTAAATAACCTCTATATATGTGATTTATCGATGACTGTTTTGTAATTTTTGCTAAAAATATGTGCCTAGCGATTCTGTATTACGAAACAAACAAGAAAGTGTGAGTCCTCCAGGAAATTAGGGACATATGGAATTCTTATTATCATAAGATCTTCTAAAACGCAATAGCTATTTTGTAATGTTTTGGTAGCAACAAGATGGCGTCAGGTCCATCAAACCGGCTTCACTCCGTCCAATGGTATTAAGATGCTAGTGTCTACTCTATGTATTCTGTGCTCGTTGGGTGACACACTACAAACACAGTCTACTATATACAGTCGCGAAGCTCAATATGTAGTAAAAATGCAAACATGGGTAGTTGCCCACCACCAGGATCGCTACTATCGCCTCATCATCACAGATCTCTCTCCTAGCAGACGACAAAATATGTTACACTTTCGTTGTCGTGTTCTTTTGGAAAAATTAACACCTTCCTTCCATTATTGAAATATTAAATGCATAAAGTTAATTTATTATTTTAACGAAGTACATTAAATTCCGCCATAAACTCGAAGGTACCTGCAAGAAATATGTTGATATTATTTTTGTTTGTGCAAAACGAACTGAAATTTACTATAACCGCTTCACTCATTCAAGATTATAGCGATAATTAACTATGAAACTAATAAATAATAATTTGCATTTCCCTGTACAGTAATAATAATGGAAATACGAATTAATGGAGTAACTTACGTGTACCGCTACTTGTAGTGTAGGCTTACGTAGTTAACAAAGTGGGATGAGGTTAAGCAATAATAATCACACCTTGGAAATAAAACGTGATCAATAAATTTTATTGTAACAGACTTTTTCTACGCCTCTAGTAAAGTAAAAAATAAAAATAACAACAAAATTAACAGCTATAATTAAAACCATATCTTTTGAAAAAAAAAGTAGGCCTAAGCAATAATAATCCCACCAGAATTGAAAATAAAACGTGATCAATAAATTTCATTGAAACAAACTTAATTTTTCTACGTCTCTAGTAAAATATTATTATTCCAATTATTGTATTTTAGCCATTAACATTTTCACTACAACCAATAATGAACATTTCACAAGCATCAATGTGAAATACGCAACGAGCTAGCACTCGATGGAAATACGACACAGTCCAAAGTTGACCGTGGACAGACTATTGTTTCTAGTTGCTAACCGCTTGGAGCGCTTTATCACGAGATTTGCAAAAATCACCTCAAGCTTCGCGACTGTATATAGTAGACTGTGCTACAAACCCGATCGCGAGTAGGTCGATAATCGCGATTAGTGACTGTAGCACAGTCTAATACATACAGTCACGTAACTCATACGTATAAAATATGCCAACATTTGACAGCTGGCGCGACAGTAGCCCTCTAGCGGCAGGCAAGTTAAAAGTGTGCACACGACATATAATAACATATCAGAAAACGGGTTTTGCGTAATTTATTTTATATTTTTATGCTATACACTAAGTGTATCTGCTTCTTATTAATTTCACTTTAGAATCCTAGAAGAATTTCACACGCCGTTAATCTACAAGTTTCAGAAGCTGGGAATAAACGTAATTCTTTCTGCTCCTTACAACTCAATCATGGCCCTGATCACGTATCATGGTTTAAAATAATATAATTGTTCGTACGTGGATGGTTAATTCAATTCATTCCTAAATATATTTATGAATCATTAGAACTCTATATTTCATGTGAGAAGAGTCAAAATTAGTAGCTTCAAAATTGTAGGGCATATCTCGTAGGGTACATCGCGTGGTGAACTCCTCTCACTATTTCCTGAGAAGTTAATTATTTTCCATACCGCAAATTGGGGTAAACTCGGCCGCTGAGGTAAACTTGAAAATAATAAAGGGGAAGATTTAAACCTTAATATGACAGACATTGATTTATGAAGTTCATTATTTGTCCATTTCTTAAGAACCGGTATTTTCTTTATTATTTTGAGTCACAAATAGCGGTGATATTATGGTTTAAATTTTTATGGCAAGTTTACAGCATTTTACATTGCATTTCCAGTTTTCACACATAAGCTTAATTTTAACTTACCCTACCTATATAATACGTAATTTACATGCACTTACTGTTAATGTGACGTAGGTGAGAACAAATAAATGAATACACAATTTTGTTGAAAAAATTGTGACTTCAATTAACTCAGAAAATGTAGGCCCAATTTTATTTTCAGAGCAGAAGTGGTGTAAGTCAAAAATGGGTAATGAGGATTAAAGTAAACATTTTTTAAAATACAGCGCAAAGTAGCAGTTAATATTGAATTTATTTAAACTATTAGTAGTGAGTGAATAGCACGAAGGATATATTAATTGCTACTTTGCGCTGTATTTTACAGAATTGTTACTTTAAACCTCATTACCTAATTTGACTTACACCACTTCTGCTCTGGACGGCTCAAATAATCACTGGGAATGTAAAATCAACACCAGTAACAGTCATGCAAATTATTGCAGAAAAGATTGCTTTTTATATTAAATTCAAAAAGCCTCTTGAGAACTGAATACGTCTGCCACATGAATCTACACCAACACATCAGAAATTTATCGACACAGTCTGGATTTATTCAAGAAGTGAATATTTTGCAAAAGGATTACAATACTCCATGAATTCTTGAAAAATTAACACCATGATCCCTACTTGAATGCAATATAACATTCAACTTTTGAAAAATATAAAGAAAAAACACGAATACAAAAATTATGGACTTACTTGCATTAAAAACTGTAGATACACTATCCAAAATCGGAATGGTTACACATTTACACATATGATCTCTGCAAAAAAATAATATACTGTAACAGGTATTTACTTTGTTTTTATTTAAACTCTCCTTCCTGACATACAAATAGGTAACTGATAACTAATAAATGTTTTGTAGAACACAATACGTAGGCTACCAACAACGTGGATTATTGGTTATGACTGAGTTATAATTTTCTCTTGGTCTTTAGGGAATCTGAAGAGCGACAAATTCGGAGATTTAAACTTGTTGTTACTGCAATTTTCGTCATTGCACACATTGCCTTTATTCCGAAGCATGATTAAAACGTTTATAACATCTCGCATCCCTTCAAAGCACGTGCTGGCTGTATCAACTCTATGACCAGCGCCTTTGCCTGCCGGTTGGGCGCTAGTGTCGCGAATGTTGCAGAAAAAGTGTTGAAGTTGTGTGACTGTATGTATTAGACTGTGACTGTAGTCTGTCACCAATATTAGATTTTGTGTTTGCGGTTTGCGGGTAGAGGTCGCTGTGGATTCTGGTGGTTAGGTTGGTACGTGTGTAAATTTTGTTGGTGGTTTGGTATAGGCATCGCCTGCTGCACGAGACGATAAAAGTCACCTTCGGCTCCCTTTATTACGCATGCGCTATCGGTGAAGAAATTCCGCTTCCGGTGTGATGCTGAGCCCCGTTGTAAGCATAAAAATGTTTTATTTACCGCAATGCAGATATTCAGTGTGGTCCATTAATTACATTACATCCTCAACATGTAATTTCGCACCACTATTCAAGCAACAAACACTTATTTTGCACTTATTTAATGCTAACGTATTATTGTTTTTATCATCATTTATATTAAATGAATAATGTCTCCATGTATCGTCTCTTATTTTCTCAAAGCTAATTTCTGTAAATATTCCTCATAATTTATATATTATTTTCTGTTAATGTATTGTGCTCTATTTTTGCCCTGTAATTATCTTACATTTGTAACATTGCATCTTATAGTCGTTATTTATTATCCTTATATTTTGCCATAACCTAAATCAGTGGTTTCCAAATATGGTGTGTGATGAACCCTTTGAAGCTTACATTTCATTTTGGTGGACCTCTAGTGTTTTCTGTAATAATCTGGTAATCATTTTGTACTCATTAAACATTTGCATAATGTAGTGAATTAACTACCCTTAATAAGTTGGTAGCTATATTAAATATCAGTTTTAAGTTTTGAATATAATATACAAATAAAAGGTTATTTTATGTTTTGTCATATCTTTACTGTCAAAAATGAAACCATACGGTTTCCAGTGGGATGTTTCTTTTGCTGTTAAAATTAACATTACAAAGACTGGGACTTTCAAACTACTTAGTACGACCAGCACCGGTCATTTTGACATGCACGTTTTATCCTAAATTTCTGTCTCGTTAGCAGCTTTCATTTGAAATATCGTCTTACTACAGACTTAGTGGGTATAATTAAGGAGTTGCGAGTGAATAATTTCAGAACAAAATTTGAGACCACAATACACTCTTCTTCTAAGAAGAAATTGTTATGTGTAGATGAAGAAAATTTGTTTTATTAACTGTGTATAAGTACTAGCATATTAATTCTGCCATTTCTAAAATGCAATTCTGTTCTTAACATCATGTTCACTCAATTTTACATTAAATATTTTGACATATATATTTTGTGTTTTCTGAATTTATCTATAGTCTATTGATTATTATAATCACATCTTGCACACACACATGTACATGATTCTACACTTTGCACACACATACATGATTCTTTCAGAATTTGTTATACTTTGCGCAGACATGTGATGTCTTATTTCTGCTGTGACACCCTCCAATCTGACAGGTCTTTCTCCCTGGTTTCCTGGACACTGCTGGAATATATAATCTCGCGAGATATAATTAAAATCACCAGTCTCATTTTCATCTTCGTCACAAACACTAACTGGATATTCTCTTTCCGAATCTATTTCTGACAGTGTTTCTAAATAATGCAGAATTCTTCATCACTCATAATCTTTCATAACAGAAGTTCATCGCTCAAACCCTTTCGTGCCATGTTTGCAAAATAACTTCAGTACATTGCAAATAGAAATCGTGAGATAGACTAATGAAATACTTCACACAGTTGCCAAAAGAATTGCCGCTGTTATCCAGAATATATTGACTATATTGTAATGTCACAGGAAAGCAGTTATAAATAACTCCCTATTGTCGTTCTTATGTTTTGAGTATGAACCAGTCTACATAAAGGGAATATTTTGGGTAATATGAAAGACTTGCCACATACATTCAGTAAGCTTGTCACATGGGGACAATGTAGGCCTATTGAGTTCATTATTAGGAGGCGTAAGACGATCATAAAACAGTAATATTTGTAGTTTGCTGCTGCAGTAAAAATGACCTATGTTCGTCCTTCTAGGTAACTGTACTTTTACCCCCATAAATAATGATAGGGACTTGACATTTTCAGAGGATCTAGAAAGAGTAAATTCAATAAATGTCCTGAAGGACTAGCTTGATGAGCAAATACACAGAGGAGGTACAAATAAATTAAATATCGGAATGAGTCAAATGATCGGTTGCTTCTTCTAGTGTTAAACAAGTTTTTTTTTATACCTATAAAATTATTAGTGGAATGGTTGAAGTCGCTTTGCGAAGTCTGGCTCAATTATAGGTACTCTAAAGCTGCAGTTTGTTTACGGCGATCATTGCTTGGAGTTGCTGGCAGTTAAAATGAATGCGCACTTTTTCTTTACAGCGATGATTGTTGGACGCGGTGCAGATTGCTGGAGGTTGCTTCTGAAGCAAATTCAGGACTCATATCGTCATGTTCAATAATCGATTTTTAGAGAAGGCCATGTAGAAATATTTAATCGAGTTAAAGTAGCAAAACAAATGAGAATTGACAGCGATTTACACTGATAAAGAAACCACTTCCTGACGATCATCGCCAGCATTTATAATCGCCGGCGATGTGCGTCCGGTGATATCACCATAAACAAACCGTAGCTTAAGTTGCAAATCTACCTTAAGATTATGTTTACTTCTATACTCGTATTTGTTCTTCAAGAAGACCAGAGCAGAAAATGTACTCTCACTGAAATATACTGATGCAAATGGCATTAAGTGTAGTACTGCAATCCAGAAAACATTGAGATATACTGGTGAGTCATGGAACCAAGATTGCAACAGAGATGTTTTAGGAAACACAATTTTTAACCGCGATATCAGTAGATAATTATAATAATTTTAAGAGACCCTTTTCTTTGGTCAAACTATTAATTGTTTGTCATCGGGAATGAATTTTTCATACAAATGTCTTTAATAGATAATATTTCCGTAATTTTAATGTCAATCAATGAAGATACTTTTATGCTTCCAAACATATTGGACGAAAGTCACAGAGTGGAACATTAATCGAATTCTCGATTGATAACTCAGCAAGACAAGTTTAATTTCTTTATTGTTGCTTTAGTCTTATCCTGAATGCTGAACACAGTTGGATCCTAGAGATTAAAATAAAGAAAAATAATAATAATAATATCGGATATGTAAGCAAGAGTTTCAAGCCAAGGGAAGTCCTTGGACAAACTCATTCCTGTTAAAATCTCAGAAGTGTGAGATAAAAAATATTTCAGCCAGCTGATATGTCACAGAATGCGATGAAGTTAAATTTAGTTAAAATAACGTTTGAAAACATACATTGGTTCCACACACCCAGGTGGGCAACCACTTGCTTAGGTAATTTGTCAACTATGAATGCCATAAATTGTGTATTAAGTTATACTTCAATATTGTATAGCATTGTTACAGGTTTCAATAATTTTTGTCCTGTAAACATCTTACGGATTATTGTAATACAGTTTCTTGATGGTTTCTTGTCCATTTTGTTACTCAACTGTGGAATAATAAATAATAATGAATATAGGTCTATGCCGGTAATAATAAAAAATATATATATTTTCTTTTTTCCTAGATGTTCCAGTCGAACCAAACCACTACTCTCTATAGAGTTCAAATAATAATCTTTGGCCTATATCCTACTTCATCTTTCAAACAAATTAATTCAATTTTTAGCTAAAGTAGTGCTGAAGTAGTTCCCCGCTTATATACATGTTGCATACACTAATCTGTGACAGGTTAGATTTGGTTAGTTTAGGCTTTTGTTATGCCATGCATATATTTGTCTATGATGCATATACGATCAACTGTATCTACATAAAAAGAATCCGTTATAAATTCAACAATTTTCACTTCCGAAATCATCAGAACTACCTCAGCGCTAGTTTCGCCGCTTTATTAACATAGGAATATCTCTTCGAATTGTTAACAAGGTTGAGATCACTCTTAATTTTACTGGATGTGATGCCCCTGGTTTCATAAATTTGCACACAAAGTGTCTTGCAGCCCCTCTGAAGTTGGCACCTACGTTTGGTGATATTTATTTGCATATCACGACATTCATAAGTTGGTCTACAGTTGAAATATCCAGAACTACCTCAGCGCTAGTTCTTGCCGCCCCTCTGAAGTTGTAGATGGAATATTGTGTTGGCCAAGTTTAATATCAATACTACCACCAGAAATTAACTCTTAATACATATAGCCTATCAAGACTTATGAGGAAATATTCTGGAATACAATTATACGAAAATGAGGTTTGAATTGGATAGCAGGAGCTGGAGTAATAATTGCGAAATCTACCAATGCACAATTATTATAATTACGTAACTTGTATCACCGAAATGTAAATAATATATGATTGTGACGAAGGTGAATCTAGCATGCGGTGAATAAAACAATTTTTATGCTTACAACGGGGCCCAGCATCACACCAGAAGCGGAAATACTACACCGATGGCGCATGCGCAAAAAGAGAGCCGAGGGTGACTTCTATCGTCTCGTGCCTGCTGCTATATACTCCACCCTCCCAATTGAATTTATTTTTTTTTATTTTTATTTTTATTTTTTTTTTATTTTTTTTTTAAATTCGTCAACTTTTGGATACAGTATCGAAATCTTGGGTGATCTCCCGACTGTTCCTAATTACTTTTACTTATTGCTGAGAGGTAGTTCATTTATGATGCTGCACTCCCGTCATAACCAGAATGAACAGCGTGAAAACAAATTTGACAGATAACTATGAGAAGAGGAACAAAGGTGTAAGATGTCTTGTGTAGTACTGAGGGTTATAATTTCCTAGTTTTGATACATACACATTTTGGTGGGAATGTGCCTGTTTATAAAATGTTTCAGCGAATCTCCTAATGATAACTGGGATACTTTCCACTTTTAGATCTTGATGTATCTCTTCGTTTCTTGTGTACCACCCGCTGTTATGAATTACACGTAATACTTTATTTTGTACAACTCGAATGGGATCTAATGTTGTCTTAGGTGCGTATCCCCATACTGTAGAACCATACAAAAGCACTGATCTAATCAGCAATTTATAAATTGTTACTTTTTTAGATGTTGACAATGCACGTGTTTTTAAAAGGGGATACAGTTGTACCATTCTTGCTATTGTTTTTGCTCGTATATTTGCAATGTTGGTATGCCATAACAGACGACTATCCAAGTGGATTCTAAGATACTTAACAGAATCCTGAAATTCAAGGGCAGTACCATACAGTGTGAGTTTAGTTTGTGGTACACTTCGAGTTCTACTGAAGGCTATGACTTGACTCTTCATTGTATTTACAGTTAAGCGCCAATGTTGGAACCATTCTTCTATAAGGTGGACATGCCGTTGAAGTCGACCAATGGCTAGATCGGCATTACGATGTGTAGTGTATGCTAGTGAATCATCTGCATATAAGGCCAACCTGGTGACGTCAGTTTCTGGAAGATCTGAAGTATATGCACAATATGAGTAAGGGCCCAGTACTGAGCCTTGCGGAACTCCTCCTTGAATTTTCTTTTGTCTTGATAAACAGCCGTCTTCCTTAACACAGAAACGTCTGTTCCGAAGAAAATCAGCAATAATATGAATCAGTGCATCAGGAACCTCTGATTGGATTAATTTATAAATTATACGAGTATGCCACACAGAGTCAAATACACTTTTGACATCGAGAAATATTGCTACGGTAGTAGCTCTGTTGTTGAAATCGATAGTTGTTTGTTCAACAAGACGCAGCAGTTGGTGTGTTGTAGAGAGACCTTGTTGATATGCAGCCTGATAGGGTGGAATAAGGTTTGGTGCACTTTGTAGAAGTCTGGTCATAAGAATTCGTTCAAATACTTTGCCAAGTGCATTAATCAAACTTATTGGTCTGCGATTTGCTGGAACCTTTGGATTTTTCTTTTGTTTGGGAATGGCAGTAATATATGCAAGTTTCCAAGCATCTGGAAAATATCGATGAGCTATACACTGATTGAAAAGCTTGGTAATATACATAAGTGCCTTTCTAGGTAAGTTTTTAAGTTCCATGTTGTTAATTTTATCAGGACCTGGTGCCTTTTTAGGTTTAAGGCGTTTAATAATGGTTTTGACTTCTGACGGGCTCGTTAAACAAATGTACTGGGATACGGGACATAGTAGGAATGTGCTTACAGTTTCCTCGACATGGCGATGATGTTCAACTAAGCTGTCACATTCATTAGCAGGTTTAAATTGGTTCTCAAAACAATCGGCTATCAGTTCAGCTTTTTCACAAGACTTATAAACTGAGCCATCTTTGCCATGTAAAGGTTGATTTTTAGAGTAGGAATCATGTTTGGTTAACCGTTTGGTGATTGTCCAAATTTTATTTGACTGTCCTGCATCAGCAACATCTTTTTCAAATTTCGAAAATTTGATTTCTAGTGCCATTTTGTGCACTCTATTTTTCATAATGTTATATACGTTTTTGTCAATTTGTGATCTAGTTTTTTGCCACCGCTTACGAGCTCTCTGTTTAGCCAATCTTAGTAGACGTAAATTCGAGTTTTGATGGAGATAACTTTGTATTGGTTCTTTCTCTAGTGAAGCATATTTTGCTGCTTTCAAAGTATTTTCAAAGATTTTAATTCCTTCATCAATGTCTTCTTTTGTTGTAATCAATGGATTAGCAGAAATTGATTGTGAAATATATCCCCGATAGGACGACCAATCCATGCTGCTTAAGAAAGCTTGAGGAAATAGCCTCTCAGTAGTTGCTCTTTCAATGATTAAAACAACAGGGTTATGATCAGAGGACAGTTCTTGTAAAGTGTCTATAAACAGGGGTACAGTATTACATCTGAAAAGAAATCCATCAAGTACATCTGGTTTATGATTTGCATTTTGAGGGTAGAAAGTAGGTTTGTTAGGAGCTAAGATTTGATAGCCGTGCTTGTCAGCATGTTTTGAGAGTATGCGACCTCTGGTTGTTGTTGTTACGCGTGAATTCCACTCAATGTTCTTAGCGTTGAAGTCACCGCCAATTATAAAATTATTTGATATACAGGATATTGCATCAAGTTCTGAAACTAAGAAAGGCTTATTTGGAGAGCAATACATCGATCCAATTAAAATGGCTTCGTTATTATACTGAATTTCAATTAAAGTTATAGATGTGTGTGTGAGCTGGGGTGATTGTATTCTGTAGTGTCTAATAGAATTTTTAATTAAGATAGCTGTTCCACCAAAAGGGCCATTACTTCCATCAGAGCGATACACTGTATAATTTTTAACGCTGAGTCTCTTATTAGGTGTTAATTGAGTTTCTGTGATTAAAAACACATCTATATCATGCTGATGTAAAAAGTCAAATACATTTTTATCCCTAGTCACTCCATTGGCATGCCAGGTCACTATTTTTAGTGGCTTGTGTAACTTTTGTCTGGGTTTATTTTGTTCCATTTCCAAACAGACTAGAAACACCATCAATGAACACTGATATTTTATTAAAAATATCATTTTGTTGCTTCACTTGCAAGAAGGTTTGATGTAAACATCTTAAATAATAACTGATATTGAATGTTTTTAAAAAGTTCCACCATTCTCTCAATTCATGAAAAAATTAACTAAAAGATGAACTGTCAGCAAATTGATCTGGTGCCTGTCGAGTATTATTATCGATATTTACCTTTCGGAATCCTTTAATAACCTCTTGAGTGACAGGAAGTGGAGGAAAAGACTGGGCAGAAAGATCTGGCTGCTTCTTATGGGTAGGATTCCTGGTTTTCACTCCATTTACGTAAGCTTGGTATTTTGGACACTGTCTAAAATTAGCAGGATGATCCTCTTGGCAATTTGCACATTTTGCAGGAATAGAAGTAGGTTTTTGACAAGAATATGATTCATGGTTCTCACCACATTTAACACATCGTGGTTGGATGTGGCATGAATGAGCCTTGTGGCCAAACCCTTGACACTTGTAACATTGAATCGCCCCTTGCCTGGAGATGTAATCTTCAATTTCCACTCTAAGATGGCAAAGACTGCGTAACTGACGAATATCGGGTTTGTCTTGTAATTGATTTACTGTCAGGACCCAAATTGGCATAGGCAACCATGTCATTAAGCCTGTGTTTTCATCTTGGACTTTTTTTTCTTAATTGTCGAACTGACTCAATAGGATAATTTAAACTCCGAAGTTCAGTTAGGATTTCTTCAGACGAGGATTCATTTGGAAGTCCTTTTAGAACAACTTTCAATACTTTTGAAATGTTATAAGGAAAGGTATAGAAATTATATTTTTGCAGAATCAAATAATCTTGTAATTTCTCAAAATCATCTTTTGTTGAAACATATAGTTTCAGACCGACAGGACTAAACTTCCCTTCTGCTAATATTTGAAGCGAGTTCTTCAAAGTTTGTTGCAACTTAAAGTAATCAACTTTACTTGTTACCACAATAGGGGGTGGTGGCTTATGTTTCCGACTTCCATTTTGGGAATGTGCAGATTTTTCTTCTGTGGTGGAAAAATCCATTTGTGATGTAGGTTATTGACTTATAGAATTATCTATTTCAATTTCTGGATCTTCTAATAGTGGTTGGAAAACATTGCTAGTTTTCACCGGAACTGTAGTTCCCATTTTCTTATACAAACGAGTAGCTGAAGTTCGGGGAAGAACTCCCTTCATTTTACTATGTACTGACTTGAATTTAAATTCATGTATGTCGGCTTCTCTAGCTGAGGACATTTTTCCGACTTTACGCAGTGTTCCAGAAGAGTTATGAACTTCATCAATATGCGAAGAAATGGCATTCTTTTCCAGTTGTGGATTTATAGCAGCATCATAGATGTCTGAATGAACCTGAGCAGTAGTTATAATTTCACTGAAATCACTCGAATTTTCATTAGAAGTCATATTGATTAAGCAACACAATGGGTCCGTCTACAGACGGCCCAAAAACGAAGAGAATGTAACTCAAATAAATATAATAATTGTAATTAACACACAAAAATTAAGAACTTGCTTTCAGCACAAATTTTAAATAATCTGAATACTAGTGAAAGTTAAACACAATGTGAGCACTGTACGCAACAAGACGCAGCTACTAACTGACTAGCACTGCTCTCCACCGCGTACCACAGCCTACTGCCCCAATTGAAGGAAACATGCGAACTGCTGTTAATACTCACCTTCTCCACGGAGGCGCTGCCAGAGTGATACACTGTTGCGCGGGAACACAAATCTGCCAGAAGATACGCAATATTTTCCTGCTTATTAGTTTTGAATTAAGGTATTTCACGCTCTCAGAACGTTCCGTTCTTTCAATACCAACATTCTTCAGGAATATTAAAATTGCAGTTTTCAAGATAATATGTCCCAAATTTTCAATATGAATTGAATCGTTAGATAGGTGGCATTTTAGTACAACTGATTTCTTCATAACAGCTTGCTTGAAAATTATGTCCTGCAGAGCAGAACTGAATTTAGTCTGTTGCAGCAGATCACGACAAGAGTCACATACTACTTCCTTCACAACACGTTTCACTATGAATCCACTAATATAAGCCAATGAAGCAAGTTTTATTGGTGCTGAAAACGAACAAAGTAATCAATTCAGACTAAAATTTAATTATCTACGATAATGCTAATAACAATAAAAAGTTTTATTAATATCAATAAAATAGCAATAGCTAGCTTGAAGAATTAAATCCGTAGCCGGGCTCACTGGATTAGCTCTCAGACAAGCTAACCACTACAAATAATAATAATAATAATAATAATAATAATAATAATAATAATAATAATAATAATAATAATAATAATAATAATAATAATATGAGTATGGTAACTAATAATTTAAAGAACAAATTTAAGCGTGCATTTAAATAGTATGGAATTTTTACAATATATATGTATTCGTTCTTACATAGCCCATTGTTCAATTTTTCCAGTATATATCTTACAGCGCCAGCGTCTGGAAAACTTACAAGAGCTTGGGTTGAGGTTGTGCTTGTAGCTGTTATAATCTATGTTGAGCTATAATTCTTTTACAAGAGAGGGATGTAATCTTAAGTATCCTATTCAAGGCGAATATTACAGCCCTTGAATCCAATATATCATTATTACCGGAAGTTCTTCTTAGCTTACTGAAAAAAACATTTCAATTGAATCACTGTTGAAGCATCTTGTTAATACAAAGTCAAACCCTGCTGACAACAGGTATTTGATGCATTTCGCAGTTGATGCCGTAGCTAATAGAATATTGTTTTCGTATGTCTAATTGCTTAAGAAGCCTGAGCCGCGTTCTTCATTTTATTTCTTCAATTTCCTAAGATAGGCTGGAAAATCATTTTTAGCCAGATTAATTTTTCATCAGTGACATAAAAAAATGAACTTTTTCCTTATCGAGCTAATTGTTAAAGCTACAGTACATATATCATGTATGTTATACTACTTCTGAATGATTCTCATAAAGTGAATGGTCCTCCGCAATCTTTAAAAGTGTATGCCTTTTCTTATCCACAGTTTTCTTTAAGATATTAAAGGGCTGTAATTACAGATGAAGAAAATATATCTTTTGCACGTTTTACATTCATTTTCTCGAGGTTGATAGGACATACATGCTTACGAGTGAGGAATGGAACATGTTTAATTACCTAAGTTGACTGCAGCTCATACAGATCTTTCACATGCTGTCCACTTATTTATCACCATCATGCATTGTTTCTTCTAGGAAGGTATTCCTCACACTTTTTAAAATGTGGCATTAATCAAAAGCAACAAACAGGGATGTTTTGATCGTTTGGATGAACGACTTCTGATATTAGATACTTGCCATTACAAAGTCGTTTCATCATATTTGCATTGGTTTTGTGATTGTCTGAATCCAAACGTAATATGACAATTCCACAGACTTCCACTTCCTTTATAACAGAAGAGGTAGGTTTATGCAAATCCTCTTTGTAAAAAAGTAGGCAGCTGGTATTTTCAATTTTGAAGAAATGTCACAAATAAAAAACTATGTATTGTGGGTCCCTATCACCACGGCATGGCGCGTCCTCAGGTTGGGGATAGAGGAGACGGCCTCCAGATATGGAGGGTAGCTGCGAATATATTGAATAAGCAGTCGTGGACAGCCGATAAGGGGTGATCCTCCAGCTTGGGTGTTGGGCGAAGGGCTAACAACCCATCACCGTAAAAAACAGCTTGTTACGTATCCCTATAATAAGCCTCGGAATAGGACTGATTCTCTGGCACGACCACAGCAAAGGAATAAGGATTTGAGATTTGGCACTTGGAACGTAACTAGTCTTTATAGAACAGGAGGGGTAACATTAGTAGCAAAAGAACTAGCTAGATATAGAATAGATTTCGTAGGAGTACAAGAGGTTAGGTTAGATGGGAATGGCATGTCACAAATAGGGGATTACTTGTATAATGGGGAAGGAAACAATAATCACCAATTAGGAACAGGATTCTTTGTTCATAAAAGAATAAAATCAGCAGTAAAAAAGGTCGAATTTATCAGTGACAGGTTATCATATTTAGTACTTAAGGGTAGATGGTGCGACATCATAGTTATAAATGCTCACGCCCCTACAGAAGAGAAAGACGACCATATAAAGAATAGCTTCTATGAGGAATTGGAACATACTTTTGATCAGTTCCCTAGATATCACATGAAAATTTTATTGGGGGATTTCAATGCTAAAGTAGGACGGGAGGATATTTTTAGACCAACTATTGGAAAAGAGAGCCTACACGCAATTAGTAGTGACAATGGTGTTAGATTAGTCAACTTTGCCACATCAAAAAATTTAATTGTCAAAAGTACAACATTCCCCCATAAGGATATACAAAAATATACTTGGACTTCTCCAGATGGATTGACACAAACCAAATAGATCACATCTTGATAGATAAACGGAGACATACTAGTATAGTAGATATTCGAACTTTCAGGGGTGCAGACTGTAATTCTGACCATTATTTGGTGATTGGAGAATTAAGAGAAAGATTATCAGTAGCCAAGCGAGTAGAGCAACAAGTTAATATTACTAAATTCAATATTTTGAAATTAAAGGACGAGGACGCTAACCAGAATTATCAGGTCGAATTTCGAATAGGTTTGCCACTTTAGAAAGTTCCGACGAAGTTGAGAAAGAATTAGATGTTAATAGCGTGTGGGAAAATATCAGCGATAGTATCAAAATTGCAGCTGAGCAGAGCATAGGTTATTATGAAACTAAGAAAAAGAAACCGTGGTTTGATGAAGATTGTTGCATGGTAGTAGAAAGAAGGAAACAGGCAAAATTGAAATTCTTACAGGATCCAGTTCAGGAGAAGAGAGATAATTATTTCAATGAAAGACGGGAAGCAAGTCGTACACTTAGGAATAAAAAGAGAGGTTACTTGAAGGAAAAACTGAATGAGGTAGAAACAAATAGTAAGAATAAAGACATTCGAGATTTATATAAGGGTATAAAGGAATTTAAGAACGGATATCAGCCAAGGGTAAACGTGATCAAGGATGAGAATGGTGACTTGCTTGCAGACTCTCCATCAATCTTAAACAGATGGAAAAACTATTTTGCGCGACTACTAAATGTACATAGGCCAAATAGAAATGATCGGGACAAAATTGAAATACAAACTGCTGAGCCATTTATACCCGAACCCACGCTTTCAGAAGTCGAAATTGCGATAGATAATCTGAAAAAGTACAAGTCTCCAGGTATCGATCAAATTCCAGCAGAATTAATACAAGAGAGTGGAAGTGCATTATACAGCGAAATTTATAAACTTGTACTTGCTATTTGGGAAAAGGAAATTGTACCAGAACAATGGAAGGAGTCCATAATTGTACCTATTTTTAAAAAGGGGGACAAAACCAACTGTGGTAACTTTCGAGGAATATCACTTTTGTTGACGTCGTACAAAATTTTGTCCAATATTCTTTTGAGAAGATTAACTCCGTACGTAGATGAAATTATTGGGGATCATCAGTGCGGTTTTCGGCGTAATAGATCGACTATTGATCAGATTTTTTGTATTCGACAGATAATGGAGAAAAAATGGGAGTATAAGGGTACAGTACATCAGTTATTCATAGATTTCAAAAAGGCTTATGACTCGGTTAAGAGGGAAGTATTATATGATATTCTTATTGAATTTGGTATTCCCAAGAAACTAGTTCGATTAATTAAAATGTGTCTCAGTGAAACATACAGCAGAGTCCGTATAGGTCAGTTTCTATCTGATGTTTTTCCAATTCACTGCGGGCTAAAGCAGGGAGATGCACTGTCACCTTTACTTTTTAACTTCGCTCTAGAATATGCCATTAGGAAAGTTCAGGATAACAAGCAGGGTTTGGAATTGAACGGGTTACATCAGCTTCTTGTCTATGCGGATGACGTGAATATGTTGGGAGAAAATACACAAACGATTAGGGAAAACACGGAAATTTTACTTGAAGCAAGTAGAGCGATCGGTTTGGAAGTAAATCCCGAAAAGACAAAGTATATGATTATATCTCGTGACCAGAATATTGTACGAAATGGAAATATAAAAATTGGAGATTTATCCTTCGAAGAGGTGGAAAAATTCAAATATGTTGGAGCAACAGTAACAAATATAAATGACACTCGGGAGGAAATTAAACGCATAATAAATATGGGAAATGCGTGTTATTATTCGGTTGAGAAGCTCTTATCATCCAGTCTGCTGTCGAAAAATCTGAAAGTTAGAATTTATAAAACAGTTATATTACCGGTTCTTCTGTATGGTTGTGAAACTTGGACTCTCACTCTGAGAGAGGAACATAGGTTCAGGGTGTTTGAGAATAAGGTGCTAAGGAAAATATTTGGGGCTAAGCGGGATGAAGTTACAGGAGAATGGAGAAAGTTACACAACACAGAACTGCACGCATTGTATTCTTCACCTGACATAATTAGGAACATTAAATCCAGACGTTTGAGATGGGCAGGGCATGTAGCACGTATGGGCGAATCCAGGAATGCATATAGAGTGTTAGTTGGGAGACCGGAGGGAAAAAGACCTTTAGGGAGGCCGAGACGTAGATGGGAGGATAATATTAAAATGGATTTGAGGGAGGTGGGGTATGATGATAGAGACTGGATTAATCTTGCACAGGATAGGGACCGCTGGCGGGCTTATGTGAGGGCGGCAATGAACCTTCGGGTTCCTTAAAAGGCATTTGTAAGTTGTAAGTACGCATATAGCGTAGATCAGTGATTTTCAACCAGAGGTCCGCGGCCACCTGAGAATCCGCACAGCTATTAATGTGGGATCGCGAACAAAATAATAATAATAATAATAATAATAATAATAATAATAATAATAATAATAATAATAATAATCATCATCATCATCATCAATACGCCACAGAACCGACTGTTATTTAACAAACACAATCATGAATCATATTATACCTCAAATATTATATATATTATGAATTTATTTATTATAATAAATACGCATGTAGCGTAGATCAGTGATTTTCAACCAGAGGTCCGCGGCCACCTGAGTATCCGCACAGCTATTAATGGGGGATCGCGAACAAAATAATAATAATAATAATAATAATAATAATAATAATAATAATAATAATAAATAACTCTTGATCTTCAAAATAGCTCCACCGATGCGATGATTTCTCAAACAGAATAGCACAAACTGGAACCTGTCCCTTATTTCATAGATTTGCTGATAATTTAATTGTCATTAAACTGGACAAGTGGGAGATTGTAAGCTACTTCTTTCACAAGTGACAATGTCATTCATTACACTGAAGTCTCTTACAGCTTCCGCACTGCTAATGGTGATGTAATTCGTGATTTATTTTGGCTTTGGCTGTAGTGAATGACAAAAGGGCAATTTTTTCCTATTAAATTATCCACGAAATCTCGGAAATCATAATAAGCTGTAGAGAGTCTCCAACAAGCAGTGCAAAAGCCACTAAATTTCTGTATTTTCAATCGATCGCTTTAGCAGAATGCAGAATAATAGCTCATTACCTAAATTAGAAAAATGCGTTTGATTGATTTTTATTTTAACAAAGATCTTGGAACCAATATAAATATTTATCAAAGGGCTCGCGCGAGTCTTTGCGAGTGCCCTCCAGCACATCCCTGGCTGTGGTACAATGTTGGTGACTTCAGAACGGTGGGGGGGGGGGGATAGTAACTGAATAGTATGGATTTGTGTCACATAGTTTTATTTTAATATTAGACAGGTTTTCTAAAATGTACCTTGTTATCAGTTTACTTTTTGTATTTATTCAGTGCTAACATATATTTTTTAAATTTTCTTTTGAGATTTATGAAGCCAAAGCCTCTCCCTGACCTACCCAATTGCTTACGCCCATGAAAGCATTGTAAAAGGATAAGATATGACGACTTTATAGAAGTGCAGACAAAGTCTAAGAAATTATTTAAAGTAGTTTTATCGGTACCTATATAAACAAGCTCCAATTTTCTCCCCCCCCCCCCCCTACGATATTGAAAGGCTAGATCCACCTATGAAATTAGTAGGCCCCTAATGCGACAAATCATGCAATAATAGTTTATTTTAAGTATTTGAAAACTTTATATTATTACGAAGGACATCAATAGCTTATGATATATAACAAACTAAATTGATTTATTCATCATGACTAACTTTTGTGATGGTTTAGCTTGCATATACACATTCCACTTCTGGTGGAAATATTTTATTAAGAGAATAGCCCTTTTTAATACATTTTCTTACAGATTTAATAACAGTAACATTGTGAAATATCACATTTTCGGCTCTGATCAAAACCGTGCTCTGAGTGCTGTGCTTTAGGGAACGGACTTAGTTGATATTTTTGCAACCAGATGGTGAAACACATTAGTAATGCCGCGCTATCTCGTGGACCGGTTAAATACTACGTAATGATTTTATTTTAACTAGTTTCTTTTGCAGAAGTTAAATCCAGACGAAAGTAACAGTGTAACAGCGAGTAACTAGTTATTTCGTGTTCAAGTTATTTTTGTAACCGTTACAATTAAGTAACTGTTACAAAGTAACTGTTACGTTATTTTTCGCCCATCCGTAGTTTGGTATTGATGAAGTTTGAATGGCGTACCGGTAAAACATGTGTTTGGATGGTGAATAAGTAATTCTATTATTTGTTCAATTTGTGAGCATTTGTGTTATTGGTGATTTGTTTGGCTATGGAGTGCGTTGCTGGCCCAAGTGGAGTGAAACGGAGGGCTGAACATTCTATTTCTGATTCAGCATCGGATAGTTCTCATTCATCGTATGATGAACCTGCCGTACTGCCTCAGGTTGGGGATTTTGGAGATGCTTTGAGGTATTCATTTTTAGTGTTATTATTTCAGGGTTTGGGGCAGGGGATCGCGTTTTTAAGGGAAAGTGTTTTAATTTCCAGGGAATATTTTTGTCCCAAGTGTACTAGAGCAATGGTCTAGGGTTCAGTTTCTGACAGCAGAACCAAGGACCGTTTTTTATGGTACTGCCGGAAGGATAATGTTTGGCGGTCTATAAGAAAGGGTTCTTGGTTCAGCAAGAGTAAATTGTCTCTTTTAAGTATTACGTGTTTGACATTTATGTGGGCTTGGAGACAGCGGATAGATTTTGTTGTGAATGAGTTACGTGTGAATGCGAAAACTGTGGGAGATTGGTTTAGTTTCTGTAGGGAGGTATGCACTAAGTTTATTGATGGGAAGGAGAAGATTGAGGAGCCAGGTAAAATTGTAGATGTTGATGAGTCATGTTTTGGGAAAATTAAGGAGAAAATGACCAATTTAAGTATACGGATTCCTCATTGACAATTATATCCGAAAATACTGAAAAGAGCAGTTTTGTCTGCGTTTGTCGAATGCGCATCATCGTGCTTACGAAAAGGCACTTTTCAGTGCCAATAATTATTTTGTGTGCACAAGATTGGAATTTTGAAGTAAGAAGGAAGGAAAGGAATCCGTGTTCTGAAATTTATCCAAATAAAGAACCACATTCCGGAGGGTAGTATTATATTTTGGGATAAGTGGGAGGGATATGGGGGTTTAGATGATGAGGGTTTTAGACATTTTACAGTGAATCATAGAGTTGAGTTTAAGAATTATGAAACTGGTTGTTGCACCACTAGTATAGAGGGGATGTGATATACAGTAAAACTTCATGTTTGGAGGCGTAAAAGGGTGGGTTCAACTATACAGAGTCATTTAGATATGAGTATGTATGAAGAAAGAATGTAAATGCGGGTGATTGTGTTGTGAATGCGTTTTTGACAGATGTGAGTGTTTTGTATGTTCCAAAGAATAAGGATGTGTGAATGTTCTTGTTTTATTTTGGAGTGATATTTATTTTGTTTTTGTTGGAATTGTTATTTTAGTTATTATTATCCTTATTGTTTCTGTAGAAGTTCTATTTTTTTTTTCGCGAAGGAGAGCATTTTATTTGTGTTTTATAATAATGGGTATTCTTTTGTTGAGGGGGAGTAATTACGCACGAAGGATAATATTTATTTTATTTATTGAAGAAATAGGTTTTTATTTTGTTGGTTTTGTATATAAGTTATGAGCATTTGTGAGGATCTGTTCGTTGTTTCTTTTTATTTGAGATGTGAGTGTTTTGTATGTTCCCAAGAATAAGGATGTGTGAATGTTCGTGTTTTGTTATTTTGGAATGATATTTATTTTGTTTTTGTTGGAATTCGTATTTTAGTTATTATTACCCGTATTGTTTCTGTAGATGTTTTATTTTTTCTCGAAGGAAAGCGTTTTGTTTGTGTTTTATAATGATGGGTAGGCCTATTCCTTTGTTGAGGGTAGTAATTACTCATCAAGGATAGTATTTATTTCATTTATTGAAGAAATAGATATTCACTTTTGTTGATATTCTATGTATATGAGCGTGTGTGTGGATCTGTTCGTTCTGTCTTTTTATTTGTATTTAATTTGGGGTTCAAAATTGTAAGAGGACTGCAGTAAGAATTGGTATTTTGTAAATGATTTGAAGGTTAGTTTCTTTAAATTCAGCCTTTTTATTATATTATTGTGCTGTAATTTATTATTTTTGTGAAGGCCGAGGTGTCTGACAAGGCTAGTGGGTTAATTGAGGGAATATCTCAGTGACATGAGGTCGACATACTTATGTGAGAAGGTTAGTGGGTTAGTTCAGGTGATATCTCAGTGACATGAGGTCGACATGTGTGAAAAGGTTAGTGGGATTAGTTGAGGTGATATTTCAATGACATGAGGTCGACGTATGTGAGAAAGTTTGTGGGATAGTTGAGGTGATATCTCAGTGACATGAGGTTGACGTACTAATGTGAGAAGGTTAGTAGGTTAGTTGAGGTGATATCTCAGTGACATGAGGTCGACGTATGTGAGAAGGTTAGTGGGTTAGTTGAGGTGATATCTCTTTGACATGAGGTCGATGTATGTGAAAAGGTTAGTGGGTTAGTTGAGGTGATATCTCAGTGACATGAGGTCGACCTATGTGAAAAGGTTAGTGGGTTAGTTGAGGTGAAACCTCTGTGACATGAGGTCTACGTACTTATGTGAGAAGGTTAGTGGGTTAGTTGAGGTGATATCTCAGTGACATGAGGTCGACATATATGAAAAAGTCAGTCAGTTAGTTGAGGTGATATCTCAGGGACATGAGGTCGACGTATGTGAGAAGGTTAGTCAGTTAGTTGAGGTGATATCTCAGTGACATGAGGTCGACTTATGTGAGTTAATTATGTGAGAAGGTTAGTGAGTCATTCCATGGTCATGTGTGGGACATTTGTACTAATTTCTTAATTACAGATCTTCTTGTAATTAGTTAAGTAATTTTTTAATTAAAAGTCTCGTATGCAAAAATAAAGTGCCAACAACTGATTTTTTGAGCTATGAAAAGTTATCATTTCTATTTTGTGTACTTAGAAAATACTAGAAACATGATGGTCATGTGCAGGACACATGTATTTCCCTAACATAACAAATTACTGAGTTATGATAGAAAACTCAGCCCATCTGGTAATGCTGTCATTATGCTGTATTTTTTTCTGAATTACTTGCAGAAAATTCTATAATCTTACGCAATCACATTGAACAAAACATTAACTGGTGAGCTTGTAGATTTTTTTGGTCACGTGTGGGACACAGAGTGTTATGTGTGGGACTTTTACCCTTATGGAAGGAATTAAAACAGATGATTCTAAATATTCTTAGGCTATTATAGGTAAATTTTTAACAGAATAACAAAAAAATCGTAAATATCACAAAACTAGGGAAACATCAACTAATTTGAAAAAGGAATGTTCTTCATAAATAACACAGTTTACTCTACTTTAAAAATGCTCTGAAAATTTAAAACTCCACAATTTTTCATAACATCTAGAGGTAACAGTTTCTTGACAATCTCTTGTTGGCTGTAGGAGATAAGCGAGATCGTTCAGGCAACTTGAAGTGGTTTGAAACTCCAGCCTTTGCAACATCGAGACTTCAATTTTGTCACAAGCATGCACCTGCAATTACTTTGATATTTAGTTCCTTCATAGGTCACAACAACCCAATGCCCACAAGTAAGGTCTTCTTTCTGTAATTCTTCAGAAGCTGGTTTGTACGAATTAACATTAATTTCTGGAGGCCTAAATGCATTTGTTTTACATGTGATGCCTGTATTTTCACATAAAATTACATGAAAACTTTTTATGCCAGGATTTGCAACTACATTCTCTCATGGCTCTTTTGAACAAATAAAGTCGGTATAATATGATCCTCTGCCACGTAATAGATATGGGTACTGCTAACAACCTGTGAGGCTAGTTCAGCAAAATATTTGGGTAATTATAAGTACTGGTTTTGTTTTTTTTTATAAAATTAATTTTTTTAAACTTTTTGATTATTATTCCTAAATGTGAAAATACTTCCAAGCAAAATCTATCTTGTACTTCTCAGAAAGTTTTTGCAGCATCTTTACCATGAACTTATTTTTAAATTCTGACAATGGCCAATCACTCCATATTATTTCTAACTTCGGCTGATCACCAGCTGATCGAATGATATCATCATATAGAAAGTCAGTCAACACAAACACAGGGTCTTTATCCTTAGATTGGCAGTGAGAATAGATAAGGTACATTTTACATTGCCCTTTATAGAAAACAGCTGCAGTAAATAAAAGTACAATTGTGCGTGACCAAAGAGCACTTTGAATTTCTAACAGACTTGGAGAGCAAGTTTTGTTTTGATTACAAAGGTGATAAAAATAAAATTGCATAAGTTACATGCCCCATATAGGATGGTCATGTATGGTACAATAATGAAAATTATTTAATTCTTTTTAATTAATAAAACAATTTCAAAATGTGGTCATGCAATTGTTGATTAAAGAAGAAGAAAAAAAAAGTTACTCAAAGTTTTTTTAATGAATATATTTGTTTTGCAAAACAAAATATAACCTATTTTGAGTCACATGTGGAACATAAATGTTAATTATTTTCACTGGCGTCATTAATAATTACTTAACACATTTATAACGTTAAAATAATAAACATGTGTTAAAATATATATTCACTTTTCACACAGAACAGGAAAAAGTTGCGCAATAATGTTTGTTAAGCAACTGAGAGTCTAAAAAAAAAAATGCAGTTTCAGTCTAGCAGGAAACGGCTGTTAGAGGTCATCTTAAATGCAGAGGTACCACACTTAAATTTAAAAACAATTGAAAAGGCAATGTGTTTCTACTTAATTCAGGGTTTTATGTACCATTTTACAAAATTTTTACCTGAAAGAAAAATTATGACAAATTCATAATAATGTCCTGTTTTTCATGGAATGCCTGTAGTGGGTTAGTTGAGATGATATCTCAGTGACGTGAGGTCGACGTATGTGAAAAGGTTAGTGGGTTAGTTGAGGTGATATCTCAGTGACATGAGGTCGACGTATGTGAGAAGGGTAGTTGGTTAGTTGAGGGGATATCTCACTGACATGATGCCGAATACTGTGAATTCAATTATATTAGTGCATTTTCTCTGCTGTGTATAGTGTGGAGTTGCCGAAATTTCACCTATAGGATCGTGTTGATGATATCCAATTTTGAATAAGAGTGGATGGGTTGTTTTCCAAAATGGGATGTGAAATTGTTTTGTTGATATCCTATTTTGGATAAGAGCGGATGGACTCTGTTCCAAAATGGGATATCGTCAAATTGTGTGATTATTGCTTTTTAGATAGTTTTATTTACTCGTCGTGTTGGTTTACGTCGGCCATGTTGTGACTTTATCGTTAGTTAAAATTGACGAAAATTAAGCGATATCCTGTAATAAAAGAATTCCAAGAGCAGATTACTATGTTTAGCCAAAACACATTTTACCTCGGGAGAGATGCCTGTAGAAAATCGTGAGGGTCAAAGACTGAAGGAAAGAGATGGAAAGCAAATCGAACTTATTAAGAGGAATATATTAAAATACAAATATCGCGAAATTCGTTATTCTGGACGAAATCACTTTTCTACAAACATTTTAATCTTGGCTTTGGAAATCCTCGGTCAGATACCTGTTCTGCATGTGCCGAGTTCTTGCTGAGAATTAAGTCAACTCCTGATTTAGAAAAAAAGAACAAAGTCAGAACTGAATATAGGCGCTCCATAAGATAAAGGCAAATAAGTTTTTTTCAAATAATGGAGACAAAAGAATATGAAATAAATATTTATTTTGATTGCCAACAAAATCAACCAACCACTCTCAAAGTTACCAATAGGGGAAATATTTTATAGTAGACAAGTGTGGCTGTACAACTTCACAGTAAATTACTGCAGGTGGGAAATAACAATAGTTGCTACACACATTTCACACTACACATGGTTGGAGACCCAAAGTGGTCGTGGTTCGAATGAAACTACATCTGCATTAAATCACTACATAACAGAACTGGAGAAGAACTTGAAGAAAAGATAAGAAAAAGAAACTTGTTCTTTGGCTCTTCTCTGACTCTTGTGCCTCACAGAACAAGAATTATTCTACTGTCATGTCCATCCTCATGAGAATAATAGAAGAGTTTACTGTTTTCAGAAAGATTCTGCATTATGTTCCTCCAGACTGTGTCTTTGGAAATATTGGGAAAGAATACCGAAGTCTAGAAACAATTACTTTACCATCAGAATACCATACGATAATAGGAAAGAATGGTAGATGTCGAAGACTGGAAAGTATTTGATACTTTGATATTAAGTCCAAATCGCAAGAAATTTTTAAGAAGAAGCTTCCATTCAAAATGACTGATGTCCGTGTGCTGCGATATGAGAAGGACTAAGTATTTGTCAAGACAGCATATGGAGGATAAAGTATTGAAGTTGAAGTTCTTGAGCTGGGAATCCGTAATGCTAAGAAGATTGATACAGCTATGGAACATAAATTTGTAAATCATGTTAGTGAAAAAAAAGTGTGCTGATATAAAAAAAAATTATTGAAGTACTTCAACATATCTTCAGAAGAAGCTACTTAGAACATTTTATGGAGACATGTGCCGAGATTGCCAGAAGGATGGAGATAATCCTGCCTCCATGTATCATGATGGAGCTTCATATTAAGTGCCAGTGTGTGTTTCAGTGAACAGTACTATTGTTCATGTATGTCTTATTAAGTGTCACTGTGTGTTGCAGTGAACAATACAGAATACTATTGCTCTTGTAGCCTATGTCTTCTTTGTATATTTTTGAATAAAATTGAGTGGTAAAAATACAGATGCATTTATATGTATGAAAATTGCTTTCCAGCATTGTAAGATCTAAATTTAAAAGTACAACAGAATTTGAAATTGAAAATATTAGTAAAATCATTTTGAAAGTGATGGAAAAGTTCTGTAGATTTTGGCTTGTGTAAATTTGTTATTTTCAGGCTCTATTTAGGGATAGTACTTACTTATAAAATAATATGTATAATGTCAATTATCTTCTTTTCAGTGAATATTTATTACCTGTGAAAATAGTGTGTTTGAATTGGGAGTTAATTAAAAAAAAAATATGTCTACTGAAAAATTTGTTTTCTATACCATTAAGTACGAGAAAAATTCGTACCGGCACCGGGAATCGAACCCAGGACCTCTCAGCTGTGCGTGCTGAGTGCTCTCTAACCAACTGAGCTATGCCGGGACCCGTCATATATGTACAGGAGCGCATATTACATGACTTTGTGGCCATATTCAACAACAGACTGAGACAGACAGACACGATTCCCGGTGCCGGTACGAATTTTTCTCGTACTTAATGGTATAAAAACAAACTGACTAGTCATACTAGTCAAGCAAAATATAATGAGGTGGGCGAGACCTCATTCATATTTGATACATATATGATTTGTTTTCTGTAGATGTTAAGTTTTGTAAAAACCTCCCTCATTTGTTTATTATACACAGATAAACTCTTCTCCATTGAAGTTTTAAGGAAATTATTTTCTAGATGTTCCCTACGATCATCAGGATTCTCCCTGGATGATGATGCTTCAGGAAGATATGAAGGACAGCCAGGAAGTTTTGAAGGCACAGTATCTGAAATAAATTTTACATATGAAAACTATTTTAGATTATGTGAAGTTTCCTAGTACCCAGTAATCGTTACATAAATCGTTTTTGTGGTTCCTTTCCGAAAAGAATTTTAAATTTTTTTGTTACTAGATATGATTTTAGTCACTTTGTAATATATTTTTGGTCCAGGAAAATATCCATTTTGTATGAATATACAACAATGGCTGACTTAATGGCTTATCTAATGAGTCCTGGGTACTAGGAAACTTCCACGTAAACTTTACGTGATTTATAATTTTTCCACATAAAATAGTCACGTCTAGTTTCTGTAAATGTTTCACAATGAACTGACGCATAACCTGACTTTTAAAGCACTAGTCCTTGCTTGTTTTGTTATCGCTTTATATATTGACGAAGGAAATTTAGTTCTATATAGTACAGCATATGTTTACAAACTGACGCCCATAACAAACTATTAACTTGTTTATAATATTTGAATTTTTGGCGTATCAGACTACTTCAGGAAACTGAAAAATGTTTAGAATGAAATGTATTCATAATGCGAATTGAAAGATCACGTGTGTGTTTGTGTGTTATTGCGTGCATGTATATTTAGGTTTCTGGAAATGTATTCTAATAATTGTGTGCATATAGGGTTACCATCTGTCCGGCAAAGGGAGGACATGTTCTCTTTTTTAATCATTTTATCCTGTCCAGCAGGCATTTAAAAAAAAATTTGAAAAGTCCGGCATTTTGCATTTCAACTAGAATTAACCCTAGCAATACCAAGCTATTTTGATGACATGCAGTACCAAGGGGGGGGATATTTTGTGACCACTATAAAAATGTTTAATTTTTAGCATTTTTTAAACATTTGTAATTGGCAAATAGCATGTACTACTATAAAAGATAAAAATTTAAATATCATTGTATATTTTCGAACAGTTTACTTCAACAAAACAGTCTGGAAAATGTTACGCATTACTATCTTCACACTCATTGTTACCTATTGAACAAACCACGGTTTCCTTGTTATAGGCTACTTATACCAAACTTACAATCTGCAAATAGTGTGTACTATACGTATACATAAAGCAAAAAACGTTTAAATGTTGTATATTTTTCAGCAAGTACTTGAATGCAACAGTCCAGAAAATATCCTAGAACTGGAAAATATTATGCGTCACTTTCTTCACATTAGTTCTCACACAGTGAACAGACAACAGTTTTCTTGCTTTGTTTACCACACTTACAATCAGCGAATAGTATGTACTATTATGAAAGAAAAAAATTGAAATGTCATTGTATATGTTCCAACAAATACTTCAGTGTAACAGTCACAAAATAAATTGTAAAATGCTACACATCACTTTCTTCACACCCGTCCTCACATATTGAACAGACCACAGTTTTCTTGCTATGTTTACCACATGTGTATCTTTTACAAACACTGCAAATGATTGTTGTCTTGCTCACTTCGTTGTACTTTTCTATTTTTGATCGGCAGTCTCTAGTACACAAATGGCATCAACCCTTACCACCATGAACTTCTTTTGCTCCACTTGTCTGCTTGATTTTCCTTTTCAGAAATCCTTCCATTGCCGAAATCACACACTTCTGCAGTCCTGTAACATTTCTTGCCCGTTCTTCAATATATGGAGTTATGAGCTTCAATCCCAATTCTTGTAGATAAAGTCACCACTGATTTCGTTTCTTCTTATTCCAGTCTGGAAAGTAAAGTATAAATGTGGTGTAGCCATTTAGAGCTGCTATATCAAAAAGTGTGTAGAAAATAGACACTGGCCATCTTCTGGTAGCTCTTTTTGTTGAATATTTGTGTACCATTTGATCCACTGTGTCGACACCGCCTTTAGTGTCATTGTAGTATAGATTTATTACTCTTTTCTTCTTTGGATCAGATGGTGCACCAATTGCATCATCATAATGTTGAGTGGATAACATAAGAAGGTTCCGCTTAGGTTTTTCGCGAGGGATGTATGAAAGAATTGTAATTGAAACACTTCCAGTATCAGGATCACTGAACACAAATTTACTGGAATATAATTCTCTTCCAGAAACTTCTTTGAGTTCAATGTATTTCCTATTTGCCTGCAATGTTCCAACAAGAGTTGGCTTGTGATTGTTCCATAGATCCTGAGCCAAGTCAGCAGATGTGTAGTACCTGTCTGTGATTACATTGCGCTCGGAGTTATTTATAGGATGAACCAAACGTTTTACGACAGCTGTAGCTGAATTTGTTTGTTGCGTTGCATTCTTATTCTTCCTTGCATATGGTTCCATACTGATAACATATCTTGACTTTGAATCTGTAAGCATACGTATAAGTATGCCATACTTCCCAGGTTTATCCTTCATGAAAACTTTGAAGGGACATGTTCCACGGAATAATGAACGCATTTCATCTACAACAGTGTGCATTCCAGCAGAATATCATTTTGGTAAAACTGAGTTCATTTTGTTGAATACTTCACGCATTGCGGCAAATTTATCAAACTCCCTGCATTCATTTCGTGTGGTTTTGTCATCAAATCTTATTATTTTAGTTAGTTGCTGGAATCTAGTTCGGCTCATAGTAGCAGTATAAACAAATCTTCCAGAAAAATTGAACCAAAGATCTGTAACTGCTGTCTTGCTATCACTTTCTTTGCCCATAAAGATAAGAAGCCCTATATAAGCAAGGAATTCAAGTCTACTTGTTCCTGGTACTTTCTGCCTAATCGCTTCTTCATTAGAATACTTTATAATGCTGTCTACAATTTCTGGAGTAAAGAACTTTTCAAACGACTCTACTATTGTGGCCACTTTACCTTCATTTTGTAGTCCTTCGCTTTCTTTCACAATATTCTGTGCAGCTCGTCTTGATATTCGAGGTGGTTTGGAAACGTAAACTCTTCCAGTACTAGTAAAATATTTATCACTGATTTCAATTTCAGATAAGTTGTCAGGGTCATCTTCAGAACTGGATTCCACTTCATCCCCATCCACTTCGTCACGCATGATACACTGGTCTTCAGGTTCACTCACTACTTCATCTTCTTCTTCTTCATCATCATCATCACCATCATCATTTTCAATTTCAGTTTCGGAATCTGTAGATTCTTCCAATAACTCTTCTGTGGTCTTTCGACTCATTGCTAATAGACTGAACAACAAATGTAATTGTCGGAAACAAATAGGATACATAAATATCACACCACTTCATCAGAACAATCAGGTGTAACAAAAATAGAAAGACCAAATATGCCCATTATAGGGACAGTAGGAGCGTAACAAAAAAAAAAAGAATAAATATGTCCATTGTTGGTGCATTACATGTGTAGTAACACAAAAGCACAAAAATTATATTGGCCATGAGTCCTGCATCATTCTTGAAATAGTTGAAATAACGTGAAACCTTGTATTACTATTATTATGGGTTACACCATTTACTAAGGGGGGGATATTTTTTGTCCACCTTGACATATTTTCGTGTTTTGGTAAAACTATCAGTGAAAACTATTAAACAATAACACAGTAAGATAGAAAGATTCATAACTGACAATAAATAGAATTTTCGTATTTTTAATGTATCAGTTAGACATTGAAAATATTTGTTACGACTATCCTTTAATAATATCCTATAATAATAATAATAATAATAATAATAATAATAATAATAATAATAATAATATAATATTTATTTCATTCCAAAGACAGTACAATGCAACATAGGAACATGTCATGTTAAGAAAAAGCATTTAAATACCAGAAAAAGATTTACAGGTAAGCAATATGTTCATAAGTTATATACAAGGAAATAATCACATTTTATAATATCATATAGACAATTCTCCTTATAAGGTATACAGCTACTTAGAGTTTACTCACCAATATTATATAGTGACAAGTCTATTAATTAATTTTTAATTTCTTTCTTAAAAAGCCTCAAGCTTTAATGGCTAACATTGTCGGGTAAAACATTATATAACTTGTTACTAATCTCTACAAAGCTGCTGTTAATATTAGTGTAGATACATTGTCCGTTTCTTAAATCATTTTTATGCCTTGTAGAATAGCTATGCACTGAGTTATTTGTAGTAAAATTATTAATATTTGTTTGTACATACATTAAACAACTTAAAATATACAAAGACGGTACAATTAAAATTTCAAGTCTCCGAAATAAAGGTTTACAATGTGTATGGTTATCAACATTACAAATTATTCTTATTGCCCTCTTTTGTAGTTTCAATAACTTTATTATTTTAGGATCATTACCCCAAACTATTATTCCATACGTCAGATGGCTATGGATATAAGCATAGTATATGGATTTTAGCACTTCAACACTAACATTTGTTTTTAATTTCCTTAACATAAAAATACCTTTGTTGAGTTTCTTAGATAGTATGTCAATATGAGAGTTCCATTTAAGCGTAGATTGTATATGCACTCCTAAAAATTTGACAGATTCTTTACAATTGATTTTACACTAGCGTGCAAATTAATCGGAACAACGTAATTACTTATGCAAAAACACTCAAACGGGATAAAAAAAAAAGAATCTAAGACATACCTCAGTAATCTATGTGGCCTCCCTTGTTCCTAATAACAGCTCTGAGACGATTTGGCATGGATTCCACTAATTTCCCACAAATATTCTTCATTTCTTCATCACGAAACCATACACCAATGAGGGCAGAAATCATCTTCTCCTTTGTAGAACAATTCATTTTTTGCATTCTTCTTTTGCAAATTGACCACAAGTTCTCAATGGGGTTGATGTCGGGTGAGTTGCCTAGCCAGGGGAGTACCTGAATATTATTCTTGTTGAAGAATTCTGTAGTTTTTTGAGACGTATGTTCTTGTTGGAACACACCTCTGCCATCTGGAAATGATTTTTGCAGCTGGGGTACGATTCTGGTTTCCAATAAGTGAATATATTTGTCAGAATTCATCATTCCCTTGATAGGTATTAATGCTCCAGGCCTGTCATGTGTAAAACAACCCCAAAACATTACTTTAGGGGGGGAGGTATTTGGGTGCTTGTTGGAGATGAGCTGATGTTACTTTTTTGGATCCTTTCCGTACGTAAGAAACACGGTGGCCGTGGACCTCGAAATGAGACTCATCGGAAAAAAAAGCATTCTTCCAGTCATTCACTGTCCAGTGTTGATGTAATTTTGCCCACATTAAGTGTTTTTTGCACATAACAGGGGTTAGCAGTTGCTTCTTAATAGGCTTATGAGCCCTTCGTCCAGCTTCCAAAAGCCTACGCTGCACTGTTGTGACGTGAATATTCGCCCCAGTGGTAGTCATTAACTCGCGGGTTAAGTCGACAGCAGTTAGTCTAGGATTTAATTTTCTTTTCCTGACAATTAAACGATCATCTGCAGATGAAGTCTTCCTTTTCCGGCCACAGTTTCCTTTTTTCTGGGGTGTGATGGATCCAGTCTCCCTGTATCGTTTTATGATCGAATTAACTGTAGCCAAACCAATGTGACATTCTGCAGCAATTTGCCTCTGTGTCATAGAGGAATGCTCTGCTAATGTTATAATTTTAGACCGTTTTCATGGAGTTGTATCCATTTGTGAAGACGACAGAATGTACACAGGATTGCAATATTAAGTCTTCAACACAACTGAAATGCTTATAAGTACAAAATGACAGGCAAAATGTCACATATTATAAAAAAATAATGGCAGACCTTCAACAATGGAATTACACGTACTACAGATGTCAATTAAAGCGGTATGAGCAGCTGTGAGGCCAACAATGACAGAAAATGTAAAAATATGTCGTGTTCAGATTAATTTGCACGCTACTGTATTGTTTAAGGAAAACTCTAAGTTCTGTATCTTCTCTTTGTTTAAGCAAAGAGAATTAGCTGAACACCAGTCTTCTATTTTTCGGTTGATTGCATCAAGATCATTAATAATTTTTAATCTATGGTATCCAGTAATTGTTATAGCAAGATCATCCGCATATAAATATGACTTTATGTATTTGCCATCAGTTATATAGGGTAAGTCATTTACATAAATAATGAATAAAATCAGTCCCAAAATGGAACCCTGCGGTACACCAGTATTAGCAGTTGCATATTGAGAAAACTGTTACTAAAATATGCCGTCTGTTGCCTATTGTTTAAATAATTCTTAAAAAATTTTAAAGCTAATTCACTAAAACCATAAAACTTCAATTTCGTTAAAAGTATTTCATGAGAGATACTGTCAAATGCTTTTGACATGTCATAAAATCGACTTAAAAGATGCATTTTACCTTCAGTATTTCCAATGCATAATTTAACAAAATTCACAACAGCATCACAAGTTCCCTTACGAGCCCTAAAACCATACTGACATTGGGAAAACAAATTATTATTTTCAAAGAAACCTAACAATTGCTTATTAATAATTACTTCAAACACCTTAGATATGACAGGTATAATAGATATTGGGCAATAATTATTATAATCAGATCTAGATCCTTTTTTATATATTGGTATAACTTTAACATATTTTAGACACTCAGGGAAAGTGCCAACATCTATACAAGAGTTAAATAAATAAGTTAGAATTTCTGTAATATTTAATGCAGCTAATTTAATTATTGAGGAATTCAAAACATATATACCATAAGAATTACTATTGCTTAATTGAAGGATAGTAGTGTATACTTCCTCAACAGTAGTCCTCCTAAGACTGAACTCAGAATGAGTCCAGTTATTATTACCAAATGCCAGGCACAAATAATCTTCAACATCAGTGGTGGCTCGTGAACTTGTGGATTGGGAGAGCTGCAGTAGATTTGGGTACATACAAATTTCACTTCTTGATACCATTACTAATAAGTATATGACAAAAAAAATGTACTACATATCGAAAAACCACAACTTCCTGACTTGGTTGGGAGATGTCTGTGGGACCATTTGCTAATCCCTAAGAAAAAATTAATACCATCGATTTCAGTGTGAATTTCAGATCGGCAGACACTCAACTTACAATCTACCAGTTCATTCTGAATTGTTTTAGAATAACCTTAAACAGTGGCATGTTCCAAATGATTTTTGAAATGCTCGTTTAGATTACTCACGAACTGTAGCAACCCACGAAACACATCAGGGTTCTTCGAATCATTTTTTCGTCATGTCCCCTAACGGGAAGTTCATATTGGCCACAAAATTTGATACAATCAATATTTTTTTTTAAATAATTTCACGATTTTTTCTCACTTCTTGATTATGTTTGAGAATGTTTGTTCTGTTCGTTTCACTTAATTGCCCAGCAGTATTAGTTTTGCGTAACATAGCCAATGAAACAACATTTTTCAGGTGAGACTGCGAAGATTCGTGCATTTTGCTTTTTAGGGGCAAATGTCCTAAATGTGTCACACCACTTCTAGTCCATGCAGCATCACCACCGAAGAGGAGGCAAGGAAAACAAAATACAGATTTTTTTTTTTTTGTTCTCATCCACGTAACCACAAATGCTTAGCGTAAATTTCATTGTTATACTTCCTTACATATATGAGTCATTCCACGTCAAATCGCACAAATTTAGCCTGGAATTGACTTTCATGTCTCCGATTTAGATAAAACAAATTTTACACATTCTATGGATTGAAAAAATAAATACAGGTTTTATTATTGTTGTCTATATCGATTATTGTAGTAGATATGTGTTATCAAAGATTCTGATATAGGTCACGCATCATTATTGTTAAACGTGATTATCTCCACTAATAATCATCACAGAGATTTGCTCTTTGTCTCAATTTGAAGGTGACAGTACACACTTTATTCTTCGCATAATAATATAAAAATATAACTTTGTTTTAAAAAACATTTAAATGTATAAAAATATGTTTTAATGGCAGCAACTTACTTTAAAATTACAGAAAAAATCCTTAAATACCTTGAAATTATTTTAACCGCCCTTAAAAAATCAGAACTCTACTTTGAGCCGTTGAAGAATAATTAAATGACTCACCAAGCTGCACGTCTTGAGGTCGTGGGCTGCATAAGTACTGTTGCAAGATGATGTGCAGGTGCAGCTGCGGATGAGAGTCGTGTGACCACTTTACACTGTTCCATGGTCAGAATATCACTCTTTTACGTAATTTACATAACACAGTACTGTATTTAAATATTGTTTTTGTAAAATATACACTTGTGAAAATAACTACAGTTTACACAACACTGGACTTTTAAAACTAATCAACTACAACCAATATCAATTCTATTTAATGTCCACCAATTTGCTCTCACTTTGAAGGGAATAGTTCTTTATCATGGCCTGAGATTTTGTCAGTGGAACAAAAGAATGAAGTTGTAAGGTACCTCGCACCACTTTTGCTTGTTGGTACCTTGAGTAGAAAATATTGCTATGCTTTTTGTGTTCACTAATGGTAAAAAATTTCAAAGCAATATTAGAAATGTTTTTCTCTGCCCAGTTATACAGTTTCCTTGGTGTTACAATAGGATGTCTACCAGGTTGAAGACTAGCTTTCATAGCAAGTCGCTTAATGGTACCGCCAATGCCATCACAAGGCCCTTTTCCATGTGATGTAGCAAAAAAATGTCACTCAGCACAAATCCAATCGTCACTAAGCTCTCATTTAGTTTCTCTACGTCTACGATACTGACTGAACTACCAGAAGATGAGATAGGGGTATCACTCTTCACACTTTCTATTACCACGTTCACATCACTAGTACCAGGCGCACACAATTCACTTACACTTTGTTCCTTAGAAAGTTTTGAAATTTTAACACTGCAACTTTTACACACTTTCAGATCAGATGACAAGTTTACGTCTTGCATTTTCAGTTTCACAAACATTGCAGAGGTCACACGCATTAATATTTTATTTCTTTTTCTGTGATTAGGCAGTTTGAACGGATTAAAACTGTAACTGTAACTTCGTTTTACCATGTCACTCATGATTGCAGCAACACAACACACTTCTGATCTTACAGAGTCTCAACTGGATTGTTTGTTGTTACAGAAACTGTTGGGGTTGCTGGAGGGCGCGTTGCAAGCTATTAATACTCTTTCACACCCCTTCAATATGCTCGCCTTACCAAGGTCCAAGGTCAGATTCTTGTCACTCGATATAGTATGCATAGCACCACTGGCGCACCGTGAACACATCTTCAAAAAATTATTTTTAAAGTTATTTCTTACTCGAAATCAATCTGAAACCAACATAGTTCTATGTAAAATATACTAGATTGTACGTATATTTTTTGGCATTTTTAAAGTAAGCTGTTATAAAAAAATATTAAGTTATGTTTAAAAAGTGACCCTCTAAAACAACCCCATTTGTATTTCAACTTATACTTAAAAGAATTAATATAATAGTTCATTTCTTCCCATTTCAGATGGCACCAACACTCAACATCTATGATGCATAGAATATTAACAATGAGCATTTTCATACTGCATCGTGGATGAATTTGTCATATAATTAAAAGAGTATAAATAGTAAAATTTTAAAGTGTGATCCCAGAAAAAATTACAGACCTCTTATTTTGATCTGGACAACATATTTTAGAAGATTTAAGCAAATACTAAATGGTCACGTTTCGTATACAGGTGTTTGATTTGACATGCACGCAACACAACACGATACCTACTTCGAAAGACTTAGGAATTATTGTTAGATAAATTAAAGGGAAACTGCTAAGTGTTGAAGGGACATTACGTGCTTTTAGAACTAGAGGTTATCTGTTTATTTACGTAAACTAACACCGCACCACTAATAATGTATTATTCACTCTCGCTGCAGCTATCGCAGCTGTATGCTCTGGCGCATGGTCTCACTCAATCCGACCCAAACACACCATCAGTAAATTATTTGCACAGTGACTTCTGATTCGAATAGAGTTCTAAAACCAACGCAGTTCTACGTAAAACATTTCAAAGAATATAATGATATTTTGTCCCCTTTTTAGAAGTAAGTCCCTGATATATGAAAACGTATTTAAAAAATATAACTCCCTAAAAGGGGCCCATTTTATATTTTGATTGAACACTAAAAATTAGTATATAATACTGCAATTATTGCACTTTTAAAATGATATAAATACGAAATTTCTACGATTTATAGAATCTTCAGTATAACCATTTTCATAATACGTTGCATCCAAATTTACGGAAAATGTAACATTTAATAAATGACTAAATAATTGTGTCAGCCCGAAAAAATTACACATGAGTTATTTAATTTCATCAATAGAATATATATAAAAAAATTGGAGCAAATATTAAGTTGTGATGTTTCGTAGGTGTTCGATTTGACATGGAATGACTCATATGCACTATTTCGGCTGGATGAAGCTTGAGTAAGATTTAAGTCGGGTAATGGACGACTCTTTAATTTCACTTCATTACATCAATATTCTCCGCAAGGGAAAGTTGAGAAAAATAAAATTAATATTCTGTAATTCACACACACTCAGCTTGCAAATTTGCACTGGTTAAGTTACGGTATTAAGACGTCACACCAAAGCAACACTCAGATATACTGATGGTCAACAATTTTCTAAAACTGGAAATGAAGTCTCTTTCGTATTTTACGTGCTATATCAAAAGGATTCTACTTGTGCAATAATTTTGAGTTAAGGCAAATATTAGGTTCTGCTGGAGGCTGGATATATACGTAATAATAAGGCAAAAGAAAATATTAATTTCGTTATATTAACTCGATAAGATTCTACAAGAATAAGCATGTGAAAAGAAAATAAAAATTTTGTCATTAAGTTTCAAGGGAATAGAGAATCCATTTGACGCAGCATTATAATAGCAGTGTGGGAGGAGAGGAAAGATCCCTTCTGGCCTGGCTCTGCAAGCCACTGCAGCGAGATATGGGTTTTAAACAGCTGCAGTTTCCCTCTGCTTCCCTTCACCTCTCTACCCCCTGACCATCAAGACACACTCTCTATGAGCTGACCACCCTGCAGATCCCAGGACGACTTTGAATGCAGTGTCAATTCCAATACAGTCGATGCGCAAAAAGATTATGCATAAGATAATAATACATATTCCCAGCCAGATGAAATATAAAGCAATTTACCAATAAAAGCTGTAACAATTCTTCTACAAATTAAAATAAATATTATTTTTATTTTCCTGTCAAAGCAGGGAGTGCTGCAGCTCTGCAGCTCTTATGGACGAGCAGCCCCTGTTCAACATTATTCTAGGCTTGTAGAATACCATTGACAATTTTAGTTAATTTGTCCGTAAAAGAAGAATTAAAACCACTTGACGTAAATTTAGTATCATTATAGTTACATTTATCATTATTGTTTGTCAATTCTTTTATTATAGACCAGACTGATCTACTTTTATTATTAGAGGAAGTGATTTTAGTAGAATTATACCTCAATTTAGCAACATTTATTTCCCTCTTGTATAATCTCTTAAGTTCATAGCATTTATCTGAATAATTGATGCCCAGTACATTTAAATTGATCATAGAAAATTATACACTTTTCATTGAGCTTCATTAAATCATCGCCATACCATTTCGGTTTAGTTACAGTAATACACTCGGACAAAAAAAACCGGACACTTCTATATTTGCCTGTATTTTGTTGCCAATTATTTCAAAATGAAACAAAACCCATTTAAACAAAATAATGTTTCATTTAGCACCTTATACGACAACATTTGAAAAAAAAAAATCTCTGATGAGAAAATTTACAAAAAATTACAAAGGGCGTATAACTATGGCATCGTTTGGTCTAACATTTTTTTTTTCATTTTATGGTGCCTTAACATTAAAAACTCTTTTTAGTAACTGGTATTACCCCCTCTGGCTTGAATAACTGCATCCATATGTCTTGGCATGCTCTCAATTTGGTTAGCAATGTCTTCTTGAGGAATAAGTTCCCATTCTTCGCCAAGTGCTCGCCTCAAATCTTGTAACGATTCTGGTCTCGGTCGTCTATTCTTAACATACCGTCCCAGCATGTCCCACACGTGTTCAATTGGATTCATGTCTGGACTCCTTGCTGGCCATGGAAGAACATGGATTCCCACTTCTTGGAGATAATCTCCGACCGCATGGGCAATATGCGGCCGTGCATTATCATGCATTAAAACAAAATTATCGCCTACAAATTGGCCAAATGGCACAACATGATCAGCCAAACATTCATTTATATACCTATCAGCTGTTAGTCTTCCATTTTCAACAAAAACCAACTCTGTACGAGCATCCGTACACACTCCTGCCCAAACCATCACTCCACCACCTCCATACGGCACATTTTCGGAAATGCAACACTGTGAAAATCGTTCTCCCCTCCTTCTCCAAACTCTTTCACGTCCATCAGGTGAGCACAGATTGAAACGGGACTCATCGGTGAACAGAACACAGCTCCACTGTCCATTTCTCCAATCCCTGTGATCCTTTGCAAAACACAGTCGTTCAACTCGATGCATCCTGAGAAGTCTGGGACCAGTTGCAGGTCTACTTGATATCAGTCCACTTGCTTTCAACCTCCTTCTAACTGTTTTGGCCGAAATTGGGCGTCCATGCATGTTAACAAATTGCCGGGCTACACTAGTAGCTGCCAGGTTGCGCTCCCTAAGAACTCTCAACACAATATACCTGTCTTCATTTGGATTTGTAGCTCTTGGACGACCCGAACCTGGTCTTCTGGTATATTCTAGGGTCTCTCTATACCGTTTTATGGCATCATGGGTTGTGCTTCTAGCCATATTCATAACAGTTGCAATGTAACGTACACTGCGTTCATCATCATAAAGGGCTACAGCTCGAGCCACATCTTCAGGTCGCATCTTGTTTTAAGACAAATGTTACAACCCCACTTAAACTTAGAAAATGTAAAAATAAAGAAATAACGAATGATAACGATAATGAAGCACAAAATGGTTGAGACAAAATTGTTATAGCTGAGACTCCGAAAGCAAAATTGGAATATTTGGTTGTAATGGCTTGTTTATAAAACAAAAAACAATCAACAATGTATACACGTCTCCATAACAACAGATGGCTACCATAATATTGTATGAGAAGATAATGTTTTGCAAAATACCAGCAAATATTAGTGTCCGGTTTTTTTTTGTCCCTGAGTGTATTATCATCATTGGTATATATTGTTTTGACAGGAAATGCCATATCAACAATAGTTAAAAACATATTTAAAAAGCACTGAAAATTATCATCTATCGTAGTTAAGGAGTACAAAAATAGCCAATTTACGTGACTTAACAAGTAACAAAAATATGCAGATGCCAATTCATTAATAGGTCTAAAAACCTTAACAGATTTTGTGTTTTTATTGTGTGTACTTTTCTGTGAACTTAAATTATTAACTTTCATTACTATACTATTATGATCAGAAAGCAATGAATTTTCTACAAAGGAATCAATTTTGTTAATATCAATTGATGTAACAATATTATCGATACAAGTTCCTTCATTAGTATATCCAGGTCTTGTAATATCTAGTACAATGTAATTAAGTCCATAAGTAAATAATAAGTTGACAAATTCTAATTTTTGTTGACTGTCAACTAAGAGATTAACATTAAAATCAGCACCTATAACTATTGAAGCATTAGATTTATTTTTGTGGAATGACATTTGCAAAATATTATTTAACATTTCAATAAAATCATAAAAATTTTTCTCATCAAGTATTCGATAAAGTGATATACATATACAATTAATTTCCTTAATATATACAGCAGATATTTCAGATATTTTAGAAAGTGACAAATTGACTAGATATTTAAGTTCAATACTATGAATTTCATTTTTAGTAAATATAGCTGAACCACCACGTTTACCAGACACCCTACAATATGCACTAGCAAGATAAAATCCAGGGATTTTTAAATTACTGATGGTATATTCATGTGGGATTGCAGGTACCTATGACAAGATGGTTTCATCAGTTTGGCGGTATTATAGATGAAGAGAATGTGGCTGTATGTGAGCTTCCCAAGAATTCAGTTTCTTTTACAAAATCTGTGCCCACTCAATAAGGTGAGAAGCAGTTAAAATCCGACTTGAATGAAATGTGTTTGTCGAAATCGTCGAATTTGAAGAGGCATTTACGGACACATTGTGTCTGTAACTCAAAACTGTATTTTTATACCTTGGAAATGGTCCATGGTACATAATTTTCATTTGACTGTCTTCAAATTTGGCATATATAACCTACAGTAACAGCTTAAAGCAAGGGGTTAACTTTATAAATCATAATTTAAAATATTCTAATTAATGGTACTTAAATAACAGAAAATATAGAAACATAAACAAAAACTGTGTGAAATTTGATATACTAGACTTGAATTATTTGCTATGTGTATAATAAATTATAACTAGATTTATGGCCTATACTGAAAATCATATTGACGCAGAATATTCAGCGTTTTCATATCATATTATAATTAATATATTGATAACTCAGAAACTGTTCTTTCGATTTATAATATTCCTTCAGCTGTATAAGTTTGATTACAATCTATTAAAATTGTGGCAATAAGAAATACCATGCACATAAAAATATACTGTTGATAAAATTGTCAAAAATTATGTCCATGAGACATGTTCACCAAATAATAATATTTCAGTGATATATGTATGTATTCAAATGAAATTAACGCCAACACACCGGCGAGAATCTATTCAACTGTGATGTCTCTGAAGCGTTATTCTGTCTTAAGTTTAGTTTAAAATGTTATGAGCTGAAAAATATTTGCGATACCATTCTAGAACAATGTCTGTGTAAAGAGTTTCTCGCATAAGAGCATTAGAAAATTCACCTTTCTGAAGGCATTCTCATGTGTTTGATAAAGGTGTTTCTCTGATTGGGAATGTTTGGTGCACACTTCTTCTATGGCGTCACAGTTCGGGATCGAACCATAGCCTCCTTAATCATCTGCCTACATATAACCCTATCCTTTGCGGCTGATATCCACCATTTGGTTTTAAGAAATGTGTTGGCATCCTTTGCCACTGCATCAATCCAGCGATCTCTGGGTCTTCCAATAAGCTTCTACCTTTGATTTTACTGAATAGTGTTTTCTTGGGTATTCGGTTGTCTCCCATCCTAATTATGTGTCCTGCCCACTGTAATCTTTGTATTTGGATAGTAGTGGCTAAGTCCTGATATTTATATAGGTTTTATAATTCATTATTATATCGTATTCTCCAGATCCCATTGTCTTGGACTGGGCCATAAATTCTCCTTACGATTTTTCTTTCGAAGGTGTTGATTGTATTGGCGGCTCATTTATTTAGAGTCCAGGGTTCACTGCCTTATGTTGTTATTGGCTTAATCATAACTTTATATAATGTGATTTTAGACTGTCAGTGGATATCTCTTGTCTTAAATATAGGCCTAGATGTCAGTGAAGCATATGTTTTGTTGACAGCATGTATCCTTTTCCTTATTTCATTTACAGTATTTCTTCATTGTCTTCAGTTAACCAGCATCCTAAATATTTAAATTGATTGTCCAAATTTTGGGATCCAGTTTCAAACTGTTCAGGTTTTCTAATTTCCCTAATTTTCCTTTGGGTAGTAATCCTAACTTTTGTTTTATTTGTATTTACGTGCAATCCTATCTCTCCTGCCTTTTTAATTCCTGGAAGATTTTTTAAACTCTTATATGGGATTGTGCCATTATGTTGATATCGTCTGCATATCTTACAATCTGGACCATTTTATGTTCCATTGTATTTCTATCAATGGATAATTTCCTAATCACATATTCCAAACTTGGTTAAACAGTGTTGGTGCCAGCCCATCTCCCTGTTTTAACCCTTGTGTGACATTGAAAGACTCTGTCGTAGTTTAACTTTAGCTGTTGTCTCTATCATAGTTAATCATGATCATCATCATCATCCTTCACGAATTAGGCCTCTCTAGACCTGTTTCGGCCACTAAATTTAAAGGTATTTTAAAATATAACATAATGTCGAATATTTTATTTGTATTAATAGAGTCATATGCTTATTTAAAGTCTACAAAAATCTGTGTTACGTCCAGGCTGTTTTCCCACATCTTCTCCATCAATATTTTTACTGTAAATATTTGGTCTGTGGTAGATTGGGCCATATGAATAAAACTGAAGGATTTCTTTCGAAGCAAGAGGTTGAAGTATAAGGATGTGCTCCGAAGCAAGAGGTTGAAGTATAAGCATATGCTTCGAATTATAAGAATAACCTCTACCTTATCCTTCGACCTTATGTTTCTAAGACAAGAGCATGTGCTCATGAATGCTGTTGTGTCGTTTCATGTTGCAGTACTGTGTATTTGTTTGCGTTCTTTGTCAGCTGGGTGCGGGTGTTCGATTTCATAAAGAAATGCGGTAAGCAGCAATGGTAGGCCTCCCAATGACATAGCAAGTTTCCTTCTGATGCTAATAAACCACACTCATTTCAATCACAGTCCCGCACCGTGGCATCGTGGTCTAAGGCATCCTGCCTAGGACTCGCATTACGGACTGCGCGCTGGTTCGATTCTTCGTCAGGGAAGAAATTTTCTCATGAAATTTCGGCCAGTGTATGGGACCGGTGCCCACCCAGCATCGTGATGCACTTGGGGAGCTACAATAGGTAGCAAAAATCCGTTTCGCAAACCAGCTATAACTGCTGGGGGATCATCGTGCTAACCACATGACACCTCCATTCTGGTTGGATGATCGTCCACCTCTACTTTGGCATATGAATTTGAGGCCAGCAGTCGGCTGGTCGGTCTTGGCCCTTCAGGGCTGTAAAGCCATGGATTTCCTTTTACTTTACATTTCAATCACAGCTAAATAAGTATTCCACATGTTAAAACTGCATCTTCCGATTCAGACAGCGGTAGCTTTGTGCCCCTTGAAAGTACAATGATATTTTTAGCTACACATCCTGGAATATTAGAAAAAGTGACAAGTTCCAGAAGTGAAAAGGAAAAAAAAAGAGGTAGCATTTCAGAAAATGATGAAAATTATTGTAAGAAAATTCGGCATACTAATAAATTCCTCTTAACATGCGTCTTTGCAGTGCCCATAATAGCATTATGAAATATTATAATTATACCTACTATAAGAAATAGTGATAATTAATTAAAGTTTCTACGTTAATCTGCGTGCATCAATAAAATACGAGTAGTAAAATTATACCAATGCAGTGACGTGAATATATTTGAAGTCCTTCCAGTGGAAGGTTCCTCTTGCTCTTCAGTATTATCATCTTCATTTAAATCCTATATATTGTCTGTAAAGTCATAATTATGATCATATAGGTACTTTGTTAGCTTACATTGTGAAAAACAAAGCAACAAACGATATGATTGTTGGGACCTTTGAGGCAGCAATTGTACAGGCGTATTGTAGAATCGGAAACCTGCTTCTTAGTTGGCCAAAGGGACGTTCTATTATAAATAACTGTCTCTTTATTTAAAAATCCGATTTCGATATGATACCATGAGCCATGGTTCGAAGGCGTCACCAATAGGACAGTATTTTTAAATCCACTGAACACATCACGAACTGATGAATTTTTCCATATTCTACAGTCAAGTACGGACACTGGCTAACTGCAACACTAATAAAGCATTCTTTTGCTTTGGATTGAGCTTGCAACATAATCATAATTTTATCAGCAATACGCACGAGTGCAGACTAATACACTGATTACACTCGGAAAATTTAATTTCTATAACTATTCAGGTTTTGCAACAGTTATATCTTATAATGACAACTTGAGCCATTTGTTCGTTTTTTCCGTTATATTTAATACATTAATAACAGTTTTACCCATAGTGGTCCGATGTATATCTCTTCTGCAATACCTGATTGGAATCTCCGATCGACCATGAACCTCAAAAAAAAGTCTTCATCTTCATTTCCAAGGATGGCTGGCTGACTGGCTTTAGGAGGGCTGGACCCGAGACAGATCCGTATACTTGAGCACGCTTTGGTCCATTGTGTCCTGCATACGATGATTATCCAAATCCGACAGGTGGCCTGAGTGGCATTCGTGAATCTGACACTGATAGGTTGGCCATCCTGTCTCAGCCCCAGATACAGCCAGGTCCCGCTTCGCGACGATAAACCTCAGTGGCCCGGAGTTCCAAGCCCTATGTCAGCATCGGAAACCTGTATTACTCCCAAGAATTCACTCTAACATATTTTTACTATTGCAGATAAGAGATGAAATGGAATGTTATAGGGAAACGGGAGTATGCCGAGAAAACTCTTTGCAATGTCTGATTTGTCTACCACAAATTCCAACACGACCTGGCCAGGGATCGAATCCGGGACTCCGGGATTGTATACAGCATGCTAGCACTTGGGCTCCTTCTCTTCTCTCCTGTTTTTTTTTTTTCCAGAAAATGAGATGTAATCCATTGGATTATTTTCTTCATTAAGTGTACATAAACTGTTATTCTGCTCCCTAACACTACACCAATGTAACTTGTAGTATTTTTCACGACGTAATGCGACTGGTAATTCAACTACATCAGTAAACCACAGAGATGAGTCTGCTCCTGACCAGACTTCACTTTTTAGAAGGATATGCTTCACTTTATTCATACATTTTTTCTAATTTTGAAGCAAAAGGTTGCGCTCTGAGCAAAAGCTTCTTCCTGTGAAGCAAGTGCTCTTTTCCTATTGCGTCATCAGAAGGAGAAGGTTGTGCTCTGCATTTTATTATTAATATCTGAAGCACATCCATCAAAATAATAGAGTAAAAGGATATGCTCAACTTTATTCTTATGGCCCAGTCTGCTTCTAAAGCCACCCTGGTACTCCCCTAATAGTTCTTCAACATATGGTTTCAATCTCTTTTATATTATTCGAGTCAGTATTTTGTAACATGTTGATAGTAATGAGTAGAGACGAGAATTCCATGCAAATGCATGTTTTTATAGGAACATAGGACATAACTCAAACTTGGTACTTATCCATTTCATTACTTTCTGGTTCCAAATATGTGTACTTTTTCCATGCATATTTGCATGTTTTGGCCTTTTTGGGGATAAAAACATGCATAATGCATATTTCAGCAATTTTTAGCGTAATAATGCATATAATATATATTATATTCAGTTTAAATGCATGTTTTAATGATTTTGAGTGGACACCTCAGTTTCTCGATTTTATGCCCCTTATTTAGCTTCAGGATCAGGATTGAAGAAGGAAAAGAAAATAACTAAATAACAGAAAAATTAAATAAAAAAAATAAGTTTTCGCAATAAGATGTTAGAGGACCTTTCCCTGGATGGAAGTTCACTTTTACAACATTTTACTGAAGACCCTCTATAGACTGTGTGTCATAAATGGATTTATTACTTTGAATACTTTGAGACTAGTAGACAGAAAATACAGAGGGTTCAAGAAAACTGCCGACAAACAATTTAGATTAAAAGCACCCTCTTTCAGGGAGGTTGTAAATTCTCTCCCTTTTCCAGTACCAGAAGTAATTTAGATCCTTCTGAACTTGGAATCATTCGCTAAACTGTCTTTACAGTGTGTGAGCCTCATAAGTTGTTAATGTGTTTGCTCATTCTCTTTGCATGTGTCAGTGTTGTTCTAATATGCCTCCAATTAAAGGTTCCAAAAGTGTACTCTTTGTACAGTGGATTAAAGGAAAAGATTTTATTAGATCAGATGAGGTTGTCGTATTCTGCAGTTGTTGCAGTAAAGAGGTAAACACTGCTATTCTGTTTCCGAATATTTTCTGTGGCAGCTGTTCTTTGTAAAATATTACACAAATTCTTTAAATTAATTAAATTACGATGTCCGTTTTAAAATTGTATCTAGATAACTGCAAGGTCTATTATAATTTCAGATAAAATGTACTAAAAAATTTCAAGTCGATCAGCATGTCTCATGTATTTCACATATTGCAAGAATGCAAAAAAGGGAAGAATGTGCAAAAAATTTCGCAGATCCCTCAGTTATGCCCGTGGGGAACTGGGTGTAGCAGCAGAAAATAAACTGGACAGGGTCATAAATACGAACCCGGAATACGGATTCTTTTGTTCAGTGAAGAAGGTTATTTGTGGCAAAAACTTGAATGAAGAATTTTACCTGACACTTTTACAAATATGTTCATTCAAGTTTGCACCCATAACGTCTTGTGATGTAGAGAGATCATTCTCTGCCTAAAAAAACATATTGACTGACAAGCGCGGAAGCTCATAGAAACCAATTTAGAAATGTTGTTAGATTGTGAACTGTGCAAAACAAGTAAACTGAAATAAGAGATTTGGAATAGAAATGAGCCACTGTGTATGCCACACCCGCATTCACAAGATAGCGAGTAATCTATTGAAATTGTTGTAGTTTCGACAGCTGACATAGCCCATTTCGAAAGCCATTAGAAAATAAGCTGGTAAAATTCATGTTCTGGTGAAATATAACTGCAATCGAAAAGTATTGGGAATAAATTTGAATAAGGAACAAAAAAAAAAAAAAAGATTCCTTCGCAGGCAGGATTCGAACCACGAAAGTCTTAGTTACTAGTCTATCACGCTCTGGAGTGAACAAGGCTCTGAAATCAGGTAAAAGGGTCGGTCTGGGTCTTTTTGCCACTACTGTACATATTTTAATGTATTTTTCGCTTGATCATGCATGTTTCATAGTTTGATAGTGCATGAATGCATGCATAGTTTGGAATTTTATAGTGCATGAAATTCTCGTCTGTAGTAATGAGATTCGCCTATAATTTCTACAATCTAGTTTGTTTCTCTTTTTATGGATGGGAACTATTAGACTGGTATTCCATTCTTGAGGCATACATTATTTATTCCATATTTCTTTAATTAATTTGTGCACACTTAATGGCAAAAAGAATGGGCCGACTCTTGGTCTATAGAAATGCTAAGTTCTGTCACGCGGTTCACTCATGTAAACAAACTGTACTTCAAGGCACTGCTGTGGTGTCTCTTCATTGAAAGTCGTCCGTCTACAATGTAGACAACCTTACGACCTCTGTGTGGCCCAGTGGTAGGATGTCTGACACCCATAGCAGAGGTTGTGAGTTCGCCTCCCGATACGGTAAAATAATATTTTTTATTATTTTAGTTTTTAATTAATTTATTAGTTTAAATGTGAAATGGCATTTGTTCATAAACTTCGTTATGCCTGCCTTGTAAATACATTATTGCCCATCACTTGTGGGTTATTAATAGGCAAGACCTGGCCTGTATAAACAAAAATACATGTTTCACTTCCTGAAAAACTGGACGCATATCAAACATAAATAAATAATTAAGTAAACAAAAGACAAAATAATTTGTTAATATATTAACAAAAGGAGACCTGTGGTGGGGACTAGTATCTCGTCCACAAACCACCTACGTCAACAACTGCCCTCATTCTGCGTGGTATGAAGTTCACAAGATTATGGAACAGGTCTATATTCATGGCCACCTCTCTTGCAACTAGAACTCTGTCCCACAATTCATCAGCAGTCTGGACGGGTGGTTGTTCTGCCCAATTAGAACATAGGATCCGTTTGACTGTAGCCCACAAATTTTCAATTGGATTCATATCTGGCGATTTTGGAGAATAGTCGACTGCCTCTTCGTAAACCATCTTTGAATCCGGTTGCTGGTGTGTACCGGGTGATTATCCTGCTGGAAGAAAAGTTTTCCTTCTGGATATCATTCTCGGGTGGAAGAAATCATTACATTTGCGTAAATGTGTTCATAGACTTCTGCCGTAAAGCGACCGTGGATGCGTTCAGAAGTCTTGCCTCATTGTATGATATCCACCCCCAACACGCGACGCTCACGCGACCTGACCTGTTAAGTCGTCTCATGAAGAGTTCATCGTATTGGTGGCCATCCATACGATAAACTAGGGCAGGACTATCGTTGCTACTGGAGACAATTACCTCGTTGGAGAAAATGACATTTTCCCTATCGAAGCCCTGTCGGAGAGTAACAACGCTAGAAGGTCCACAGCATGCTCCATCGTCAAATTTTATCTTCTCACAGATCGATGACACCATATGACACGCTCTCTAAAACGTCTCCTCACGGTCTGTGGGAAACCTGGAAAGTTGGACGCCATCTTGAGTTGAAAGGCAGTTCTAAAGGGGTGGTTCTCAACTTCTCTCAGTAACATGGCGTCATCTTCCCTATGCGGGGCAGAACAGGAATGGGACGATTCACAACTTCATTCTCAATAAGAAATTTAGCCCACCCCTTAACAGTTGACAATGGGACTCCAATTTCTCTGGCCGCCATCGATGCAGAATAACCTACGAGAATCAGGACCTTGTTGACGGAGTTGTCTCTCTGCCATCTTCAAGCGTAATGACGAGACAGAACGTTTTATTAAGAGACAGGAGTATATTGCTTCAAAAAGAGAGGAGGATTATTATTTATTAGAGTTTGGGCATATTCTAAGAGATATCGCGACGTAAGTATAGCTTTGCGAGACATATATGATGTCATATTTGTAATTAAAGAAAAGGAAGATTGTCGGAGATTCGAACCTTGAGCTACTACTATTAACTCACTCAAGAGGCCAATGCTGTAACGATTTACACTACTGAGACTGTTAATATCGTTTCGATGTAATATGTACTCTTCCTGTTCATATTTGCTTTGGTTGATTTTGTATTTATCAATTTTAGGCTCTACTGCAGTATTTGTCCCGCTATGCTGTAACATCTGGAGTTCCAACATATTTCTAGCGCTTTTTGCGCTACCAACCTTAACTCATCTGCCTCCACTGTAACGAAAATTGTTACTTATGCCAATCTTCCTCTCGATAGAAACCTTATGCAGGTCGAGCAGAGAGTACGAGACGCGCAAAGAGTGTAAAATACTGCTGTCTTATTACAAAGATTATGTTTGTAGTAGGTAGGAACGGTTCATCTATGGAACCGCCAACATAGGAACCAATTAAGGCCAAATTCGAGCCCCGAAAATATATAATTCATCATTATAGGTATTAAAAATTACAGGAAAAGTCCAAAAACATGTACACGCAATGCTCCACTTCCGCGAAATTACAGTCTGTAGTTTGGACAATGACGGCATTATATCCTGGGTTTGAGCTCCGAAAATGTATAATTCTTTATTAGAGACGTAAAAAATTGCAGGAAAAATCTAAAAACTTGTATAGACAATGCACATCTTCCGCCAAATTACAATCTCTTGTTTGGACAAAGTGACGGCAATATTTCCTGAGTTCGAATATCGAAAGTGTAGGCTATAATTGTTTATTAGAGGCATAAAAATTTCCAGGAAAAATCTAAAAACTTGTATACACACTGCTCGACCTCCGCCAAATTACAGTCTGTAGTTTGGACCCAGTGACGGCATTATTTCCTGGGTTTGAGCCCCGAAAACTTATAATTTTTTATTAAAGGAATAAAACATTTAGGAAAAACTAAAAACTTGTATACACAATGCAAATCTTCCGCCACATTACAGTCTGTAGTTTTAACCCAATGACGGAATTACTTCCTGAGTTCGAGTCCTGAAAATGTATAATTGCTTATTGTAGGAATAAAGAATTGCAGGAAAAATCTAAACTTGTATACATAATGAACCCCCTCCGTTTAATATCGGACTGTAGTTTGAACCTAGTGAGCGTGTTATCTCCTCAGTTCGAGCCCCTCAAAATTAAAATTCATTAATGTGGGTATGAAGGATTTGCTGGAAAATCTAAATCTAAAAAAAACCTTACATATTGAACCCCTTCCGCTAAATTTCAGTCGTCACTGCCTTCTCAGTCATTGTTTTATTCTCACTCTTTTCTTTCCTTCATGAACTGAACTTTGAGACGAGACAGAGTGGACAGAGGGAAGGCAGAGGGCAGAGAAGGCACAAAAATGACAGAGTGAACTGAGTGTACAGAGAGTGGACTAAAATACAGAGAGTGGACTGAGAGTACAGAAAGTGGAATGAAAGGACAGGCAGTGGACTGAGAGAACAGAAAGTGGTCTGAGAGGAAAGAGAGTAGACTGAGAGGATAGCTGGAGCACTGTGGGGGTAGCGAGGAAACTGAAAGAAAAGAGAGGGACCAGAGAGTGAACTGAGAGAAGAGAGAGTGGACAGAGAGGATAGAGTTGACTGAGAGAACAGAGAGAGTATTGAGAGCACAGAGTGTGGACTCAGAGGACAGAGTGAAGACAGAGAGTGGACTGAGAAGACAAAGAGTGGACTGATAGGACATAGAGTGAACAGAGAGTGATCTGAGAGAACAGGGAAGGGACAGAGAGTAGACTGAGGTGACAGAGAGTGGACTGAGAGAACAGAGTGGGGTGAAAAACTGAGAGTGGATTGAGAGTACAGTGAGTGAACAGAGAGGACAGAGAGTGGACTGAGAGGATAGAGAGAAGACTGAGAGTGAACTGGGGAAACTGCGAGTCAGAATTCTTTCCTCTGAGTCCTCTCTGTGCTCACTCACTGTAATTTCAGTATCGGTACTCTCTCTTTGATATCGGTCCACTCTGTTTCCTTTCCCTTTTCTATTACCTCAGTCCTCTCTCTCTCTCTCTCTCTCTCTCTCTCTCTCCTCTCGGTCCAATCTGCGTCTTCTCAGTTCACTCTTTTTCTCCTCAGCCCACTCCATCCTCTCAAGTTTTTTTTGTATCACTTTCCATCCTTTCAATCCACACAATGTACTCTCAATTCACTCTCTGTAATCTCTGCCCCTTCTCTGTCCTCTCAGTCCACTCTCTGTTCTCTCAATATACTCAACATTCTCTGTGTCCACTCTCTTTTCTCTCAGTTCACTCTCTGTTCTCTTAGCTCATTCCCATTCCTCTTCTTCATTCCCTATCCTCTCAGTCCACTCCCTATCCTCTCTGGCTACACACTGTTGTCTGAGTCCTCTCCCTGTCGTCTCCATCCACTCTGTCCCTTCATTCCATTCTCTGCCCCTCACTCTACTCTCTGTACTCTCAATTCATTCTCTGTAATCTCTGTCCACTTTGTCCTCTCAGTCCACTTCCTTTCCTCTCAGTCTACTCTCTGTCCCCTCCGTCTACTCTCTGTCCTCTCAGTCCACTCTCTGGTCTCTCAGTCTACTCACCATCCTTGCTCTCCACCTTCTTGTCACTCAGTTCAGTCTCTGTTCCCTCTGTTCTCTTAGCTTACTACCTATCCCGCAGTGCTCTATCTATCCTCCCAGGCTCCTCTCAGTCCACTGTCATTCCTCTCAGTCCACTATCTTCTCTCAGTTCACTCTCTGTACTCTCAGATCATTGTCTGTCCTCTCAATCCACTCTCTGTACTCTAATTTCAGTCTCTGTTCTCTCAGTTCTTGCAAACGTTTCTACAGCTATAGGACATTTATCACAGCGTTATATCAACATGCCAACAACACCTACAGGAACGGCAAGGGTTAAGCATGGATTTTATACTATTTGGCGTTTTCCTAACTATATAAATGCAATTGACTGAACACATGTGAAAATACAATCACCAGGTGGAGGAGATGCAGAAATCTTCAGAAATCGCAAGGAATTTTTTTTCAATTAATGTGCAAACTGTGTCTGATTCTTCCTTGTTGATTCGAGACATTGTGGCTAGGTGGCCAGGCTCATGTCATGACTCACATATTTTTAATTCTTCAGTAATTAAGAGGCGATTTAAAGATGGAGAATTTGGTGCAGCCATTCTAGTTGGAGATAGTGGATATGCTGTACAAAATTATCTCATTACACCACTGACAATTACACACACGCCAGAGGAACAACTTTTTCAGGAGGCCATCGTAAGGACTAGAAGTCCAGTAGAGAGAGCTATGGGGTATAGAAAAGAAGATTTCTGTTTTAGCTACTGGAATCAGACTAAAATTGGGCAGAATTCAAAGTGTAATTGCGGCAACAGCTATTTTACACAATATAGGTTGCAATGAGAATGAAAATATATCTCCTGTTACTGATGACCAGTTGGATGCCATTAACGCTGTGCATAACTTCCCTCAAGCAGCTAACAACCACCCAAATGTAGCAGAAAATAATGTCAGGCGAAACCACCTTATCCATCAGTACTTCCATGATTTGTTGAACCAGTGAAGGAAGAGATTAAATTAACATAAAATAAGTTTCATTCACTGCAGTACATGTAACATTGTTTATTATTCATTTTAAACTTGCATATTTTCAAAAGTATATTATAACTTTACTTCACTGGAAATTAAGCATTACCAGCACCTTATCCATCAGTACGTTCATGACTAAAATTTGTTTGTGAATCAGTGAAACAAAGGGATGAAATTGACATAAAGTAAGTTTCATTCACTGTAGTACATGTAACAGTGTTTATTATTCATGTTAAACTTGGATATTTTCAAAAGTATATATTATAACTTTACTTGACTGAAAATTAACCAGTACCAGTAACTTACACCATAATTATTAAGCCTAAAATTGTTATTTTTTTAAACCTGACTTATTATCTTGTGTGGTGTAGCTTTAGATGCAACACAACCTCCGTAATATAGACTCTAATGATGACCTGACTTAACTGTAACTGTGTTGTATAAAATATTACTACTGATACACAAACATTTTAACACATTATAGCGTAGTCACAATTTATGTAAAAATTCCACTTTATTTTAATTACACAGTGATGTTACAAGTTGATATATATCTGCATTTCTATCAAAATTATATCAATGTCGGATTTCAATGACAGAACATAACTAATTACTTGAAATATGCAGTGTGTTTATTTTCTAACATATAAGAAATTAGCTGGAGGGAATATACTGTATATTTCATATTATGTTCATGTCTATTAAAATAATTAGAAATGAAACTAACAATTGAATTATGAACATTTTGATGTCGTGTTATAATTAGGCCTAGGCCTACTGTTTTTTTTCTTATGTATTATTACTATATTATAAATAAGCCGTATATAAATTATGTAATAGGTGTTAACATGCAATAAATTTCGTTTTTCAGTTGGAATTAAGTTAAACTACCTACTGATTAACTTGTTATTCAATTACTTAAGAAGCTACATAAATTTAAATATCTTCTGTTGTAAGTAGCATGATAACCTGATGTGATATGTTGATTATGGTATTATTAATACAGTGAATGATATAAACCGAATGACTTTATGAAAATATCAAAATGACATCATAACATATTAGGACCACTAAAAACTACTACAAAACTGAAGTTATCAATACTGTCTTTAAATATATAAGTTACCTGTATCTAAAGTGATTTAATACGTTGGATTAAATTATTTAATTTAAATAAAAAAGAACATATAGACTTGAACAAAATAAACACCACAACTACATCAAAATCTTGTGATTTCAGTTAGCTGTTTATTTTAAGGTCCAATTCCCTATTCCTAACATCAAGATCAAGAATTCTTCTTTTCATCCCAAGATCAAACTCCTTATTTTTTATATAAAGTTCTGTGAGTTTCATCTTCACTGTATGTTCTTCTTTCATAATATATGTTACTGGTACTTTAAATTCATGCTCCATCCTTTGGAATTGAATTTGATCCTCTATTGCTTGTTTTTGTAACTGCAGAACTTGTTTTTCTTGCCATAATGCCATAAGTTTCTTTCCTGCCAATGAACTGTCTTGTGGTGGTCTTTTCTTCTTTACTAGGAGTGGAGTGGAAGTAGGTTTCCTTGGGTCCCTAATACTGAATTGACTGCTACATGGAATGGCTTCTACTTCATTAATTTGTATATTATCCTGAGATACTATTATAGTGGTATATCTTCAGTTACCTGATCAGTGGGATTTGAATCGTCACCTGCGACAAATGCTTGGGATTCAGAAGCTACAGACTTGTATAGATTCACAGATGAAAAGGGAATTACATTGGAATTTTGAATTGATTGGATTTGAGGAGGAAATTGTGCTTTTCCAATGTTTGCAGATGGGTGCTCCACAGATGCGAGTAGTGATGACTGGCCAGTACAATCTGAGTCACATACAGATGGTAGCCCCTCAAGTTGTATTGTGCCAATAATCTCTTTTATTTTAATATGTTATTATTAAGTTCGGTTGATTTGGGTCTCCACCTGCACCTATGTGTATTTTTTATCTTCGGAAAATCTCCTTTTACAGGTGTTTTTGAGGTTTTCATACTTCCCCTTTAATATCTTCCAATCTCTTAAGGTGCGTACACACTTAGCGAACGAACAACGAACGAATGATGAAGCAAAACTTCGTTGTTCGTTCGCTGTTTGAAGCGACGTACAAATCATCAGCAAATTGTCAGAAAACATTCGCATTCGCTGATTATCCGCTATAAAGGCAGACGAAAATATAATTATAGCAAGTGCAGGCCTGTTTCATAAACACAGTAATAATATTAAGTAATAGTATTGCAGTCATGAAAACAATTTTATTAACCGACTAAATTCTGTTTCATAAACGTTTTGCACGAGTCATAAAATACGTACAGGAGCCAGATGATTTGAGGTTAAGGCTGACCAAGTTGGTCTGCACTCTACAGCTATTTATATTATTCTCTCTGTTAACAGTTGTTGAATGAAATAAGTTTTGAAGTACTATCTTTAATAGCAACAACAGAGTAATTCGTAATATGTGTGAAGGTTTGGGAGACAATTTATTTCAGATAAGATTGTAAATCACTGCAACTCGAAGTTATTGTTTCTGTTATTTGATTGAGTTGATTTACGAGTAAAAGAAACAATATGATAAATCTAAAATATTGTGAACAGATATTTATCATTCCTAATTGTTCACGTCTCTGCTGTTGTAAAGTTTGCAATTCCAAAAACAGTGTATCAGTGACAGAAGCGTGTGTGTGCGTGCGCGTGTGTAAAAATTGGACCTCGTTATCTAAAGAAGTACCATATGAAAATGTTAAGCAATGAAAACTTTTGATGACAATATTGTACCAGCCTTAAGGACAGTGTTTAACGACAGGGTTAGTGGACCCTGCAAAGCGTCTTATGTAAGATATTTCAAGTTCCGTTATAATTCGGAATACTGCGCAAGTACTTATATAAAAAGGCTTAAAAATTATTGGTGCAAGCGTAAATAAATACACATAAAAATTACTCTTTTACCAAAAATAAATAAGTAATGCAATAACGACATAAGTACTTACGCGGTGAAGTCGTTCCTAGAAAATATAGTGTTTGAGTTTGAAGGTGTGGATGTTGCAGAAGATTAATGTTATGACGAAATTAATAAAAATACTGAAATTGTCTTAATGGGTTTTTATTGCTGATTATGTTGTAAGTAGTATTTTCAAGAAGTTACCTGACTATACAAAATGCAAATACATATGTTCTAATTAGAGATTGTGATGTGGAATTGTGGATACGGTACCTATAAATCTCGTAAGTTAATTTTAGATTATGCCCTCAATAGGGGTGGTTTAAAGTAGTCCACATATTTTTGTAATAGATCTACTTGTTGATATATGTTTGCAAAAGATTTTGGCTCACCAAGATCTTCACAATGTTAATTAGTGAAGAGTATATAGATTCAGGTTGTCACAAGTATACACTGAAAAAACATTTCAATAGGTACAGAAAATATTAATATTACTGTATTTTGTTATGTAGATGTCCCATAGGCATATATTTCTGAACAATTATTATAATTTAAAAAATGACGAGAAAGGAGGGAAAAACGTTAAGTTCAATCATTCAAATAACATAAAATAATGTAAAATATACAGTAATTACTTTCTAACAGTTCTATACTGTAATTGAATTTAATTTAGGTTTCATCCTTTCCAATTGTTCTTCTTTTACAATTAGATAAGATAGTTTTCAATTTCAGCCTGGTCCACCTACATTGGCGTCTATGACAGTTTGTAAGTATTTGTAAGTATGGAGAGGGACTTTGTTAGTCATTCATTTTGTCTCTTATGCTTTTTAAAATGGGGAAAAGACGTGAAAATAACTTGAAGGAACAGAGTTTTTTGCGAAAAGTTCTCGAATTGAAAGGTCAACTATTTCATTATATTCGTAACTTTCTTGCATATGGTTGTAGGATATTCGTTGTCTAAAATTTCTTGGACGTCGGACAAACACTCCCTCTTCATCACTATTTGAGTCAGAATTATCCATTTCAAATGGTTTCATGGTTTTATCTTCAAAATCTAACCCTACATTGGCATTTACTTTTTACAAATTATTAAACTATTACTTAAAATACAGTCATGGAACTAACGTTAATATTATTAATAAATTTAATTATCTTTGCTGCTTTATGAAACACTTTAGTAATATTATTATTTATTTTAGTAATAATATGAGCGTTTACAGTAATAAATAATATTATTAAATATTACTTTTACGAAACAGAACAGTAATAATATTACTTAATGTTATTACCTTTTTAGTAATATTTACTTACAAATGGCTTTTAAGGAACCCGAAGGTTCATTGCCGCCCTCACATAAGCCCGCCAGCGGTCCCTATCCTGTGCAAGATTAATCCAGTCTCTATCATCATACCCCACCTCCCTCAGATCCATTTTAATATTATCCTCCCATCTACGTCTCGGCCTCCCTAAAGGTCTTTTTCCCTCCGGTCTCCCAACTAACACTCTATATGCATTTCTGGATTCGCCCATACGTGCTACATGCCCTGCCCATCTCAAACGTCTGGATTTAATGTTCCTAATTATGTCAGGTGAAGAATACAATGCGTGCAGTTCTGTGTTGTGTAACTTTCTCCATTCTCCTGTAACTTCATCCCGCTTAGCCCCAAATATTTTCCTTAGCACCTTATTCTCAAACACCCTGAACCTATGTTCCTCTCTCAGAGTGAGAGTCCAAGTTTCACAACCATACAGAAGAACCGGTAATATAACTGTTTTATAAATTCTAACTTTCAGATTTTTCGACAGCAGACTGGATGATAAGAGCTTCTCAACCGAATAATAACACGCATTTCCCATATTTATTCTGCGTTTAATTTCCTCCCGAGTGTCATTTATATTTGTTACTGTTGCTCCAAGATATTTGAATTTTTCCACCTCTTCGAAGGATAAATCTCCAATTTTTATATTTCCATTTCGTACAATATTCTGGTCACGAGACATAATCATATACTTTGTCTTTTCGGGATTTACTTCCAAACCGATCGCTCTACTTGCTTCAAGTAAAATTTCCGTGTTTTCCCTAATCGTTTGTGTATTTTCTCCTAACATATTCACGTCATCCGCATAGACAAGAAGCTGATGTAACCCGTTCAATTCCAAACCCTGCCTGTTATCCTGAACTTTCCTAATGGCATATTCTAGAGCGAAGTTAAAAAGTAAAGGTGATAGTGCATCTCCTTGCTTAAGCCCGCAGTGAATTGGAAAAGCATCAGATAGAAACTGACCTATACGGACTCTGCTGTACGTTTCACTGAGACACATTTTAATTAATCGAACTAGTTTCTTGGGAATACCAAATTCAATAAGAATATCATATAATACTTCCCTCTTAACCGAGTCATAAGCCTTTTTGAAATCTATGAATAACTGATGTACTGTACCCTTATACTCCCATTTTTTCTCCATTATCTGTCGAATACAAAAAATCTGATCAATAGTCGATCTATTACGCCGAAAACCGCACTGATGATCCCCAATAATTTCATCTACGTACGGAGTTAATCTTCTCAAAAGAATATTGGACAAAATTTTGTACGACGTCAACAAAAGTGATATTCCTCGAAAGTTACCACAGTTGGTTTTGTCCCCCTTTTTAAAAATAGGTACAATTATGGACTCCTTCCATTGTTCTGGTACAATTTCCTTTTCCCAAATAGCAAGTACAAGTTTATAAATTTCGCTATATAATGCACTCCCACCCTCTTGTATTAATTCTGCTGGAATTTGATCGATACCTGGAGACTTGTACTTTTTCAGATTTTCTATCGCAATTTCGACTTCTGTAAGCGTGGGTTCGGGTATAAATGGCTCAGCAGTTTGTATTTCAATTTCGTCCCGATCATTTCTATTTGGCCTATGTACATTTAGTAGTTGCGCAAAATAGTTTTTCCATCTGTTTAGGATTGATGGAGAGTCTGCAAGCAAGTCACCATTCTCATCCTTGATAACGTTTACCCTTGGCTGATATCCGTTCTTAAATTCCTTTATACCCTTATATAAATCTCGAATGTTTTTATTCTTACTATTTGTTTCTACCTCATTCAGTTTTTCCTTCAAGTAACCTCTCTTTTTATTCCTAAGTGTACGACTTGCTTCCCGTCTTTCATTGAAATAATTATCTCTCTTCTCCTCAACTGGATCCTGTAAGAATTTCAATTTTGCCTGTTTCCTTCTTTCTACTACCATGCAACAATCTTCATCAAACCACGGTTTCTTTTTCTTAGTTTCATAATAACCTATGCTCTGCTCAGCTGCAATTTTGATACTATCTCTGATATTTTCCCACACGCTATTAACATCTAATTCTTTCTCAACTTCGTCGGAACTTTCTAAAGTGGCAAACCTATTCGAAATTTCGACCTGATAATTTTGCTTAGCTTCCTCGTCCTTTAATTTCAAAATATTGAATTTAGTAATATTAACTTGTTGCTCTACTCGCTTGGCTACTGATAATCTTTCTCTTAATTCTCCAATCACCAAATAATGGTCAGAATTACAGTCTGCACCCCTGAAAGTTCGAATATCTACTATACTAGTATGTCTCCGTTTATCTATCAAGATGTGATCTATTTGGTTGTGTGTCAATCCATCTGGAGAAGTCCAAGTATATTTATGTATATCCTTATGGGGGAATGTTGTACTTTTGACAATTAAATTTTTCGATGTGGCAAAGTTGACTAATCTAACTCCATTGTCACTACTGATTGCGTGTAGGCTCTCTTTTCCAATAGTCGGTTTAAAAATATCCTCCCGTCCTACTTTAGCATTGAAATCCCCCAATAAAATTTTCATGTGATATCTAGGGAACTGATCAAAAGTATGTTCCAATTCCTCATAGAAGCTATTCTTTATATGGTCGTCTTTCTCTTCTGTAGGGGCGTGAGCATTTATAACTATGATGTCGCACCATCTACCCTTAAGTACTAAATATGATAACCTGTCACTGATAAATTCGACCTTTTTTACTGCTGATTTTATTCTTTTATGAACAAAGAATCCTGTTCCTAATTGGTGATTATTGTTTCCTTCCCCATAATACAACAAGTAATCTCCTATTTGTGATATGCCATTCCCATCTAACCTAACCTCTTGTACTCCTACGAAGTCTATTCTATATCTAGCTAGTTCTTTTGCTACTAATGTTACCCCTCCTGTTCTATAAAGACTAGTTACGTTCCAAGTGCCAAATCTCAAATCCTTATTCCTTTGCTGTGGTCGTGCCAGAGAATCAGTCCTATTCCGAGGCTTATTATAGGGATACGTAACAAGCTGTTTTTTACGGTGATGGGTTGTTAGCCCTTCGCCCAACCCCCAAGCTGGAGGACCACCCCTTATCGGCTGTCCACGACTGCTTATTCAATATATTCGCAGCTACCCTCCATATCTGGAGGCCGTCTCCTCTATCCGCAACCTGAGGACGCGCCATGCCGTGGTGATAGGGACCCACAATACATGGTTTTAGTAATATTACTGTTATGAAATAGGCCCCAGGGGAAAGTTTCAGTACACGGATACCTCACTGACAATAATTATCTTAAAATATTAAAAAGAGAGATTTGTCTGTGTTTGTCGTATGCGCATCATGCTTACGAAAAGACACTTTTCAATGCCAATAATTTATTTTGTGTGCACAAGGTTGGAACTTTGTTTTTTCTGGGCGTGAATTTGTCCAAAAGGAACGACATATGTTTATACGCGAACCAAGTTGACTTGTACACTTCATCACTCCCCATTCCAGAACGTTTTATGGAATTCTGTCTTTCACTCCAGAATGATGTCAGTAGGGATTCAATTTTCTTTTTGACTTCTGCTCCCTACAATAAACAAAAAACATATATCCACTGAAAATAAATAAACAAAAATAATTTTCAAATTTTGCACGTGTTTTACTCGTCTATCTTGCAGCTAAACATCTTTCCAATAGGTTCCCAAACATCATGTTTTCTTATTTTATTGTGGTAAGTAGGATACTTGGGATTCCATGAAGTTTCCTGCTCCCTATATGCATTAATAAGATTTATAACAGCGTCTTCCGTCCACTCCAGTTTCGACATCCTGTTAGTGAAATTGAACTAAGCGCTGCGTTCTGCTACGAACTACAAGCTAGTGGCAAATCCCGTCCGCGACGGATCACTTCCGAAGGCAAACCAAATGATCGGTTTGCCTTTGCTGCGACGTACACACGTACCGATTTCAATCAACGAATGCAATCGTTTGTCGTTTGTTCGTTGTTCGTTCGCTAAGTGTGTACGCACCTTTACCGTACTACAGTTCCACTAATTTCATTGAAACTTTCTGCTAGCTCTTGCCAAGCTTTTTCTGTCTTTTAAAGATATACTATCAGTTTTCTTACATTCTAATATATCTTTCTTTGTACTAACTAAAGAGAGCAGTAAATCAATTTCTACTGGACTAAAATTCTTACTGTTTCTCCCTGAATTCTCCATTTCTGAACACAGGACCTTACAGTGTACATTAATCAGCTTATGAAAATCTGATCAAAATTAATAATGGACGATGAACCAATCGTACAGTGCAACCAACCGTTTACTGAAATAAAAATAATACAAGAGGATGACTCCTATTATGAATATTTAGGCCCTGGGTTTAGGTCACTGGAAAACTGGACAGAGCAAATGTTGGCACCCTAACCTCTTTCTTTAACTTCATCCATTCTATTACCAAACAAAAATGTGAAACATGAATTGTGCGAATTCACCAAACAAAAGGCTGTTTTTATTACATTATTTATAAATATTGATTTTTATTGAGCATGTATTTAACAATTACTTCAACACCCTACCTTAAAATACTTTCTCTTGCTCCCTTGCTCTGGGTATTTGCCCATTCTAGCCAATTATAAACTAGGGCCTGTGAATATTACATAAATAGATTAGATCACATACTACAATATTAAAAATAAAAGCAATTTCCCTTAGAATTATCAAGATCCTGGGTACATCAGGTAGGCCTAATTTAGTGGGTTATCGAACACATTAAAATGCTGGAAGTTGTCTTCTTGAAATTAATTAAGACTATTTTTCGGAGGGACAGGGATAAACTAACAGAAATTAATTTTATATTAAAATGGATCCACATATGCCATCAGATAATGCACATTAACACAAGACACAAGTTATTGTACGATCTTGCTTATCAGACAAAAGCGGAATCGAGAATGCTTTCCAATAAATTCAAGAAAACTACTGATTAAATGATAGACAACACTTCACATGGATATAAATGATTTATTTATTTGTGAAACTAGTAGATGCATTCCTTCTTTATTTGCGTTGATTTGATTATAGGATTAATTCTCTGTAAACAGCTGGCATCGTGATCTGTGGCTGACATGTTGACGTGCCATCAGTAATCAAGTTATTGTTCAGTGTAGCCAATACATGAGAAGCCATGAGCATCTAGTGCCAACATTAGTTTAAACGGGTGGGCTGCCAGATATTTATGGAGAAAATGGAAGCATGTTTAAACTGAATAGTAAAGTTGAACGGGTTTAATTTATCCCAAGTTTAACTAACTTTGGAGAAAACGGCCCTAAACGATGCAATATAACTGCCGCCATTTGTTATGTTGAGTCTCAGCTATTGTGAAATGTACCTGCTAAAACGGTTTAAGTACATGTTACTATTAGAGCACTAGCTTTATCTATGGTGTGGTAGCTCCTTTACTTGTCTTTGTCTTGCGCATGCGCAGTGTCCCATCATTGGACTTTGAAAAATTTCTTGCGGGACACTAAGTGCAGTTTCTCCCAATTTTATTATTATTTCACTCTTCAGAAGCTCTGATGTATCTAAAATTAACTCTATTCGATTTTATAACATATTTTAGACTCTTAAACAAAATGTAGCAAATTTAAATGGTTTAATTATGTGTTACCTGGTGAACTACAGCTTTGACGAGACGAGCATGCACAATGTTATGTATCTGGAACTTAAGAAATTGTCGGCGACCCATTCTTTTTGCTGTTAAGTGTACTTCTCCTTCTATGCCAGTGTATTTAATTGGTTTATTTGGGTTTGTGTAGTTCTTTACTTGTTTAATTATGTTTTCCACTTTTTGTGAACAAGGATCTTGTACATAATTATCGTTTATTTGTATTTCTTCGATATTTCCATCTCTGTTTGATTTTGGATTCCTCTCCTATTCTATTACCTTCTTCACTCTACCATAGATTTGTGCTGACTATAAAGTCTTCTTTGATATTTTTTTTAATTTTCTGATAAGCTAGTTTACTGTAGTGTTACTACCGTAAATTCCTATTGAATTTTATTTATTTCTTCTTTAAAAGCAATCCTCTTCTTCCTTTGACATACTTTATTAATTCTTCTTCGTAATTCTTCATATTCCTCCCTTCTCTCTCTCTGGTTGGTCTGTTGAGATACTGTTTATGTGCATCATTCCGCTTTTGGATACATTCCCTGCATTCATCATCAAACCATGGATTCCTTTCTTCCTTTGGTCTTTCTGCTATACTTTCATTTGCTATTTCTAGTATTTCTGTTTATATTTATATCCAATGTTCTTCTATTCTGTTTGCATCTGAGTCTCTTGTTTTTAACTCCATATTGTTTAATTTCCTGGTTATCTTCTTTTGATGTAATGTTCTTACCTCTGGGTCCTGGAACTTATACAGGGTGTTTCCGGGTTAGTGTTACAAACTTTTAGGGATAGTGGGGAAGGGCACATATATCAATTTGAGATAAGGAACCCTGGTCCGGAAATGACTGAGTCGAAAGTTACAAGCAAAAATATTTGTGTGGAAATGAAATAATTTTATTCCTCTGTACACCTTATTTATGTATATTTATCTGTACATCTTACACTTACTGTATTCATCTGATGTTGTTTACGTTGTCTACTTACAATACTCCATTCAGTGCGCTGTCTGATGGGTGGAGACAGGAAACTACACTAAAGGAATGCAGATAGCGTAATGTGTAACAGACATGGTCGGTCCTGGTATGCACGTCTGTAGACAGCAGTATATGTGTACAAGTTGCAGTGTCCAGTCGATCAGTCCTAGTGAAATTGAGGAATACACGAGAGCAGAATATGCAGACCTGATTTTCGAATACAGATGAGCCAATGGGAACAGTAGACAAGATCACAGATTGTATCCGTTCAATTACCCACATAGGAAACATCTGGCCCATACCATCTTTCCACAACTATTCCAAAGGTTAAGGGAAGGAGGGCACGTGGTGCGAAATTACAGTACCATTTCCACGCAACTATTTTTGCTTATAACTTTGACTCAGTCATTTACGGACCAGGGTTCCTTATCTCAAATTGATACATGTGCTCTTCCCCATCATCCCTGAAAGTTTGTAACACCAGGCCAGAAACACCCTGTAAATGTCCAAGGGTATTATTTTATTTGGAGATCTTGATACTTTCTTTATCCTGGCTCTAAAGATTGTTTTAACTAGAAAGTGATTGTTCCACAGCATGCAACTCGGAAGGCTCTTGCATCCAAAATACTTGATGCACCTCTATCCTCAATTAGGACATAATCTATTTGATTGACAGTTCTATGATCTGGTGTCTTCCAAGTTCCCTTGTGAATGTTCTCGTGTGGGAAGAATGTAGAGCTTATTCACATATCTTTGCTTCAAGCAAGGTCGATAAACCTTAATCTGTTATCATTGGATTCATAATGTAGGTTGTGATTCCCAATTGTTCCTTTATATACTTCTTCTCTGCCCAGTTTAGTATTAGCATTTCCAACTATGTTCTTTATATCATTTGATAGGAGCTTATCATAATTATCCAATGTTTGGTAGAATGCATCTTTTACTTCATATTTCTTCTCTACTATGGGTGCATATATATTAATAATGGCTATATTAAAGAAATTGTCTTTACCCTTAATATACATATTCTATTGTCAACGGGTTCAAATCCTATTATACTATCTTTCAGTGTTTTCTTTATTATGATTGCTACTCCCCCTTCACTTTGTTTTTGTTGACCAGGTCTTGTTTCTTGTATAGCTGTTATATCAATCTTATATGCTGTTACCTGTAATAGTAGATCTTTCAATGCTTCTGTTCTCAATGATCTGACATTCCATGTTCCAATCTCATATTTCATATTCCTTAGCTTTGGTTGTTGCTGATTAGGTCCAACCATTTTGTGAGGCTTGATGATAGGTTTCTGAACCTATTGTTTTCCGGGGAAGGGTTGTTGGCCCTTCGCCCAACCCCCAACCTGAAGGACCAAGTATTTTGATTTTGGATTTCCCTCCCTAGATCAGCTGCTTTCACTACAGCTATTGTGTCTCATCTACCCTTGAAGGCCTTCTTCCGCCAACTGCGCTGTTCTGAAGGTTCTCCTTCACTGCCGAAGCTGCCATTGAGGTCCTCTTCTGGAGTACTTTTTCATCTGACCCCTACCCTTTGACCTTTGCAACAAGAGATCCATCTACCAATAGCTACACTACTGTCAACATAGCTCTCCGGGTCACTGAGGTATGCTAGCTCCACCACCAATGCCATGGTCTTGTACTCTTTAGGTGGAAGTTTGGTGGACACAGGGTTGTACATAAATGATACAGGCTTGTAGACGATTTCTACGCCTCCTCAAAGCCATCCAAATCATTACAAATTCATCCAATTTAAACAATTTGAAATCAAAATTCAGCCCACCATCTGCATGCTAAGGAGGAGTCCTGCATGAAATATGTCTTCTCGCTAAGGAAGAATGTTTCAGATAAAAGGTCTAGAAAAATCTTTCCCATATAATAGTGAAATATTGTTTTGTAATTCTGATTTCCATATGTTATGTAGGCCTAAATATGATAAAGAATCCCATGGATATTATTGGGCTCTGTGCTATGTCATTTGCACAATTACCTAGCTCAATCATTATGAATCAAGATTGCTAAGACTTGCAGAAATTATTATGCATTTATTAATTTGTCCTACAGAATAATCTCTGTAATGTTGACAATTAATATTTGAGGAGAAAAATTCGCTCCGGCGCTGGCGATCGAACCTGGGTCCTTGGTTCTACGTACCAAGTGCTCCGACCACTGAGCTACGCCGAATTCAATCCACAGCACTGGATCGAACCTTCCTCTTTCAGTGTTTCCCACTGTGGCCTGACTTCAAGTTAGGCATATATGTTGACGTATATGTCTACAGTCGCGCTCAAACCTCCTGATGTTTCACGAAAGCCAGTAACATGCGAGCGCGATGTTGTCACAACTACTCTCTCCGTCTCTGTCACTCAGCGGCAGTAGTTTTAAAACTGTGGAGCGCGACCCTTTACCTGAGGTTGGTTTGATAGGGAGATGCAGAAGACTTAATAATAATAATTATTATTATTATTATTATTATTATTATTATTATTATTATTATTATTATTGTTATCTTCAGATTGCATCGAATGAAATTAAAAGTCACAAAATATAGAAAAATTATTTGAGTCAGACGTAACTCGCTGAATTTATATCAGTTTTGTAAGTTTTACTTTTATTAGGGTTAATAAAGTTGTCGAATAACATAAAGGCGCAGCTTGATCAAATAAATTGAATGATAGGATTAATTTGAAATAGTAGGCCCTAATTTTCTGTAGCCTACAAATGAATTGATTGAATTGACATGGCCCTAAATAGCATTATGTCCATGCTGTCAGAGCACATTCTTACAAAAATAGCGGTTATTATATGCCTGTGTTTCGTTTAAGGAAAATAATGAATTAATAAAACGTACCTTTTGTGTTGCAAATTTCTACTCCAGTGGCAGAGCTAATGGTGAGCCAACATCGTCGTCATCAGCCCCCTCACCATCAGTTTCACTGTCATCTGTATCCCTGTCTTCTTGTAAATTAATGACCACTGGTTCTAAAATGCTTTCCCTGCCTAACTCTTTAGCGAAATCTTCCTCTTGTAATTTCACTGCGTGTTTCACGCATTTTCAAGTTCCTTATTTACAAGTTCTTCCACATTCGACATTTTGAAAGTTTTGTTGTTTCTAGCCACCTCCCTTTTCACCTAGGCCCAAATTAGTTCTATTGCACTATACTGGCAATGATAATGTGGGAGTCTTATCACTTCATGCCTCATTTCATTGGCCAGCTGATCAAGTTCATACATTTTTTCACTGCTTTTGAAAGGCAACACTTTTTCAAAAGTTCTGACTTAGTGTCTGAGGGAGAAAAACTAACACCTTTACTTTTCAGCCATTCACTGATATCATCTTTTTTAGAGGAGGTATTTGGTGTTCTATTAAAGCTGACGTAATGGTATGGAGCATTGTCAATTATAATTATAATAATTTCGAGGGAAAAATTGTTCCGGAGCCGGGTATCGAACCCGGGACCTTTGGTTTAACGTACCAACGCTCTACCACTGAGCTACCCGGGAACTCTAACCGACACCGATCCAATTTTTCCCTCTATATCCACAGACCTCAAAGTGGGCTGACAACCGTCAAGCAACCAACTTCGAGTGCACACTAACTCCATGTGACTTAAATTGTGGTTTTCTGTTAACGAACAGTGACGTGTATTATGCAAATCAAGATTTCAGGTATAATCCCCCTGTAAAGTTGATTTGAATAATTTCGAGGGAAAAATTGTTCCGGGGCCGGGTATCGAGCCCGGGACCTTTGGTTTAACGTACCAACGCTCTACCACTGAGCTACCCAGGAACTCTAACCGACACCGATCCAATTTTTCCCTCTATATCCACAGACCTCAAAGTGGGCTGACAACCGTCAAGCAACCAACTTCGAGAGCACACTAACTCCGTGTGACTTAAATTGTGGTTTTCTGTTAACGAACAGTGACGTGTATTATGCAAATCAAGATTTCAGGTATAATCTCCCTGTAAAGTTGATTTGAATAATTTCGAGGGAAAAATTGTTCCGGAGCCGGGTATCGAACTCGGGACCTTTGGTTTAACGTACCAACGCTCTACCACTGAGCTACTCGGGAACTCTAACCGACACCGATCCAATTTTTCCCTCTATATCCACAGACCTCAAAGTGGGCTGACAACCGTCAAGCAACCAACTTCGAGTGCACACTAACTCCGTGTGACTTAAATTGTGGTTTTCTGTTAACGAACAGTGACGTGTATTATGCAAATCAAGATTTCAGGTATAATCTCCCTGTAAAGTTGATTTGAATAATTTCGAGGGAAAAATTGTTCCGGAGCCGGGTATCGAACCCGGGACCTTTGGTTTAACGTACCAACGCTCTACCACTGAGCTACCTGGGAACTCTAACCGACACCGATCCAATTTTTCCCTCTATATCCACAGATCTCAAATTGTGCTGACAACCATCGAGCAACCAACTTCGAGTGCACACTAACTCCGTGTGACTTAACTTGTGGTTTTCTGTTAACGAACAGTGACGTGTATTATGCAAATCAAGATTTCAGGTATAATCTCCCTGTAAAGTTGATTTGAATAATTTCGAGGGAAAAATTGTTCCGGAGCCGAGTATCGAACCCGGGACCTTTGGTTTAACGTACCAACGCTCTATCACTGAGCTACCCGGGAACTCTAACCGACACTGATCCAATTTTTCCCTCTATATCCACAGACCTCAAAGTGGGCTGACAACCGTCAAGCAACCAACTTCGAGTGCACACTAACTCCGTGTGACTTAACTTGTGGTTTTCTGTTAACGAACAGTGACGTGTATTATGCAAATCAAGATTTCAGGTATAATCTCCCTGTAAAGTTGATTTGAATAATTTCGAGGGAAAAATTGTTCCGGAGCCGGGTATCGAACCCGGGACCTTTGGATCGGTGTCGTTTAGAGTTCCCGGGTAGCTCAGTGGTAGAGCGTTGGTACGTTAAACCAAAGGTCCCGGGTTCGATACCCGGCTCCGGAACAATTTTTCCCTCGAAATTATTCAAATCAACTTTACAGGGAGATTATACCTGAAATCTTGATTTGCATAATACACGTCACTGTTCGTTAACAGAAAACCACAATTTAAGTCACACGGAGTTAGTGTGCACTCGAAGTTGGTTGCTTGACGGTTGTCAGCCCACTTTGAGGTCTGTGGATATAGAGGGAAAAATTGGATCGGTGTCGGTTAGAGTTTGGTAGAGCGTTGGTACGTTAAACCAAAAGTCCCGGGTTCGATACCCGGCTCCGGAACAATTTTTCCCTCGAAATTATTCAAATCAACTTTACAGGGAGATTATACCTGAAATCTTGATTTGCAATTATAATTATACTCCCTTCCTCTAGATGATTTAGAAATCTGTTTAAGAACCAATCACGAAATGATTGTGCCGTCATTTCTTCGTGATAATCACTGGTTTTCTTTGATCTGAATACCCATTTACTACCTGGAACGAAAGCTGTTTCAGCTGATCCTACATGGCAAACAATAAGTCTACCTCCCTTTCCTAAAGGCACTTTAAGCCCTCTATTTCTATTTGAGTCTTGCCAAACATATTTCAGAGAATGATTTTTGTTGACCCACGTTTCATCAAGGTAAAATGTGGGTCGAGTGTCACCTGATGATCTGATTATGTGCATGTTGCGCAGAAACATCAGTCTTGTGGCAACAATATTATTCTGTTCCATTAGATATTTTTGCCCATCATTGGTTTTCCTGTAGCGGAATCCCAACCGATTCAATAATCTTTTAGTGGAAGAAACTGAACCTGAGTAATTATTTTTTTTTCTAAACAGTACGGTTAGTTTGTCAGGCTGTTGGAAATTTTCCGTTATTGTAAAAGTAAAAAAATCGTACGTACAACGTCTTTTTGGAAGTTGTCTAGATTTGTAACTCTTTTAGGAACATTCATATGCTTTCTAGGAGAATGGAACAATTTATCGGCACCCTGTGTTTGCGCTCTTTTAACGTCTCTGCATACACAGGACACTGTAGACATAATTAAAGAACACGCCTCGGCAGTCAGTGCTTGACATTTTGAAAAGTTAAGATTTTTACTCATTTCTTCAAAAGAGTATTTCCTAAAGAAATTATAAACACTAAACACCATTTTCCGAATTTTACTGCCATATCCACTCGATCCACCATTCCCACTTGCACTGGGCTCACTAAGAGACATAATTGTTTTGAGAATGCCGAATTGACAACACACGAAAAAGATATTACATTACACTTTCATATACCGTACTTTAAACAGAGCCAACTGCACACAACACCAAAAATCGAACTGACATTTCAATTTAGTAGTCTCTCTTCTCTCCCCTCACAAACAGTTAACTGTTTATATTCTGAAGGAACCCTTTGTTTGAAGCTGTAAGTTTATGGTTATCAAAATTCTTACATATGATAAACATTCCTTATCGCATCGCAGCTGTATAAACATCGTCCAGTACTTCATTGCTGGAAGTCAGCACAAAGCAATGAGACAGAGGCAACTGTGACGAAAAAATTCTTACGAAATTACGATGATCAGAAACAACTGTCTGATTCATTAGAAATCCTATCATCCACATTAAGGACAATAATAAAAAATCTCTTCAGCTGCGACGTCGGAAGGATGTAAGCGCAAGAGAGTGAAGTGTGATAAACAAGAGAACTTGGAAACACGCACACGGCAAATAACTATAAATTACTTTTTTCGATAGAATTGAGTACAGTACATATTGTACATATTATATTGGACAAAAGGAAATATATTCAAGCCTTTAGAATCTTTTTGGATACAAACATTAAATCCCAAAAGATTCATTCATCCCCTGTTCCAGGTAGTTGATTCCTTGCCAATATCTACATCTGAGTGAGAATGTGTGTTCAGTGCTATGAATGACAATCAGACAAAGAAAAGGAATGCTTTGTTAGTGATACGAAATAGTGGACTTATTTTCATTTAAGAGTGTTGGTCCCCCAGTACTGAAGTTCAATCCACTGCTGTATATACAGTAATTGCAGTGTTAAGGGAGAGGATCAGTCAGTGAAACTGCATGCCTTAAAAGAGAGCCTTTTCCAGAATGTCAGTGCGATGCAGTTTAAGTTTCTCAGCTATCTGTCAAAATGTGCAAGTTAAATTCATAAGGTATTATGTTTTAAGAATTAATATTATTCTAAATATATTCATGTTGAAAAATAAATTGGTTATTCCTTTCATGTTAAAAGTCACATTGGTTATTCCTTATTTATATTATAAAATTAATTTAAAAAAATATCTTCTTATAAATTTATGGGTTTGAAATTGCATAGTTTCACCTGAAATATTTTTTTCAACTTCAGCACTGGTAAGTGATAGGGTCATTCCATATCAAATCAACAAGGCACTCAACCCGACCGACTCAGATTTCTTTCAAAATTTGAGGGTTTGTTTTACCTGCCGAGCTAACTAAAATTGCCGAGTTTCATATGTCCTGTGCTTTTCGTTTTCTGTCAGTGGCGTTTCAAACATGAAGAAAAATCATATTTTTGTAAGCACGCCGCTTCAATTAAAATTATGTATCTCAACAACGTTTCCAGATAAATTTACGAAAATTGGGTGATACATTCTTAATATGTGATAGTTTTTATTGCTTACATTGTTTTCTGCATGTATTCAATTACACTAAAAAAAACATGGTGAAACAATTTTCATATATTCATATTTAAAAATGCGGATCTTCTATTTTAAAGAAAAAAATATATAGTACGCCTCAGTCATATAATGTACTGATAAGTTTCAACTTGGAATCATCATAGGTTACAAATATAAAAATTATTATGTCACTACAAGCGTAAGCTAACCGTATAAGTCGCGATAATTATGTCCCACACATTCGTTGTATTTAATTATATTTGATCATATTCTTGAATGTCGCTATGTAATTTAACTTGTAGTACATAATTCGAATTTTTTTAATTATTACCTCAAATAAATTATTGTCACATGGATTTTGTTAAACCTGAAGTTCTGTAAGAAATGCTTACCTTTCATTGCTGAGATGAAATAGCCTGATCATCTTTCCAGACAGGATGCTGTGTTGTTTCAGCTGCATTTTAAAACTGCTTAGCAAGTATAATACCCATCCTAAACAGCAGGACTGTATGAAAGTTGTGTTCCAGACACTGCAGTGGATCTTGCAAATCGAAGAGCAAGCATTTTTTCCTCTTCAATATAGCTTCTTTCAGTCACATAAACAGTATTAATGTTTGGGAGATGATCCCTTGTCCAGTCGTACAATTTGTTTTAATGACTCCATTAGATATTTTTTAAACAGATGTACAGCTGTAGTGTCATATTTCGGGCAGTGTGAAATTATTACCAGATTTTTAATAGAGACTGTATTGGATGACGATTCGTTATAATATATTACGAAAGTATGAATGGTTGTCTGCACATTAGTCCTGTGATATGATAGACTTTCATACTGGATTACGAAATAATAGTTTTCAGCGAAGTCACATAACACAACAAGCTGGCATGGCTGTAGAAATGATTTCATATCACGTAGAAACTTACTTTGTTCAGATGATATAAATGAGTGAGTCAGTAAATCACCAAGTTTCTCCAAGAGACAGTCGAAAAATTTGTCTGTGGGTTTCATTATGGTCTCAAGCATTGATCGGGCAGTCATCATCCACTGCTTGTAGGTCACTGATTCACTGAAGTTTTATTCGAAACATTTCTCTAAACCCTCTCTTATTTTGAATGGTTCAGGACATTCTGTACATTTCCTGAACAAGAAATTTTTATGAGGAGGATTGCACACCATAGTAGCCAAGAAATGTTGATAAGTTGGAAGGTATAAAGAAAAATTTTGCATGTAGACCTGAAACTTTAATAAATTGCTTCCGGCATATGTTATACATTCTGATAAGGACACAAACACAGACAGTATAGTTCCACTAACTCCAGCTAGAATACAATTTCTTGGTCTAAGAGCTGAAAATTTGGAGAATATTACCTTCATTTCAGGGTTAGAATTTTTAAACACTGCATATAATTCATTTCTGCTTATGTGATATACTCCCTGATTGTTTAATCACAACAGATATTTCTTACCAGGCATCATTCTGCTTATCTCGTCAGAACAACAGAATTCTTTAACTTTACCGGCAACAGCCGCGAGCAAGGGTTTACCAGGTTTCGGATTTGGTGAACACAAAATTCCCTTTCCCTTTGCCAGGACTTTGGCTTTCCGAATTATGTATTCGAATGCTGAAAGAAACTCCTTTTTATATTATTTACGCTCCAGCTTTTAGGTAGTAGTGTTAAAATGGTGATTTTCTCACTTTTACCTGATTTTTTTAAATTTTCCTGCAACTGAGACAAAATTTCAGAATTCTCTTGTTGTAGCCTTTTCTGTTTAATAAGGAACACACCTTGGTCAAAAAGACTTGTATTTAATGAACTTACATTTGCTGTAGAATCGACGTATTCTTCATTACTAGAGTCAGTCTGAGGATTCTGCGTAATAGCATCATATTATATTTTTATTCCTTTGCGTCACATAGCGCACACCTTTTGTTCCTGTTTTAAATCAGAAAATACATTAAGCATCCACGATATAACACTTCTTAAAGTTTTCCTCTAATTACAATGCCCTGATTTCTCGAAGGAATTGCAGCAAACATAGGCATATAACTTAAAACGCAATTCCATTACATCGCACAAAACTACCACATACTACAAAAACTAACAACACTGCACTTGAAACAGATCGCACGTTTTGTATAAATTGAAGACTGTATAAACTGCCACTCATGATGGCCTGACTGATCGATGACGCAGATATTCTGACAAGTACGAACTCACTCACATGCAGTGTTGGTGTAAGATGGGTTTAAGTGCTACAAACCATTACATTGATATATTTATTTACTGATATTCCTGAAACGTTTCCAAAATGAAACTTACACCAAGGGGAGAATACTCTTACCTCTATAACATACATTTTTCGCGAAATAATTTGTGTGCCGCATTTATAGATATTCAATGTTAAAATGTGTTTCACGTGACCATTCAATAAAGAATCCATTATTTTGATGCAAATCTATTTTTATTGAAACGTATGATCCCTTAGCATTAAAATAAGCCCAAGTTTAAGATTCTACCTCAATTAGAAGAGAAGTTATGAATTATTTTTGTTGACATAGTATGCGACATTTTTACATTTTTTCTCGTATTGACAGAATTGCTGTATGGATATCGTGCACTATTGAGGGCTAAAATTTTACATAATTAATTAACTTAAGGTTCTTTACCGTCCCACCAAATTTAATGAAAATCTGAGGTGGTCGGGTTGAAAAGTCCACTTTTTTGTGTTGATATGACATGGAATGGCCCGTACAAGAGTTAAAAGAGTGTTATCAAACATGAAAACTTTTCCACTACAGAGGTACTGTACTCGCCAAACTTAAACGACCTCCAGCTCAGAGGAAAGAAGCCACGGCAACGTATTCTCGATATTTATTTTATACAGTTAGCTGCATCCACTGATTGAATTGCTTTATAACAGTGTTGTCATAACTCGTTTGTATTTGTAGTAGTAAGTGGGTCGTAGAACTCCAGTTGCCTCAGTTTTTAGAATTAACTTCTTTCAGTGGTGTTATCAGTGAAGTAAAATGAAATGTCGAATATTTTTAGGCCTTGGTTAGACAGTGAGTACTCGAGTGATGCAGTAGTTACTAAGTGGAAATGGGATTTTTACCAACAAGAAATGTAAATAAACTCATTTCAATTGCTATGGGAGCTGGATTAACGAGTGTGAAAATACTTCTAACATGAGAGAAACTGAAAAATATGAAACACCAAAGAAGTAACATAAAAAATCGAAACACGCATTCGATAAACTATGCAATTTTTCAAGGAACTTGCTGCAACGAACATTATTTTAATTTTACAAAAAAGGAGAGGCACCCACGAACAACAAACTTATTCAAGTTATGCATCACAAAACAAGAGGGTCGCAAGTAAAACGAAATGTGGCTTCTCAAAATCTTAAAAGACAGCTTTTATCTGAAATAATAACAATATTAAGAAAGTCTTTCGAAAGTGTAACTCTTCATTTGTAGACTAATTATGTGAAATCTGTGGAACAAATTGAAGGGAACTATTGGGACCTGCAGCCTGTTGTCGACGACCCTGATGACACAAATTTTATAATTGCTCTACAGTCTTCTTCAGAAGATGGGATTGAAAAATCACTTAGTGACACTGAGTAAATGGTGAGTTGCAATAATTTATTTCCTTGTTTTATGTACTTTATTTCGTATGCATATATAGTGTAAACAATCTGTTAAATATGCAGAATTTCGTCTCTCTCCAGTTTCTTCACGTGGATTAAACTTCATAAATATTATTTTAAATAATTCACTTAACCGTTATTCGCTTAGTAAGACATGACAACACAGTGTTACAAATAGGCATGCGCTGCACCATGAATCACCGGCACTGAATTGAGTTATCAGAACTGGTTTTAAGAAGTGGTGTGAGGGAAGTTGTCTAAGACAGTATACCACCATTGTAATTCATCTACAGAAATCACGAAATGACCCCATTTGCCAGGCAATTTTAGACCCATCAATCTCACCAGTTGCATATATAAAATTATGGAGAAAATTGTTAGTAATCCCATAATGTTTCTACTTAAGATATAGAACCCTTTGTATAGGATTAAGCATCATGATGCAAAGAAGTTGTACTTACCAAGCAATATGAAATGAAAAAGCAAATGAAACACAATCTGCATTGTTAGTTTCGAATAGCGTATACTGAAGGACATGTGTTTCCTGTATGGTGCTCCACTGCCACAATTTTCTTAATTACTACATAATTTTACCGTGTATTGTTGGTATCCCACCACAGCATGATGCGTCCTCAGGTTGTTGATAGAGGAGACAGCCTCCAGATATGGTGGGTAGCTGAGAATATATTGAATAAGCAGTCACAGGCAGCCGATAAGGGGTGATTCTCCAGCTAACAGCCCATTGTCGTGAAAAAAAGCTAGGTTCGAAACCTCAACATAAGCTTCACACTGGGACTCATTCCTTGACACGACCACAGCAAAGAAATAAGGCTGTGAGATCTGGTACTTAGAATGTAACGAGTCTTTATAGAACAGGAGGGGTAACATTAATAGCAAAAAAACTAGCTAGATATAGAATAGACATTGTGGGAGTACAGGAGATTATATTAGATGAGAATGTCATATTGCTAATAGGAGATTACTTATTCTACTATGGGGAAGGAAACAGTAATCACCATTATCAGTGACAGGTTATCATATTCAGTACATAAGACAAGATGGTGCGAAATCATATTTATAAATGCCCACGTCCCTTCAGAAGAGAGAGACGATCATATAAAGGACAGCTTCTATGAGAAATTGGAACACACTTTGATCAGTTACCTAGGTACCACATGAAAATTTTATTGGGGGATTTCAATACTAAAGTAGTACAGGAGGATATTTTTAAACAGACTAGTGGAAAAGGGAGCCTACACGTAACTAGTAATAATAATGGAGTTAGGTTAGTCAACTTTGCTACATCAAAAAACTTAATTGCGAAAACTACAACATTCCCGCATAAGGATATACATAAATATACTTGGACTTCTCCAGATGGATTGACATACAACCAAATAGAATACATCTTGACAGATAAAACGAAAACATACTATTATAATAGACATTCAATTCTTCAGAGAGGCAGAGTGTGATTCTGACTATAATTTGATAATTGGAGAATTAAGAGAAAGACCATCAGTAGCCAAGCTAGTAGAGCAACAAGTTAATATTAGATGATTCAATATTCCGAAATTAAAAGATGAGGAAATTAAGCAACATTATCAGGTCGAAATTTGCACTTTAAGGAGTTCCGACAAAGTTGAGGAGGAATGAAATATTAAAAGCATGTGGGAAAATATCAGAGATAATATCAAAATTGCAGTTGAGCAAAGCATAGGCTGTTACGAAACTAAGAAAAAGAAACCGTGGTTTGATGAAGATTGTTGCATAGTAGTAGAAAGAAGGAAAGAGACAAAATTAAAATTCTTACAGGATCCAATCCAGGCAAATCATGGCCTTGGTTTGACAAAGTTCTAACTAACATAATTGGCAAAAATGAGTTTTTCGTTTGTAATCACTCTTCACAATACTATCTAGCATATAAATACATTCCAGCACCATCTGTTTAAAAATGGAAGAACTAGCAGTGTGACAGAGTTCTATCTGGTGAAAACTTTCGAAAATATTTATTTTGACAAAGTTCTACCTGCGAGCTGCTACTATTCTCTCATAAACATTCAGGAATTTTATTTGTTTTATGCACAGGTAAGCATAATATATTTTATTTGTGATTTTCTTGGTTTTTGTTAGGTAACTACAGTATATGAGTAATGCATTCAGATTATTGATAACTGAAAACAAATATCAGTAATATATACCGGTACTTTCTTTCTATAGGTAACAGATATCAGAATAATGAAAAAGGGACATCAAAGTTCTGACGATATGTTCAGTGATGATTACTCTGATGATTACATTCCTCCTACTTTATCTGACAGTGAAAATTATGAAGAAGCAACCCCAAGAAGGTAATTATTATATGTAATAAACCTAACCTCAATCTAATACGTGGTCTATAATGCAATTTGTGAGGTATGATATGCTATTACAAATTAAGACTCTGCACAGAATAATTTATAATTTTACAGTGAATTTCCTTTCAAACATTACGATTTCTGTACCATTAAATTGGCTGCATACCGCTATATGCGTGAAATAAGACAAACTAGAGGCCTAAATGAGAAGGAAACAGAATTACTACAATGTTAATTAAAAATTAAGTGTGTGTGTGTGATTTTTTTTTTTTTTAGAATGAAGAGGAAGGAAAGGACAAACAGGCATCCTTTGAAAAGAAGACTTAGAGTAATAAATGTTCAACATCTCAGCAAATCTCTTCAATTAGAGGACCTACTGTTTTACAGAGTAATAATGCCAACAATATTATTTCGATGGACAAAGATATACAGAATGAAAAAAGGTTTGAGAACTTAGGACAGTCAAACAATATGTAAGATGATTTTTACATTCAGTCCCTTCCTTTTCCATTTAGACATTTTTTTCACATGTTCATAGCATTAACACATCCCCGTTAGGTACTTAAAATATACATCTTTTTATTTGTCAGACATAAATTTGATAACTACCTTTACTTCCAGGAACTTCTTCTTAAACCAATATTTTTACTTGTGTAATATATTTTTTAATTTAAAAATATGATTCAACAGCACAAAAATATAAAAATAATTTCAAATAATAGAAGCGTGATTGGAATTTATTACAATAACAACAAAAATACATATGGAACTGTTTATTTCAGAAATAATAAAGAAAATACACCAAAAAGAAGGTATGGAAAATAGTGTTTAATCCGCAGTCATGGAAATGCAACGTTCAAAGTAGAAAACATCAATCTGGTGAGGCATACATAAGCCGTCAGGGGGAAAAATGTACCAGCAAAGCATGTGAAAACAATGAAGGAGTGTCAGGTTGCATGCAAATTTAAATGTGGAAGCAAAATAAGTGGACATCAATGTACGACAATTCACAAGAGTTATTATTCATTATCTTCAAATGAAAAAATGCATTTCTTAATAAATACAACTGATTGGTATCTAACTGCAAGGCCTAAAAGGTTGACTGATGATGAATTGTCAAGGAGAACTTATTCTTTTTCATATTTTTTCAATGTAAATGGAGAAAAAGTGCAAGTATGTAAAACATTTTACCTGGGAAATTTAGCAATTTCACAGAAACCAGTCTATACAGCTCATGAAACAAAAACAACAGAAACTAACACTGCCACTCGAGATATAAGAAGCAAGAGTGAAATAAGTAGATGAAAGCCTGTAGGAAATACTGAATTTGTTAGAGAACATGTACAGTCATTTCCTATTTTGGAGTCCCATTATTGTGGGGCAACTACAGAGAGAAAATATTTAGATTCAGATCTAAGTGTTTCAAAAATGTTTGATCTTTATTTGGAGAAATGTGAAGAGAAACAAACTGAACCTGTAAAAAAGTCCATGTACTACAAAATATTTGCTACCGAATTTAATTTGGGGTTTCATGTACCTAAAAGTGATAGGTGGGACATTTCTGAAAAGTATAAAGTGGCTAAGCAGACTTATACTGTGACTGAAGAATTTGAACAGAAATTCCTTAAACATCAATCCGAAAAAATTGCAATGAGGAAAGAAAGAAAGAAAGACAAGGAGAGTGGCACATCTGTATTGCTTTTTGATCTTCAAAATGTAATTCTATGCCCAAATGCCAATGTTAATTCACTTTTTATTCAAGAAAACTGAATGTATACAATCTAACAGCCTATTACATGGTTACTAAGAGAGTATATTGCGCCATTTGGTCCGAAGTGATGGCAGGGCATGCAGGAAATGATATAGCCCTTTGTAGAATTCTAGATGTACTCATAGAAGAGAATGATATCAGCCAACTAACAACTTGGTCAGATTCATGTGTTCCTCAGAACCGAAATTTCATTATGTCCAGTGCTGTGTTGGATTTCTTAAGAGATAACGCCAATGTCACATCTGTGACAATGAAATATTCTGTTCCAAGACATTCATGTGTCCAGGAGGTAGATAACGTCCATAGCATGATAGAGAAAGGTATATGTATGTATGTATGTATTTATTTACACTGCAAGTGGGCAAGCACCCAGTGGCAGTGGTATATACAATATTAACAATACACAGTTAAAATGATCAGCAATACACAATAAAATTTACAATACATAATACAACACATATACAATTTTATACACAATACAATAACAGTACACAATACAATTTAACAGAATAATAATAAAACATAAAATAAAATACCTAATTTTACAACACAACCTACATAATTATGTATAGGTCCTACATAAGTTTCAATAGTCTTTCACTTTACTCTCATCTCATTCCCTGTAGTGGCACTATGACGCATTTCACTGACACTTTAGCACATTTCACTGACACTCTGTAACACATTTCACTGACACTATAGAACACATTTCATTGACGCTATAAATTATCACTGATCGGAACTGTTCACTGCACTGTAAAACCATAACTATGTTGAATGTCACCTTAATTTTAATTTTCACTTTATACACAACTCTTTAAATTATTCTTGAATCTCCTTAAGGAAGGACAGCCCTCAAAGACCGCTGCAGATAGGTCATTCCAATCATTTATAGTTCTATTTAAAAATGAGAATTTACCTACATCCGTTTTCTGTTTCCTACATTTGATTTTAAAATAATGATCGTTCCTACCATAGTATGTTGGCTTTTCTAACCGAGCCGTTATGTCTACCCATGCTTTCTGACCTAGATGTGCTCTATACAATGATGTTATTCTAGTTTTCCTACGTCTGTTTTCCAAAGTTTCCCATTTAAGTTCTTTTATCGTATCGTTCCCATCTTCTCTTTTACCTTTAACAAATTTAGCTGCCCTATACTGGATTCTTTCTAAGGAATTTATCTGATATATTCTATAGGGATCCCAACACGTAGTTCCGTATTCCATTAACGGTCGCACTAATGTTAGATATGCTATTTCCCTCGATTTGGGGCTAGCCTTTCTCAAGATTCTCATAATAAAGTGAAGTGCCCTCCATGCTCTGCCTGTAACATTATCAACATGCTCTCCCCAAGAAAGTTTGGAGTTTAAATACACTCCTAGGTATTTACAACATTGTTCTTGCGGAATTACAACACCACTGAATTCGTAATTAAGACTAGTTTCCTCTCGGGTTTTACAAAATGTTATAGATTTACTTTTAGAACCATTTATTTTCATCCTATGCTCTAACGCCCAGTTGTAAATGTTATTCAAGTCTGTTTGAATAGCATCTACATCTGAATTATTTCTAATCTTTCTATAGATAATGCAGTCGTCACCAAATAGCCTCACATTTGATGTAATATCCTGGCATAGGTCATTTACGTATATTATAAAGAGTAATGGACCCAGAACGCTGCCCTGTGGCACCCCTGAACTTATATTTCCAATTTCCGATATTTCATGACCTACTCTAACTCTCTGGGTTCTACCTTTTAAGAATTCCTGGATCCATAGCACCACTCTTTTATCTATTCCTAGCCTACTTAACTTATCTATTAATATGTCATGTGGCACCAAATCAAATGCTTTCGAAAAGTCAATCACAACTGCATCGATTCTTCCGCCTCTATCTACCTCTTCAGCTAGATCCTGAACCAGCGACGTAATTTGACTATCACATGAGAAGCCTTCCCTAAAACCATGTTGGCGGTTGTGAAACCAGTCTTTCGCATTTAGAACATGACGAATATAATCCGATATCAAATGCTCCATGACTTTACATACGACAGATGTAAGGCTAATCGGTCTGTAGTTTCCGACATCTAATTTATTTCCACCTTTATGTATGGGTACCACTATAGCTGATTTCCAGTCACATGGAATAGCTGCATTGTTTATGGAAACATGAAATATACGCATTAAGTATGGAATTATGGCCTCGGAACCTAATTTAAGAATCTCTGTAGCAATACTATCTGGTCCTCTAGACTTCCGACATTTTAATTTCTTTAGTCTCTCTCTAACCCCTTTGGAAGTTATTTTGAAAGTCGAATTTGGTTCACATTCACGGTCTGTGACACAACCACTCCTATCAGCGGGATTATTATTATTATTATTATTATTATTATTATTATTATTATTATTATTGAAAACCGAAATGAAATAGGAATTTAATAAGTCGGCCTTTTCTTTGTCATCAGTTATACTTTCTCCGTTCTGATTTCGTAAAAGCACTACTCCATTTTTCCCTTTTCTCCTGCATACATAATTATAAAACTGTCCCCAATTGTTACTTTCATCTTCTTTTAAAATAGTTTTTAGAAAATTTTCCTGAGCTAACCTTTTTTCACACTCAAGTTTCTTAATTAATTCGATATATTTTTCCCAATGCTCATGGCTCCGTTTACGTTTGCTAAATGCGCGCCTTGTCTTTTTCTTTAAGTAGCAAATATAATTAGTGTAATATTCTGGGTCCGGATTTTTCTTAATTATTTTAGAAGGTACACATTTTACTAATGCCTCGAAAATTATACACTTAAATTTATGCCACACATTTTCCATATTTCCTTCAGTCCTTAGAAAGTCATCATGCTTTTGTCGTAGAAACGTTTGTAATTCATGGACATCGGTTTTGTTAAAATTCCAGACAGACACTGGACTTGACCTCGGATTTACTGTGTTTTCCCAGAAGATTTCTAATAAGACGCTATTGTGATCACTTATTTTATGAAGACTTTCAGAGTTTACAAAGAGAGAGACAGGTCTTAGTAGGTAAACATCTAAGAGGGCATTGTCACATGTCGGACCATTTACTACCTGCGTGAAATCTTTACGCCAGATCAATTCATTAACAAGGGTCTGTGCATCTGAATTTGTACCTGAAATCCCGTTCCAGTTAATTTTCGGGAGGTTTAGATCCCCAGCAATTACTACGTTTCGGTCTTCTGATACTGTATTAAGATATTCATTTAGTTTGTGCAAAGTTAAATTGTTTAATACACTGGGTGGTCTGTAACATGCTATTACATCTAAGGTTTCCCGCCCATTTCTTATCTGAACATTCAATATTTCAACTTCCTCATGTATCCACAGAAGATTGCTACTTATTTCTATCTTAGTACAAACGAAAACTCCCCCTCCCTTTTCACTTCTATCCTTTCTGAAGACTCTATAATCCGACCTAAAAATTTCCGAGTCATTTATGTCTTCCCTAAGCCATGATTCCATCCCAATTATTACATCTGGATTATAAACATCGACCAAGTTCCAAAACGGAATAAGTTTATTTCTAATACTTCGGCAATTAACCTGCAGTAGTCTTAGTAGGCCTGTCCTTACTTGAACATTCTGAATCCCAGTGGCACCTCGCCGTCACTGCAGGTCTACGCTGCCCGCTGATAGGTCTTCGACCGAACCGCCCGCTGGTAGTCCCTCGACCCCTCCACCCGCTGGTAGACTCACACCCCCGCTGACCGCCAGTAGTCCCAGAACCGCCGGTAGTCCTAAACTGACTAAAACTGATTTTTATTCACCTCTTCGACTATTTCGACTGCTGAAACAAGTGAACTGATGAAATCCTTATAGAGTCATTCAGGTGCAAGAGAAGGATTTCAAAGATTTTGCAGGAACTGCTAAACTGTTGGATTACAAGACTGTGCCATTAATTCAAGTATGTTCTCTTAAATATGGTCAGATCCTCCAAGAAATGAGATATAAAACGTCACATCGAACACAAGACTCTGAACACACTGTGTTTATTAAATATAATGAGAAATCAGGGAGAACTTCAGCTGTGAGACCATCCAGTCCTCTTACAGTATTTGAAATTAAGCCAAAGAGACAAAAGAAGAGAACAGAAATATCTGATTTGAAGAAGGACATCAAATCTTTTTTTCCGTTAAGATCTGATCTGGTTATGTGCCACTTGATATAAAAGAGTGATTCCATGAAAATGTCATTTCGATGTGAATTTTTTTCAATTAACGTGAGAATATTTTTGTTGAAGAAATATGTTTCTTTATAGTTTAAGTTGACTTATGTTAGGCAAGGTAAGTTTTGTTTTTCGGAAAAGATACAAGTATTATTAATTTAAACTTTGTTACCAAGTGTGATCTTGAAACTAATGGGCTCGGGTTCAAATCATGTTTGGGACAAGTTATCTGATTACAGTTTTCTCCGGGTTTTTCCTTCAATCAGTTAAGAACAACTGCTGGATAACTTTATCGCTGGACTTAGTATTCACCTCGCTAGCATTATCACCTTCAACTAACTCAGATGCAAGATAATCATAGCAGTTGATAAAGCATCGTAAAATAACCAATAATAAAAAAATTATGTTACTACTTACCAAGTTTCATGCTATTTTGTACTACTTGCGCTGCTATAATATGGAATTACAATAAAATTCAGATAAGTCGGTCACAGAAAGAGGTCAGTCAGTTACACAGCACTTTTTCGGCCATAACTCCATTACTAATCAAGTATAAGTTCAATGTTTCAAAATGTCATACGTAACATTTCAAAAGTATAAGTAATTAAATGTTCATATTACAATAAATTGAAACTTTGAAGCTCTGTTTCTCAAAAATATAGAAAAAGCAGTTACAACCATGTAAAACCAAGGCCACGAAATACAGTTACTTCATTAAAAGACTGGAAGCAAGTCGTACACTTAGGAACAAAAGGAGAGCTTACTTGAAGGAAAAACTGAATGAGGTAGAAACAAATATTAAGAATAAAAACATTAGAGACTTATATGAGTTTAAGAAAGGATATCAGGCAAGGATGAACATAATCAACGATGAGAATGGTGAATTGCTTGCAGACTCTCATTCCATCCTGCACAGATGGAAATAATATAATATTTTTATTGAATTTGGTGTTCTCAAGATACTAGTCTGATTCAATAAAATTTGTCTCAGTGGAACATACAGCTGAGTCTGTATAGGCCAGTTTCTCAATCACCTTTACTTTCTAACATTTCTCTAGAATATGCCATAAGAAAAGCCCAGGAAAACAGAGAGGGTTTGGAATTGAATGGGTTACGTCAGCTGCTTGTTTATTGTGATGACGTGAATATATTAGGAGAAAGTCCACAAACGATTAGAGAAATCACGGGAATTTTACTTCAAGCAAGTAATGAGGTAGGTTCGGAAGTAAACTTCAAGAAACAAGGTATATGATTGTCTAGTGACCAGAACATAGTAAGAAATGGAAATAAAAAAATTGGATATTTTTACTTTGAAATAATGGACAAATTCAAGTATTTTGAAGCAACCGTAATGAATATAAATGACACTCGAGAGGAAATTAAACGCAGATTGAATATGTGAAATGCCTGTTATTGTTTGCTTGATAAGCTTTTATCATCCAGTCTGCACTCGAGAAATGTGAAAATTAGAGTTCATAAAGAGTTATATTACCAGTTATTCTGTACAGTTGCGAAACTTGGACTCTCACTTTGAAACACAGAAGTTATGGGTGTTCGAGAGTAAGGTGCTTAGGAATATGTTTGAGACTAAGGGGGATGAAGTTGCAGGAAAATGGAGAAAGATGTGCAACGCAGAACTGCACACATTGTATTTTTCACCTAATATAATTAGGAACATTAAATCCAGCTGTTTGAGATGGGCAGGGGATGTAGCACATACGAGTGAATCCAGAAATCTATATAGAGTGTTAGTTGGAAGACCTGAGGGGAATAGACCTTTATGGAGGCCAAGACGTAGATGGGAGGATAATATTAAAATGGATTTGAGAGAGGTGAGATATGATGCATTAATCTTGCTCAGGATAGGGACAAAGGTGGGCTTATGTGATGGCGGCAATGAACCTCCAGGTTCCTTAAAAGCCATTTGGAAGTAAGTATTGTCCAACTGAGTGGTTATGTCGCATCTCGATTTCCCCCACCCATTTCTGCTAGTCTTTCTGTTTGACTCTTTCCTGAAAATATTTTCTGTTCTGAATTGAAAGTATATGTAATATTATGCAACTGTTTACCGCATCCAGCGACATCCTCAAGGAAAGATGATGGTGGTGCATCTGGACCGATTAGCAGCCTACCAAGGGACTGCCCGGGACGAGCAGCCCTAAGGAGGGAGCAATGTGACAGCTGCAAAGGGGTTTGAACACGCGTCCGAAAGGGCGCGCGGCAGACGAAACGCTGGTACGGGGAGCATCTGCATGCTGAAAGGCAGATGGGGTGTATTACGTCAACGCGCGAGGGGAGGCTGCGCGCACAGCTGCTACTTGCGGAGTGAAGGGGGGAACGGACCCTCCCGAAGCTTCCAGAGAAGTCCGTCCGAAGTGGAAGTATCCAGATAATTCAAGAGGACACCCGTAGAAATTTCTCGTAACTATGATTTTGCTATAAAAGAAGAAACACGAGCGAACCTGGGCAGTTTCAGTTTATTCAGCCATTCAGTGAGTAAGCCAGTGAACAGAGCAAGCCAGCCAGTCTTGTGTACCGGAGTTCGAGTTGAGTGTGCGTCCGCAACTATGTCGGCATCCGAAGGCCTGAGTTCGAGTGCAGTGGACCGCAGTTGGAGGGACCTGAGTTCGAGTGCAGTGGACTGTCTCTGAAGGTCTGTGATTCGAGATACTGTGAACTCGAGTGACTGAGCTAGAAGAACTGTGAACTGACAGTTCTGATTTGTAAATAGTGCTTTGTAAATATTAGTTAAGATTAACAACAGTTCATTGTTGTTGGTAATAAAACGTTGCATTATTAATAAACTTAGTATTAGTGAATTTCTACATTGGTGATTATTTTGAAAGCCTGAGATCACATTCTAAGTAGGAATTCCTCCTATCCATAAGCAAGTGCAGTTTAGAAATTATCAGAGAGTTAGGAAGTTTAACGCAGTGTCTGATTCGTTTGTGTTGTTTTAATAGTAAATTATAACTCGCGATAATCTCAAAGATAAGCCATCCGCCCTTGTCGTGGCAAGTGGTACAACAAAATATTGTTGTCAGATATAGTGTAACACATGTATCAAACTACGTTCAGGTAATATATATATATATATATAAGTAAATGTGTTAATTGTATTTGCTATCTTACTCGACTGTCAGAGAAAATGCCAACAGTGCAGATAAGAAGAAAACCTGTATTTATAAACAAGGTAATTAATGTTTTTTCCAAACTTTAGAACCTACAATATCCATTACAATTGTTTGACAGTTATTACGAATTCAAGGATGTATTAAAATGTTAACATCTTTGCAATTATTTTATAGCTGTTTTTTTTTATTTTCTTCTTTTCACAACAAGAACATGTGGGAAAATGAGCTAGCTTCCACTCTACAGACATTCAACTGTCTCAGTGGTCATGAAGACATTCGCGTTGCGTTCTCTCTTGGAAGAATGTGAAGCTACAAAGATATAAGCATCTTCCCCCAATAGTCATCTCCCCCGACTAACTCTACAAAATCTTGTGCGTATTTACACTAGCACAGCAAACAGTAGGTCTAAAGACAATAATAAGATTTTAGATATATGTGAAGAAAGAGAAATACGGCAATAAATGCGCCCACTGTGTCGAAAAAGACCCACTTCTGAAATCAGTCTCCCTGCATTGTAAAAAAAAAACACCATGCAATTATTTCTAACACAGGGACATATAGTCTTACATTCCTTAGCTTAGCTTAGTGTGTACTAATTTGAAAAAAAAATTTGTTATGATTTATTACCAACCTTGAATTATTTGAGTTCATCTGTTGCGCTAAACGCAACGTGTAATTATATCAACTACAACAATGCTCATCTAAGGAGAAAATTGCTAGGGAAGAAAGAAATGATCCGCAGTAGTGTAAATAACAATCTCATCAACGATAAAAGAAAAATGTCCTTTAATAATGGAAATGAAACTAAAATTTCTGTTTGAGTCAAAAATGACCCAGTGTACATAAATGGGTTAAATCACACCTAGGAATTAAAATGTTACCTCTACTACAACCGAGAAATGAGCTGAGAGTACCAACCTCTGGTAGTATTTGTTCCTTCTCTTTCTCACTGAACATCAACATGCGACAATAGGAGGGATAACGAAAGAGAGCAATCCGATGTAAAATGTACAGCTCCAGTTTTGAAATTAAATATTCATTGGCTGGACTTTTCAAAATTTTAACGCTATCTGCTATGACATCGTCTTGTATCCCACAATGCTCTTTCAAGTAAGTCACGCACAGGACAAATTTGTGAATTGTCATATAGCCTTCACCTTCTAGTTCATCGGATGTCTCTTTAAACGGTTGTAAAAATTTAATTATTTCTCGTAATTGGTCACTTGATCAATTTTTGAGGAAACATCTAGGGCAAATATACATTGTTTTTGTCTTTATCGCACTCATGATGAAGCACCTCTTTAACGGATTCAAGATTTTCATGCACGGATATGAAATGCATCACTGTGGAATTAAATCTTGTTTCCACAACTTGAAGCAGTGTGTGGTCTAATTTTGCCACTAGTGTACTCTTCTTTACATGTCACCAAGGACTTACATTTAGTTAACAAAGAAGCAACATCAGAGCAATTTTCGTCTATAAATTCCCTTTTGAATGTATGGCGCAGACTTGTGTTGGTTCAGTGGGTGGTGCATGAAATTCTCTGAAAACCTACATCTCAACGCATTCTGAATATTTGGTTCTTGGTCAGTAAGAAGATAACATTTTGAAAGCAATTCTTTAGATATCCCTAGTTTTTCTGCTTTCGTAATTATTTCTTTAGCGAGATTTTCGCCGCTTTTTAACTCCCGTATATAAAGCTCATTGAACATGGTATTAGTATTCAAAACCCATCCAGATGTTATATAATGTACAGTGAGAGCAGTGTACGAATTGTGCAAATAGTCGGACCACATGTCCATCGTGGCAGCACCTGCATTGTTTTACATTGCCTTACACACCTCGGGAATTAAATTTTTTGCGAGTCTGGTCTATTATTTCAGCAGTTTTCCTTGATACAGTTAGTCCATGTGGAACAACCTTAGAGACATCTACATACTTTTATATTTGCTTCCAATATCGAGAAGGGTTTGGCTGTATTTTAAAAACCCTGCCCCACTCACAATGGAAAAAGGCCTCATATCATGGGCACACATTTGTACACACGCTGTCGTAATGCCATATCTATCTTCCGACGACAATTCCATTAAACTGTGTGCTTCTTCACTTGCACACTGATGTCTGGGCATACGAGTAGTACTTTTTTATGTGGCAACACGGATTTAATAGTTTACACTGTAAATACCCAGTTACGTTGTCATCTTCATTAATTACGATGTTAACCCCTTACCGCAGTCAGAGACAGATATGGCACATACCGGTTCTATATTAATATAATTTATAATATAAGCATATAATATTTCAAACTGCATACTGGGACAGATATAGCACACAGTCAAGAATTGGATTTGACCATATGTGACATCAGTTGAGAAAGAAAGAACTAGTTAAGTTATTTGAATATTAAACCCGTGTGTGCAAGACTGTCCCATGCAGTAAGGGGTTGAATGTTTTCCAAACGTCACATGTCCCCCTTACATTCTCTTCTGTTTTGTACACACAACTATTGACCTTCTCCGTTACGTATAGTTCCCCAAAAGAGGAATGAGACGATTCTTGGTGGTGTGAAAGTCTCAGGCCAGTTTCACCAAGCTTCAGTAAATCAATCCAAATGAAACATTAACTAGGGAACATTAAAATATATTTTAACGATTCAAAAAAATGCGAGCTGTTCACCAACCAAATTTACTGAACATTTAATGAATAGTAAGTAATGGCTCATTATGGATAAATAAGTGCGATCAATGACTATATCAGAACATATTTCTACGAAACCACAGTCTACTATATCGCAAATCGTGTACAGTCTTCGAAAAAAGTTTTGTTGTCTCTCTTGGTAGTGAAAATTTTGAAGTTTTGATTTACACGAGTATGTTTATATGTGTGCTGTCTCCATAGACATCAAGCCGAGCAGCTATAGGCCTAGGCGTCTCGTCACGCTAATTGCCTCACGACTATCCGGTGAAGCAGTCAGTAGCGTCCTGTCTTTTGGACTCCCGGACCCACGTTCGATTCCCGTCTAAATGAACTTTTTTTTATTAACGTAACTAATTTTTATACATGTTACCTCTCCAGTTTTTTTATAGTGGAACGAATTATTTCCCAACTCTGCTCGACTAGGAGAATAAAAAACTCTTGGGAGATCAATTTTCTTCACGAAATAAAACAAAGATAAACAAACAAATTTAAAAAATACACATTTGGATCTAATACTTTGTCCAAATGCCACCGGCATCTATTACTGCCTGGCATCTTCGCGGCATTGAGTCCACCAGATCGCGGAAATAGTTATGGTCCTCAGCGAGACCTCCCCAGGTAGACAGAACTTGATCCCACAACTGGTCTGGATTTTGAGGCGGGTTGTCTCGATATTTGTCAATCCTCCTCGTTTTCAGGCATTCCCATGAATCACCTTTGAACGTTTATGGCGGTGTACGCGGGGGGGTTACCCTGTTGGAAAATTAAATTTCCTTTGGAAAGAAAAGATTATAAATTTCATGAATCCAGTTCTTCCCTTCTGTTTTAAAGCCAGTGCAACAATAACAATCCTTCTGGATCCATCATCTTGGCCGTATTGCAGAAAATGTCTCTGATTAGCATCTATTATAGTATCTAGTGTGCGCATGTTCATATCTTATCGCTGGCTATAATACAAGTCTATACAGCAGGCATGCCAGAAATCAGGCTCTAAATGTGCAGTTTTGTGCGCGGATCGCCGGTCTGTGCAGACTGCATCATTCCAGCGTTGCTCTTACCATTTCTTAGCTGGAGGGGTGTACAATAATCTATTCTGCGCTTCTAGGGTTGGAATAAATAGGCATTTGGACATTATAAACACAATTGGCAGAAGGAAAACCACTGTTATTATCAGTGTCTATACTTTATAATTGTAATACCGTTGCTTACTCAGTTACTGTATACTTCACAAAGTAGTGGTTTGTAAAGCATAATTTGTTAATATGATATTTATGTAGTATTTGAAGAAAAAAAAAATATTGCAGTAATTTCGAAACAACAAACAAACGAACAAGTATTTCATTTTACTAGTAGGTACTAATTAGTTTAAAGTAATACACTCTTCTCTTTCATTGTTCGTCGAGCATTATTATTTATTGGGACCATTTGTACACGAATGTTGAAGAAATTATTGTACTCCCAATTATTTACATGCTGTAGGACATCGTGAAGTTATTACACAGAAATTACTTCCTTGCTGTATGTAAATATAAATTAACATTAATATTAATAAATGATATAAATTAAGCTTAGAATTTAAATTCACATATAGTTTATTTGGAAAACGTTGAGAGCAAGTATCGACAAGTTGGAAGCGTTACTGAAAGAAATTAAAAGTGTAATTCACAAACAGTGAAGCGACGACATTCTCTTTATGTCAGGTTTAAAGGTTTATTAATGTAAGTGTATTAGCATAATATAGCGACATGAGATGGAAAATTTGCCATTATATATTTTTCCAGAACATTTTTCAAGCCTTGCAAATAGCTGCTTTCTTCGCTCCTTACAATCTCAAGAGCCTCACATGTATTCCTCACTTTATTCTCATCAGTCACTACCAGCTTATGAAATGAAAGTCGTAAGTCGTCTAATCTTTGATGGCTGTGTTGGTACAGACTTCAAAACAACGCCATTGTCAAGTTCGTTTTGCCGTGAAAGTACTGATTAAGAAATGAGCACTGGAAATATATTTTGAGAACTTTAAAATCTGATCTAAACTGTCACAAGACTATGACCTCGACATAGGCTGATGAAAGCCTTTCAATTTAAAATAATTATTGTTGGCTGAGGAAAACATTATAACAATTATGTATATGATTCGTAATTTCTCTTCTTCGTTATCTGTGAACTCCCCACTTTATCTATCATAACTCATTCACAGACACAGCCAAATCAGCACCCATAGTGAAACTGCGTTGCTGAAAGAAAAGCTTATATGCTGTTGCAGGTCTTGATAGCCCTGTCGCGTTCCCTTCCAAGGCGATTCACTCTCTCCAGTTAGGGGAAGAGAAAGTGCACATCGGACAAAGACTACTGCACAATGTGCAGGGGTTTGGCATGTCTGCCCTACAGTCTCGGCTGCGCAGAACGAGGAAACTGGGGCAAATTGAACGTTGCGCTTGCCGCCATGTTGATGGAGAGCAGACGCATAATAGCAGTACGTAAATCACACAATTTGACGCTGTGATGATCTAAAATTAACAGATTATGGCCATTTTCGACGTTAAACGTAAAATTAGGACGAAATAAATATATTCAAAGTTTCACTGATATGCGTCAGAGCATTAAAGGAAAGAAAATACGTACGCAGCAACTTATAAAAAACATACGCATACATCCATAAATAGGCCTACACAATACACATTACAGAATGTATAATTTTACGATACTCAGCATATTGTTAGGTTTCAGAGAATGGAAAATTATATTAACATACATTACTCTTAGATAGCAAGACATAAATGTATGCACCTTGATTACACTAGTTCTTATTGTAATCAAATTCTTAAGTGAAATAAATATGTGATAATCAGTATAGACCTGTTGTTAAGTTTTAGAGAATCGAAAATTATATTACTGGTACTTCTAGACCACAGGACATAAGTAATCTGGCAAAATATAATGCGCAAAGGTAGCCAAATTACATTGAATACATTCTTAAATTAATAAAGGGAATGCTATCAATTATAAAAAGCACCACTACCTAATAGGCTACATTGCAAACAATAGGTAACGCGAAGACCTAAAAACTAAACATAATCACTTTATGCAAAATAAAAATAAATTTATTTCAACTCAACAATAGGATTTTATTCTTCCAACAATAATTCCTTTCTACAATTCACCTTAAACGCTCTCGTCAACAATAGAATTTTCACTCAACACAGTATTCGTTATAACACTCCACTGACGGCAATGACAATTTACTTGGACTATTACGGACAACAATGAACTATTAATCTTAACTAATATTTACAAAGCACTATTTAGAAATCACAACTATCAGTTATCAGTTCACAATTCTTCTAGCTCAGTCACTCGAGTTCACAGTATCTCGAACCACACACCTTCAGAGACAGTTCACTGTACTCGAACTCAGGTCCCTCCAACTGCGGTCCACTGCACTCGAACTCAGGTCCCTCCAACTGCGGTCCACTGCACTCGAAATCAGGCCTTCGGATGCTGGCACAGTTGCGGACGCACACTCGAGTCGAACTCCGGTACACAAGACTGGCTTGCTTGCTCTGGCTTACTCACTGACTGGCTGACTAATCAACTGAAAACTGCTCGAGTTCGCTGGCGTTTCTTCTTTTATAGCGAAATCATAGTTGCGAGAAATTTCTACAGGTGTGCAGAGAATTATCTGGATATCTCCACTTCGACGGACTTCTGGAACAGTCGGGACGGTCCGTCCCCCCTACTCCGCACGCAGCAGTTGCGCGGGCACTCTCTCCGCCGCGCGCCGTCCCTCAGTGCTGCGTGAAGCCCGCGCGATCTGCTTTCTTGCGGGACGCTGGTCGTGAGTTCGAATCTCACGTCGCTGCCACAATACTTTTTATGAGTGAGTTTATTTATATTCTATATTGTTATTTTAAATAAATAAAATAGATATATTATCATTGCTTGCGGAGTGATGGAACATAATTTTTATGCGCATATGTAATATCAATGAGATAGCATTCCTTGCTATTTAATAAGGTATGTCCGGCAAAATATAAAAGGGTTATTTATAGGTGAACCCCAAATCACAAGTTCACAAAGAAGGCTTAGCCTTTTATTTATTTATTTATTTATTTATTATCTGTATATTTATTTATCCATATATGGATTTTGAATAAAAGTGTATTATCTTGCAGATAAATTAATTTACATAATAAAAACAAAAGTTATCTTTCCACTAATTGTGTTTAACACCTGATATGCAAGTCTAAATAATTCACTCAGTGGGATTTCTCTACAGTCTGATACACCTGTACTAACAAGTAAGTATTCTTTATTGTCGTAAACTACTGATTTATTTTCAATGATATCGACATTATGATAAAAGAGATAATATTAGGCCTATATCGTACCTTTTGCAAATGCCTTGGAAAATTGCAAACATGGATGGTACGTCCGTCATCTTTCAAAATTCTATTGACATTACTTCCCAAATAACTGTATCTTTAAAATGAGATGATCACAATTTTGCATAATGTGAAGGCACAAATTTGTCTCTTATTATAGCAACAAGCCATTCAGAAAGTAGCTCGGGCTTCTTCAAAGGGAACCTGTAAAGACAGATTGTTGCCTAACTATAAACTTTGGCATGGATTCCACTAATTTCCCACAAATATTCTTCATTTCTTCATCGCGAAACCATACACCAATGAGGGCAGAAATCATCTTCTCCTTTGTAGAACAATCCATTTTTTGCATTATTCTTTTGCAAATTGACTACAAGTTCTCAATGGGGTAGATGGGGTGAGTTGCCTGGCCAGGGGAGTACCTGAATATTCTTCGTGTTGAAGAATTCTGTAGTTTTTCATTTTCATTTGTAGTTGGGTTTCATTATGTCCAAATATA